>NC_084489.1:61845555-62175213 GCF_030035675.1 Rhineura floridana
GGAAAATGGTAACCAGGTTTGGAAGTTGTAAGTTAATATACAAGTGGGGCTTGCAACAAAATGCTGCAGTGTATTTTTTACTTCTGCTTACAGGAGTTATTCCTGTTCAGGGTGCCAGCCATGCCCTCCTCCAGGATATTCCATTCCAATCTACTCCTGCTTTTTTTTTGCAACTTACAATCAATATTCTGTGGTTATTGAGAATGCTTAGTCCTCCTCTATGCTTTTTTTTTTTACCCCTTAGGGTTTTGTTTTAAGCTATTTAAATTGTTGTACTTTGGCAAATGGGGTTCTTTGAGCAAGCCGCTGTATCCCTCTTGTTTTTCAGTGGCCCCATTTTGCTTCCTATTCTTTACCACTCACCACCTGAGTTCATAGGGAGGACACCTGTCTTACTTTACAGAAGACTGTCATCTGTTTGAAAGGCTGTCAGGGGACTGGTGGCTTGAGCCCATTAGAACTAGTAGGGCAGAAGGCAAAGAGATGGCGCCAGAGCCAACTAATTCTAATTTTGCCCCCATCCTCTCTGCTGAGATCTACAAGGGCAGTACTGAGACCGAAGTGGAGGAAGCTGACAGGCAGGTGGGGGCTGGCTGAGGGCAGACTGAGGTTGGTGGGACAGTGCCCCATTTACTATAATAGACCAGTCTCTACTGGGCAGTCCCCTGTTGAAGGGAGTGCTCTGATTGAAGAGCTGTACAGCCCAAATCCAGTTTAAAAACAGAGCTCTAAGGGTGCTTCTGGGTTGTCGCTGTTTTGTGGGAGGGATTCAATCAAGACCATGCCAGAACCTTAGGTTTGCGCAATTAAAGTGAATGAAGGGGCTCTGTTGCCCTAGCACAAATACAAACCCACTTTTAAAAAGAATCAGACTTTTTGCAGTTTGGAAAATGATAGAGAAATGCATTGAAAAATGTGGAATGAATGAACAGGAACACATATAAACACCCCATAAGCAAAACAGGAGAAATGCAGGACGAATGCTCCTTGTTGTATAACTTTTCTGCAAACAAACTGGAACGAATGCTCAAAAAAGGACTGGATGTAATCTAACCTCTGCATAAGCATTGTGCAAGCAAATCAGGATGAATGTTCAGCGGCCATCTGGAGGAGGCCTACGATGGGAGAGTAGGGGCCTGGGAGTTGCCTGTCAACAGCACCTGGACAGCAGACTGAGCAGGCATACCGGTTACCTAATTGCAGTCTTCCCTGCTGTGGGTGAGATACATCTTTGTTTAAGTGATCTCTCTCTCTCTCTCTTGCTGTGTGTGTGTGTGTGTAATGCATGTGCACATTTAATGTAAATCTGTTTCCTCTTTTGGCCTGTCTTTTGATTATGCATTGAGTTTGAGTTTGCTGTAAGAGCCATAATTAATTTGAGCAATAATTAAATTAGAGCCATAATAAATATGTTAGTCTTTAAGATGATGGAAAACTCTTATTAGTTATTGTGTTGCTGCAGTGTTATTTTTAAGACACTTGTAAAAATTTATCCACAGATTACTTAAGATCCCATGATTCTGTGTAAGTCATAATTAAAAGTGACGATGGAAGTGCCTTGGGACATTCTGATCTTATTGTCAGTCACAATCCCTTTTGAATAGCTTGTGAAAGAGACACAACCAATTAGTACGGAAACCACAAAAGGAGCTTATTCAGGGAATTTGTCTATTTGCAGTGAAAACTGTAAAGTGGAGCTGTGTACAGTTATTTGCAGAATTGGATTCTGATGACTAAAACTAGAAAATCAGAGAAAATTGTATTTACTGTTCACATTTAGCTTAGCTGTGTTGAGCATTAAAATTGCCAATTTGCTCACAATCTCTAGTGTAAATTTGACTGTGACCCTTGAACATTTGCTCAAGAAATTAAATGCTTGCCTTGTCTTATTCAATTCTATGAAAAGCAAAATATGTTAATGAAATCAGCTACACATACAGAAAGCTACTGAGCTTCTATTTCTTTATGATTTTTACACAAGGAATATTTGGAGATATGTCCAGTTCTTCCAGCTGCTAGTATAATTGCTTAATTTTAGAAGGCAAGGAAACTGGCAGTGAATGAATTGTTTTAATACTGTCAAATGTGATTTTTCTCCATGGAGGAAATTAAACTAGCAGCTGGAAGAACAAACCATTAAAATAAAAACATCGCCCCATTGGTGTGCATTCCCATCACATACTGTTTTACACAAACTACTGATCAATTAATAAACTATTTGAATTTTTCCATTTTTAATTTACCATAGAAGTGCTAGAAAATTTCATGGATTGGACTAAAAATGCTGATAAACCATATCCACAAGGTATGATGAAGAAGCAAATTTACAGGTTCTTGTTAGGTGGCTCTGGGTTGGTTTGTTTTTAAATGTCATTTCTCTCCAGTTCACAGATTTAAGTACTTCTATGACTATAAGATTATTTCAGAGTGCTTCCAAACTGATAGGCACTCAGCTACCTGCATTTGCTCTTAGAGGGAATGATCTGATCTAGCAGGATTTTAATTTAATAATAAAAATGGAACTGAAAGTTTGGCTGAAACAAATGACAGGGAAATTCGGGTTCTTGGACTGGGGATCCTCAAGGAATTAGAGAACACAGGATTCAGGCAAAGTAGGCCTTTATTCTATACAAGCATATGCAAGGACAGCCACCTGGTGAGGACTGCACTGTGGCACTGTCTGCTTAGGCCTTTTATACAGTTCAAAGCACAGCATGTGACATTATTTCACCAGTCATACAATCTCCTTAAAGAATTACATAAAGGTTACGCCTTTCTGCAGTATTTCTAAACCAATCAGATAACATTAGGTAATTCTAATATCTAGGTAGGAAAACGCACATGCTAGTACATTTCCATTGCCTGCAAGCATAATCCTATATCATTGTTTTACTGTCCTCTTGACTGATGTTCTTGAGGCAAGTTGCTACCAAGCATACAATTGCACCATTGTTCCTGCTTTGCCAAGCATACCTGGCATACCTGTTGCTACAGAAACATTTGGTACACACCTTCTGCATTTAAACAATATATTGGTTAATCATATACAAGCCTGTTGCTCTTTATAATTTTCCTACTTCTTATAGTTCCTAAAATTATCTTCTAATTGTTCTATGAATATATAAAAATTCCCCATTATATTCCCCCCTTTGAAGCTAAACAACTTCACACAAAGTCTTACTCCACTTCTATTCTACTCATCCTCATTCATTCCTTCTACAATGCTTTTGTCCTCGCACCTTCTTCTACTATCCACTTCTCTATATCTTCGTCATGGCCTAGTTTCATTTGCATTTGATGTACTATTTTATTTATGCCCCTTATCCCAATTTTGTTCCAACATTCTTAACACAGCATATTCCCATTTGAATCAGAATATATATAGCACACAAAACCAATAAGATATGGAGAAGGGCATGTAAAATAGTCCCACCAACCCCCCCCCAAATGCTACTAAACCACCCTTCAAAAGTCCAGGGATCCTGATGATGCAGTTTGTCTGCCTCATGTTGAATCACTGATATCTGGGCGTCAATGGTACTAGAAGTGTCTGAGATTCTTGTGCAACACTCCTTCCCTATAAGAGCATATACACCTCCTTTGCTGGACAGGACAAAGGCTAACGAAAAGTGATTTTGTAATACCATTTGTTTAATTTCCCCATGGTCTCAAATCCCAATGCAACCTTTTCCAGGGAACATGCCAATTTTCAAACCTCCTGTATAGCTAGGAACACTCCATAGCTGGTGATTGCAATGCCCAAAAACTTTTCTTCCTCAGATACATCTCGATAATTGTGTATGTGACCTGCTGGTAGATTACTCAGTACTCACACAGCTGGGAAAAGGGTGGCAATATAGGAGTTCCTGACCACCCTGCCTGGAGGTACTCATAGGCCCTATCCCCACAAACAAAATAGTGACCTACTAGAGCTATAAAACCTGATCTACACCTGGGTGACATCATCCATTTCAGGTAATATTCCTCAAAAGGGAGGTTTGTAAATGTGCTCTGCCAGATGATACTATTCATATAGGCCCCATTAATTCTAACTTCATGCGTACAATGGCTGTTACCCAGAAAAAAGGAAGAACCATTGCATTGCCAACAGAACATGCCCTGCTTTTCATAAGCCAACTGAATGTACTCTTTTCCCTGTATATTCACATCCTTTCAGGTCACAATAGCTTTTAAATCAAAGTAGTATGGATACACCATTTCAGTTGAATTCAAAGGCATGGATATCATGGAGACGCATCCTGTTGAGTGGATTGGAACATGACTACACAACCAACACTCAGACAGGTTCCAATCTAACCTAATTTGGTCTATGAGGGCCAAATAGGTATTAATATTAGTTTCTGTGGAAATATAACAGTAAATACGATTGTTATAACCCACCAACGTCCCATAGGCATCATAGCATCCATAATAAGATACTGGAGGATATAAGGATGATATGCAAGGTAGTTTTTTTCCTCCTACAGCACACTGCAGGGGTGGTCAAGGGATATCTAGGAGATCTAATACATTCAATTCCAGTTCCCCAGGAATACCAGGGAGTGGGTGCCCCCAAAAAGGTATCAATCATTCATTTATTTAGTCCTGAGTACTATTTGGCTTGCCTCTCCAGGCAACTCTTCAGAATTGTTGTCTAGGGAGACGATTGGACCCTTGGATGATAAGGGAGTCAAAGGTGTACTAAAGAACGATAAGAAGATTGCAGAGAAGCTAAATTAATTCTTTGCATCTGTCTTCACAGTGGAAGATATAGGGCAGATCCCTGAACCTGAACTAACATTTGCAGGAAGGGATTCTGAGGAACTGAGACAAATAGTGGTAACGAGAGAGGAAGTTCTAAGCTTAATGGACAATATAAAAACTGACAAATCACCGGGCCCGGATGGCATCCACCCGAGAGTTCTCAAAGAACTCAAAGGTGAAATTGCTGATCTGCTAACGAAAATATGTAACTTGTCCCTTGGGTCCTCCTCCATGCCTGAGGACTGGAAAATGGCAAATGTAACGCCAATCTTCAAAAAGGGATCCAGAGGGGATCCCGGAAATTACAGGCCAGTTAGCTTAACTTCTGTCCCTGGAAAACTGATAGAAAGTATGATTAAAGCTAGATTAACTAAGCACATAGAAGAACAAGCCTTGCTGAAGCAGAGCCAGCATGGCTTCTGCAAGGGAAAGTCCTGTCTCAGTAACCTATTAGAATTCTTTGAGAGTGTCAACAAGCATATAGATAGAGGTGATCCAGTGGACATAGTGTACTTAGACTTTCAAAAAGCGTTTGACAAGGTACCTCACCAAAGGCTTCTGAGGAAGCTTAGCAGTCATGGAATAAGAGGAGAGGTCCTCTTGTGGATAAGGAATTGGTTAAGAAGCAGAAAGCAGAGAGTAGGAATAAACGGACAGTTCTCCCAATGGAGGGCTGTAGAAAGTGGAGTCCCTCAAGGATCGGTATTGGGACCTGTACTTTTCAACTTGTTCATTAATGACCTAGAATTAGGAGTGAGCCGTGAAGTGGCCAAGTTTGCTGATGACACTAAATTGTTCAGGGTTGTTAAAACAAAAAGGGATTGCGAAGAGCTCCAAAAAGACCTCTCCAAACTGAGTGAATGGGCAGAAAAATGGCAAATGCAATTCAATATAAAGAAGTGTAAAATTATGCATATTGGAGCAAAAAATCTTAATTTCACATATACGCTCATGGGGTCTGAACTGGCGGTGACCGACCAGGAGAGAGACCTCGGGGTTGTAGTGGACAGCACGATGAAAATGTCGACCCAGTGTGCGGCAGCTGTGAAAAAGGCAAATTCCATGCTAGCGATAATTAGGAAAGGTATTGAAAATAAAACAGCCGATATCATAATGCCGTTGTATAAATCTATGGTGCGGCCGCATTTGGAATACTGTGTACAGTTCTGGTCGCCTCATCTCAAAAAGGATATTCTAGAGTTGGAAAAGGTTCAGAAGAGGGCAACCAGAATGATCAAGGGGATGGAGCGACTCCCTTACGAGGAAAGGTTGCAGCATTTGGGGCTTTTTAGTTTAGAGAAAAGGCGGGTCAGAGGAGACATGATAGAAGTGTATAAAATTATGCATGGCATTGAGAAAGTGGATAGAGAAAAGTTCTTCTCCCTCTCTCATAATACTAGAACTCGTGGACATTCAAAGAAGCTGAATGTTGGAAGATTCAGGACAGACAAAAGGAAGTACTTCTTTACTCAGCGCATAGTTAAACTATGGAATTTGCTCCCACAAGATGCAGTAATGGCCACCAGCTTGGATGGCTTTAAAAGAAGATTAGACAAATTCATGGAGGACAGGGCTATCAATGGCTACTAGCCATGATGGCTGTGCTCTGCCACCCTAGTCAGAGGCAGCATGCTTCTGAAAACCAGTTGCTGGAGGCCTCAGGAGGGGAGAGTGTTCTTGCACTCGGGTCCTGCTTGCGGGCTTCCCCCAGGCACCTGGTTGGCCACTGTGAGAACAGGATGCTGGACTAGATGGGCCACTGGCCTGATCCAGCAGGCTCTTCTTATGTTCTTATGTTCTTATGGAATTGGGACCACTATTCAGCAAAGTGTGATGTCCTGTAGATTATGTACAATCTGTAAAATTGTAGTTTGTTTTTAATTTAATCTGCGACATTCAATAAAGTTTATTGAATGTCACAGATTAAAATTGATTCTTGAACATGCAGCATTATTTTCATTTGCAAAATTAAATTATTGTTTAAAGACCAGAAAGTTCTCCAAGAAATTCTGTTATAATATAAACTAAGAAATTTTTCTCTCACGAGAAACACCACCGTCACTCGCGAAACGTCAACACGCTATGAGAGACTATCTTGGGAAGGGGGGAATTATATTCTGAACAATGGTGAAAGGGGGGAATGGAGCAAAAAAGGTTGAGAACCACTGCCTTAAAGCATTACATAAAGGTTACACCTTTCTGCAGTATTTCTAAACCAATCAGATAACATTAGGTAATTATAATATCTAGATAGGAAAACACATGTGCTGGTACATTTCTGTCACCTGCAAGCATTGTCCTATACCATTGTTCTACTGTCCTCTTGACTGATGTTCTTGAGGCCAGTTGCTACCAAGCATACAATTGCACCATTGTTCCTGCTTTTATATATTCATAGAAACATTTGGTACACACCTCCTGCATTTAAACAATATATTGGTTAATCATATACAAGCCTGTTGCTCTTTATAATTTTCCTACTTCTTATAGTTCCTAAAATCTATTTTCTAATTGTTCTATGAATACATAAAAATTCCCCATTACAAAATCCTGTAATTTTCTGGTTTTGATAGAACACACTTTGTGCATGTACATCCCATGGTTTTTATTTGAAATGTTAGTTGCATAATCTCAGTTCGTAGTGACTGGATCAGCAAAAGAGGCTTTGGCATTGGGGCAGATTTTGGAAACTCAGTGGAATTACAATGGGAATTACTTGATGAGTTAGAAAGTACAATGCTATTATCAGGAAAATGAGTTGTTTGTCCCCACTGCCTGCAATATCCAAATGTTTCTTGATTTACTGTTTCCTAGAGGATGTACAAATGAGTGCATCATGTTGATTAACTACCAGATTAATCTCTGCTTTATATATTTGATGTAGCAGGAGGCATGAAGCTGATAAAATACAGTGTATATTTATGTCCCTTGCACCATGTATTTTAAATCAGGGATTGGATTTGTCAACTGTTGGCTGTCGCCTCTTACAGCTAGAGTGTTTATCCTGATGTACATCCATAAGCAGTGGCTTTTGTACAGCTTCCCTTTGTTAAGTGTTTCTTTTGACAATGTTTAATTGGCTTGAGTGTATGGGGCATGTTATTGTTGTTCACCCAAATCTGTGGAAAAAGTGGTTTAACACACAAACAAAAAAGCAAAAAAAGAAGAAGTGCAAAACATCCTAATGGAGAACCACAGTTTAACTCCATAGGAGGAAATTGTACAATACCCTGCTCTGCACTTCACCTGCCTGGAGCTAGCTTGGCACTTGGACACAATGCCATCAAGTGGATTCCAGGCTGGTCCAGCCTCAAGAACACCCCATTTGGGGCCTTTCTCCAGGCTACTGCTGGTGGGAATTCTTTTGGCAGGTAGAATGAGGAGCTCCACACTGGAGGAATGATGCCAGTGTTGCTATTCAGGTAGAGGCTGGTGGAGCTGTTTTGGGTTGGGCAGAGGGAGACCTCCAACCCCCCCCCCAGCTCAGTGTTTGGCGGGGGGGGTAGATTGCAGCCTAAGATCTTATTGTTTACAGAGAAAGATTCCTTTAAAGCAGCAAAAGAAAGAGAAGCTGGGCTCTGACATTTATGGTTATGCAAACCTGCCTCAACTGACAGTCACATCTTTAGCCGTGGCACAGACTAGAGATCTAGCTATCTTCACCTAGATAAGGCAAATCTAAAGCCAGGCACATTTGGGCTGGGTGAGATGGCTTTTGTTTGGTTTGTGACAGCATTTTCCTGGACAATGAACTGTAAGTGATAAATGCAAATGTGTCCTTTCTCTCCAGGATGGAAAGCGACCTTTAGCGGACCACAGGAAGGGAAGCACTCATTTCCCTGATGCCATTTGTTGCATGCTCAATTGCATATTTTAGGTCCCATGTGGGGAAACAGAGACAATGCAATATTCACAGATATTCCTCACATGAAATATGTTTCTCTAACTAATGCTAGTAAGGAAAAGCTAGCCTCAGCAGCGTAACACACTAAGTGTTCACTGGCCTAATATTCTAATAAAATAGGAAAGTAAAATGGTACATTCCAAAAAAATTGAAGTCCATAGTAATTTAACCATTGATTTCAATGGGATTTTAGATGGCACTTCAAAGGGTTTGTCTTCACTGTGGCCATCTGCCCTCCTGGTTTCCCTTTGCCACAGTTCGCCGTGGTCCAGAATTATCCCTCAGGTGTCTGTGTGGACATCCTGCATTGCCTGGATTGTAATGGGAAAATGAGTCCTGAAACAGCATTCCTGATTCCTAAACGTCTGTACCTAAGTATCTACAGCGGTACAAATACAAGGAGGCGGGGGGGGGAGGAGAGAGAATGATCTGCAGGGCAGACATGATCAACAAATAATTGCTCCAGCAAATATATGCATAGCTTGAGAGTCATATCAAGCCACATTGTCCTGTGCAATTCCACAAGCAATGAGATTTTTTTTTGTGTTGTAGGGATTTTACTCAGACTTTGTGGATATGTACACCCACACAATTGTGTTAGAACTGATGTGCCAGAATAGTTTTACCACTAAATGCAGCATAACCTGAAGGAAACTTGATAAAACTGTGGGCAACTATGTATTGAGATGTGTGCAGTAGACTGTATATGCTCCTTCAGGTTCCGATTTTTGAAAGAAAACCAGATGGCAACAGCGGGGGGGGGGAAGGGGGAAACAATTGATTTAGCAGGAGTAATTAAGAGGATACCTTAAAGATCAAGTAATTTGTTTTCAGTGCTTTAGCAGTAAAGAAGAAGAAAAAGATCATTAATTGTAGGTTTCACTTGTCTACAAAAGGCCATAGATCAGCATGTGGGAAACCACTGTATTTAAAGTTTCAGAAAATTGTATGTCAATTGTAGTTTTATAATTAGGTCATTATAGATGGTTTGTGAGTTTCACTCCCATAAAAGTCCTCTGTAGCAAAGGCAGGGAGGGGATACCAACAAATGACATCTTTGTAGACATTGGTACTTTTTTGGTTTATAGGACCTGGGGGTAAAACCTCCCAAAAGGCAGTGATATTATGTTATATAATTGGTGGAGAGCAGGCAGAGAATCTTTGATGCAAAGATGAGGTCATGTACTAAACCTCCATAGACTTGTATACAGGGCAGAGTAATAGCAATAGGTTGGGTAAGGGTGTCCATGTGTGTGTGTGTGTGTGTGTGTGTGTGTGTGTGAGAGAGAGAGAGAGAGAGAGAGAGAGAGAGAGAGAGCGAACTGATATAGGCAGTTCTCAGCATCACCATTGTTCTTGCTCCTTTGACAAAAGGGAGTTATTGAAAACTATTTATTTTATTGGTTTCAGCAATAATATATTCTCATTGTAAAGCAAGGGTGGGGAACCTTTTTCAGCTCAAAGGCCATGTGGAAACCTTCCAGAGGCCACATGCAAGTGGCAGGCAGAGCCAAAAGTGGTTGGATGCAACTCATAGGCTGTAAACACACACAAGTCGCCAGATCAAACCATTTCCATTAGCCATACCTGGAGGGGGACCGGGTTGATCTGCCAATCAGTTGGGAAATCTGTTTGAAGCTGAATTTTTTTTAAAAAAACACTCAAGCTGCTCCCACCAGGTTTTACAGTAAAAAGTGATGGGGTTTGACTAGTGCTGTGTGCCCCCATTTTCAGAAGAGAGAGGTGGAGATGCACTGGAGCCAGCAGAACAGTGAATGTGTTTCTAACCTTATTGTGGTTAAGTAGGCTACGTTCCAGCCATGCAAAACCCAGAGATTTCTATACACACACATCTCTCCATCCAGTTAAGCAAGAGTTGTTATCACAGTCCAACGATACACTCCAGCCAGGTAAAGCATTTGAGGAGGGGCACAGAAGAAGGCCAGTGAGGGGGTGTGGCATAGGGAACTCCTAAAGGCCAGATGAAAAGACCTGGAGTGCCATATTTGGTCCCTGGGCTTCAGGTTCTCCACCCTAATGTAAAACACTTACCATATGGATAGCGTTGCATCAAGCCCTCCAAGATTGGAGATAGCAATCCCAGCATGCTCTGCAGCTGTTAGAAATAGATTTGGGGCTATTCTCATTTCCTCTGGCAGGGGAAGAGCCCGAGATGCTATCATAGTTATGACTGTAAGGAACTGGTATGTAACTTAAATCCCAGTTACTAACTTTGAGGCTGGGAGCCCTCTGGCCAGCCCTGTGTGTCTCCACAGCTGAAGATAGACCACTTTAGTTACTCAAACCTGGCAGTGCCCATTTAGTACTGACTGTTAGAAAAACTGGTGGAAATACTCCTCTCCTACAGCATGGTTTGCTCAGTCAGAAGCAGCTCATTTTAGAGAACAAATCACCTTGGAAGTTTCTCAGAAATCATTGGAATTTATTTGCTGCAAATGTGATGTAGCTAAAAGTACGATTTTTTTTTAAAGTGCATGTAATTGAATCTGTTCAATATTGACTTGAACCAACTGAGAGAGGTCTGGATAAATATGACTGTACTGTAGGTGTGAGAGGGAACATGGCTGTTAACCCAACCAAATCTGGTTTCAGAAGGGACAAGGTGCCCTAATGCCAGTGCAAGTGTGTCCTCACTACCTGGCATAGATAAAAATAATTAAAGGCTTTCTGAGCCAGATAACACTGTTTGTGGGATCTTGACATTGGGAGCCTCCTGGCATTGAGAAGGTTGGAGGTCTAACAGTGTGAAATCTGCCATCGGCTGTTGAAGTATTTAAGTCAGGCATGGCCAACATGGTGCCCTCTGTATGCTGTTGGATTCCAACTCTCATCAGTCCCTGCCAGCATGGCCAGAGTTCAGGGATGATAGTGGCAGGTAAGGAAACACTCCTGCCTCAGGCCTTGGAGAGATGCTGGCAGCTAGCCAGCCCACCCCAGGCTAGACATCCCAATACTTTGTCTCTGTATAAGGCTGCTCATTGTATTGTTAATTGGTGAGATGCACCTGATGTTCATGTTTTTGCCTTCTGCCCTATTTTGCCCCCAGGTGACTGTTTGCCCTCAGAGGGGCTGTTCACAAATAGCAGCTGATCTGGGGCAGGATGCTGAGGAGCGATTTTTAACAGGAAACCGGTGTGTGATCCTGCTTTGGAGCATATTCTGCATAAGAGACTCACATCTACTCCCCACCCCTGATGTGCCCATTTTAAGCCACATTGGAAACATGCAGTTTGGCCCTTAGCTGGGCAATGAATACTCTTCATTTGGTAGTGTTTTTCCCCTAGAACTGTATTCTTAAAAGGTGGGGGGGAGGTGCTATCTTTTAAAAAATCTACAGCATTTTGGATATTTGTTTTTTTTAATGTTTTTAATGCTATTTTGTTTTAATGTATTTTAAGATCTGTTTTTATGATGTTTTAAAGTGTTTTAGTGCTTTGTTTGCTGCCCTGGGCTGCTGCTGGGAGGAAGAGCGGGATACAAATTAATTAATTAATTAATTAATTAAATAAATAGAAGCCCACAGCGGCAAACAAAAATATTAAAAACATTCTAAACCATATTAAAAACAGACTTTAAAATATATTAAAACAAAACATCTGTAGAAACATCTTTTTTACAAAAAAAAACACCTTTAAAAACATCTTAAAAAGCAATTCCAACACAGACGCAGGCTGGGATAAGGTCTCTACAAAGGCTTGTTGAAAGAGGAAGGTTTTCAGTGGGCCCAAAAAGACAACAGAGATGGTGCCTGTCTAATATCTAAGGGGAGGGAATTCCAAAAGGTGGGTGCCACAACACTAAAGGTCCGCTTCCTATGTTGTGCAGAAAGGACCTCCTGATAAGATGGATCTGCAGCAGGCCCTCACCTGCAGAGCACAGTGATCGACTGGGTATAGAAGGGTAAGACAATCTTTCAGGTATTGTATTAACTTCTGCTGTGAGCCACCTTGAGTACCTGGGTAGAAAGGATGGATTAAAAATATAACCACTCATTTTCTCTCTTGCTAGTGATATCCTGGAGTGTACTTATGTTACTGTGGCCTTTGCCAACCTGGTGCCCTCCAGCAGTGGCTGGGGCTGATGGGAATTGCAGTCTGAAACATCTGGAGGGCACTAGGCTGGAGAAGGCCATGTCATTACAAATCCCGACAGGAGAGGAGGAAGTGGTGGTTAGACCCCCTAATTCACAGCCTGCTTAGCATTCTCCCCTTGCCCCCCCTTCAGCTGACAAATCGTCTGGATTGGTTACCCACAAAAAAAAAAAAGCCTGGAAAAAAGGAGGAGGATTATGTACATGCTTAGAAGAACCTGTAAGATGAAATATGGAACTCCTTGAAAAATAAATAAAAATACAGTGCTTTAGAAGCAAGATATAAGATAAACCTAGACGTTATTTTGAAAACAGTGGAAGAAACTCCACGAGCTATATGCTTTCATGGCTTTGTTACACCAAAAATGGCTCTTTGCATCTGGAGGAAGCTCCAATAATTCACCAGATGGAAGACCAAGATAAAAGACAACACCTTTATTGATTACCAATATCTTTTGCAAAAGGAGACCAGGTTATTCGGCTTGTGCCAGAAAACCAGTCTAAAGCATAATTACACAGGTCCAAGTGATATATGCTCCAAAAGCCCTCCTAAGACAGCCCCTCCCGTCTTGTTTGTAACTTTCCAGATTCCTTCTTTGTCTTGCATTGAGCCAGCGCTCTGGCCTTGATCGCTCGTCCGTGCTGTTCCTACCTCCCCCCCGACACGATACATTCCTAGCCACTATCTACTTAGATAGTATCCTGTTACATGGGATGAACAAGCTAGCAGAACATTTGGCATTCACAGGCACCTTAGGAATTTTGTTTTTCTGGTTCTATGTTAGATCAGGTTAACCCATTCTATACTGTATCAAATTAACACTACATGCACTACAGTTCCCAAACTATGCCTAATTTCATTACAGCTTTACAGTAATACAATCTAATTTAAAGGTGAACTAAAAAAGAAAAAGCTGTGATCCACGGTCATAATCCTTCGATTCAAAAGGCGACATTCAACATTTCTCCCCAAAGATTATAAATACTGAGCCATCTCTCTCTGCTGGAAACAAAATAAGGAATTTAAAATAAACCACACAATTGAAACCACACAAAAAGTTGCAGTGCTGTATAATACCGAGAAGGTCAGAAAGCACTTTTAAGTATACAGGGGGTCTTAATCTCTGTTTTCTTAATCTGTGTTTTTGTACTAGGTCACTGAGGTCAATACTCAAAATACATATTCTGAAATAATTTCTATTGACTGCAGTGAAATGCTGTAAAAATTTGCTGGACACTGGGGTCTCCCCAGACATTCTCCTTGGAAGTTTAAATCAATTCAGTTGGATTACTGCCAGCTCTGTCAGATTTATGGTGTGAAGACTATCGGAGCTGTAAACTGGAAGCCACTTAAGCCAATACACTTGCATTTAAAATCAGTCTCAAAACTATTTCTCAGATGAAAGTATGCTGGCTGATTTGTGACATTTTGTAATTTCCCCTTTGCTGAGACTTCCCGGGCCACTCACTATCATCTGCTCATAATTCTTACTGAAAAACAGGCATGGGGGAGAAATTTGATTCAGTTCACATTTAAAGGCAAACTTACCAAATTCACACTTTTTGAAACAATATGCGAACCAAAACACAGCCATCCTTTGACATTTGCACTTCTCCAAATTTTGCAATTCAGTTCTCCAGCCAAGAAGTGTGTACAAAAAATCATATACAAAAATGCATATTAAGGAAAATTGTTTGCAAAAATGTGTATCTTTGTCAAAACTGCATGCAAAAATGTGCTAGGAGAAATTTGCACTAAAATGGTAATGTATTTTCATGAGGATTTTAAAACATGCTAATTATTGTGGAAATGTGTAGAACTGAGTTTAAGATTGGAAGCATTAGAAACACGGAGAACCAAAATGGACAGATTTGTCCATCCCTGATGAAAAGAAGGCCTGGGAAGGGGAAGGAAGTTTCTCTTCAGTGGGAATGGTGCATAGAGCATTTCCTTCTGGGGAGTAGACTGGGATTTCTCGTTCCAGTCTGCACCCCACTTGGAAAAGATGCTCCTCTAGGAGATGGAGCCCTCACTTGCCACCTTCACCTGCCTCAGTCCCTAGATAAAGTTTTTTTTTGTGGGAGGGGGGACAGGGGAAAGGGGAGTCAAAGGTGGGTGTTTTGTGCCAATTCAAACAGTGTGTGTGCAAAGCCCTCAAGCCTTTGTGAGTGTTCACTTGGAATCTTCCAGGGTGAGCAAAGGGCTGCTCATATATCCCTACTGATGAGCAATAGCCCCTTGTTTTTTAACAATATTATAAAATTAAATCTTATTTTATTAATATTTAATGCAATAATTGAGGCCTCCTCTGTTTATGTCCTGGCTGCTCTGCAACGACTCCTTTCCCTCTTCATCATAAAATTTCTGGCTGTGGGCCTGTGTGGAAAGTGGTGGGAACGATAGCGGGTCTTAGAATGTCTTTCAAAATGTCTTTCAAAAGCAATGAGTGATTGATAATTGATTACAAGTTTAATGGCACTGTTGAGTCACTGGACTAGTGGTATAACAATCTCCAAATAAAAACTCCCGTGGATATTGATTGCAGCAGCACTTCTCAAGGTGCCTTTTACAGTTTGAATTGCTGATGCTTTTGAGCTCTTCTTTCATGCCAGGCTGCAAGGATGCTAAAACAGTAGGCATGGGAATAAATGGAAATGGACTGCCTTCAAGTCGATCCCGACTTATGGCTACCCTATGAATAGGGTTTTCATGGTAAGCTGTATTCAGAGGGGGGTTACCATTGCCTCCCTCTCAGGCTAGTCCTGGGCTCCTTGGGACTATGCAGCTTGCCCACGGCTGCACAGGTGGCAGGGCACGTAATCCCTGAGCCACTCACTGTGGGGGTGATCTTTAGCTGGCCCTCGACACCCAGGAGACGTGAGCGGGGATTTGAACTCGCAGACTCTGGACTCCCAGCCAGGCTTTCCTCCCCACTGTGCTATACCAGCTGTCTCAGGTATGGGAAAGGCTTTTGAAAACAGCAACAGACATAGGGTTGCCAGGTCAGAAGCATCTCAAAACCTGAGATTTTAGGGGCGGGCCCAAGTGATGTCATTAAGCATGATACATTAAGCATCAATCACAGTTGCTTGGAGCGTACAATTAAAAAAATATCTGACTGGAAATTAAGCTAGACATTTTAGCTAAAAGATGGAGCCTGGGTAGGGAACATTTAATCTAGCCTACTTGCTTTCGGCAAGAAGGGTTTAAGTGCCTTCAGGCCAGGCCGGTCACCAGAAGGTCACTGTAGGAAGAAAGGAGCCTAGTGTTGTGGAGATGTTAGATGGGAGCATTCAGGAATAAAGATGGATGCCCCTGAAGGCTGCAATTCTAAACACATGTACTAAGGGACTAAGCCCCCATAGAACTCAACAGGACTTACTCCTGAGTAGATGTAGTTTGGATTGTGCTGTTGGTAAAGCTTGACTAGGGATCCTCCGCAAAGACATCCATATCCAAGCAGGGTTGGCAACCCCCTGCCTGGAATGCCCTGCCCTTATCTTTTAATGTGGCTGCTCCAAACTTCTTTACAGATTTGACCCTTCACTTCAGAAAGAGGTCTGAGAAATGAGTAAGAGTAAGAAGATTCTCTACCCTTTCTGTCTGCATAGATGCTCTCATCCTTCCCCTGTGCCCAGCAGAAGCTCTGGGCCAGTTACTTATTTTTTCCTGTATGTTTTGGTCTGCTTTGATTTTGCATAGATGTCCTCATCCTTCCCCTGCGCCCACCAAAAGCTCTGGGCCAGGCAGGATGCAGTGGCATCTCGTAGAGGACACTCTCCCCTTTCCTGGGGTATATGATTTGTCCTGTCCCAGAGCCGAATTTGGGGTGGGCACCCCCAGTTACTTATTTTTTATGATTTTATGACATCATTATGTATTTATGATAATATCAGAAGCCTGATAATTTTGATTGCATAAATGTATTGTTATTCTTGATGGGGAGAGTCCCCAGATCACAGTGATATATCATACAGGGTACCCCAACATATATTTTGGGGTTCAGAGACATTTTAAGTTTGGTTTGAAGTTGCTGTAGTTGTCAACTCTTCTTTTTTAGTGTTTTGAACTTTCAAGCAAATAAGGAACTGGGAACTGGGAACTAGGAACCAACTTCAGCGTCGTATCAGTTAAATAGATTAAACAGTTGCGGGGGGCGGCTGACAGTTTGGTGTATATCTCCGGAACCAGACCACCTAGAAACTTAATTTGTTTTTTAATTGAAGCTGAGAGTCCGGAAATTAAGGGGTGCTAGCCAGAGAGCCGGAGGGCCCCCCAAAAACCAGAGACTCCAGCCAAAAAACAGAGACCTGGTAACTCTAAACAGACACCACTTCACACATTAGTGTACCAACTCCCAACACGAGCTGAAGGTTATAAGCAGCCATACTGCCTGCCATGGAGATGGGGTGGAAAGGGGGATTTTGAGCAGTGCACCAGAGAAGATTGGCACTAATTACTGGTTTGAAGCACAAACGGAAGCAAGGGAGCAGAAAGATGGCCCCATGTGGCAAAACAAATACTGACAGCCTGACACGGCTGCTAAAGCGGACCGGTATGCAATAGCTGATAGCCGTCTCTTACCAGAGCTCAGTCTGTGCTGTCATACTGGGAACATCTCACTATTGGATGGTGGCATTGCCACAGTTATAATGAGAGCGATTTCCTCCCCACACTTGACTTTTTTCTGTAAAGTGCACCATTTTGAGGCATTTTTAATAGGAGGCTGAGAATCGCTTAAAGATTAAATCTATTATCTGTCTGGATTATAACGGATTAATAGATTGCATTTATAGATTGCAAAAAAGTATCAGGAATGATAACTTTTTGGAGGATCTGTAATGGATGGAATTGTTTGTCTTAAAATATAAAAAAATTAACAACAACATTTAGTTGGGGGTTGGACTTGATGGCCTTATAGGCCTCTTCCAACTCTACTATTCTGTGATGCTTTAATAACAAAACCTCTAGCAGCTTGTTTAGAGCAGACAGTCTGCATCTGTATTGGAATTGCTTTTTAAGATGTTTTTAAACCTTTTTTTAAAAGATGTTTTTAAAGATGTTTTGTTTTAATATGTTTTTAAGGATGTTTTTGTTTTAATATATTTTAAAGTCTGTTTTTATGATGGTTTAAAGTGATTTTAGTGCTTTTGTTTACCGCCCCGGGCTCTTACTGGGAGGAAGGGCGGGAAATAAAACAAACAAACAAACAAACAAACAAATAAATAAATAAAATAAGAAATTCATCTGTATTGTTTTCCTTACCTTTGCTACATGTCTAGGACCCTTTAAAATGGAATTTTCCCTCCATTTGATATGCAAATACAAATTATTATTATTTATTTATATAGCACCATCAGATGCACATGGCACTGTACATAAAACAAAACAATAAAAACAAGTCCCTGCCCCAAAAGGCATACAATCTAAATAAAATACAATGAGGACAACAAAGGAAGGGAGAGGAAACAGAGGACAAAGCGAGGACTTCAAACATATGAGCCCCAAGGATGTATCAATTATTATTTTTTAAAGTAGGTTTGGAGTGGAAGTGTAGGAATTTGGAGCAGAGGAGATACTAAACTTTTAGTTTCCTAGCCATTGTTTCATCACTCAAAATTGCCCTCCTAGCTGTTTTTCTCCGTCAAGCTTCATGAAGCTGTTTCCCTGTATCTTGCACGTCACACAGAGAGGTAGTCTGTGGAATTGGATTTGGAGCAGGGAAAGAGTGGGAGGGTTAGGGTTAAGCACACCTTCTCCTTCTGATTTTCCATTCTCTCTCCTGAAGCTACTTTCAGACATGCACATGCACACACACAACCGGTGCCAGAGCTATGGGTCTCCCTCCCCGCCGTCCATCAGCCAGTATTCTTTAGTTAAGGCTGCTGACTAAATTCAGAAGATATGCATAGGCTGCCACAATACCAGCTGCACTAAAAAACCAACAAGAGGAATGACTTTATCTACCGGAGTGGCTTTATCTACTTGGCACTCCTAGTAGGTCTTCCAGTGGAATCCTTAACTTGTAAAGATGTAATTAAATCTTCACATCCATCAGCCCAAGCCTGCCACTCCGGTTTGTATCAATGTATATCTAAAGACTTCAGCTTGCTATTGGTGCAAAAGGAGGAAAACAGTATTTTGTCTTCATTTGTTCCGATTAAAACAAACACAGGATGGATAATCTTTCCGTACACCACTAAAAGCAATTCAACTGAAGTCAATCCACAACATTCACTCTGGGTAAGACCAGCATATCTGCAAATCTGCATTTTAAAACAGGCATTCTTGGACAGAGAAAAGGAAGGCAATCGCCATGTTAACTCACAGTGTTTTAACTGTTTTGCTCACCTCCAGACTGGATTATAAAGTAAGTCCAGTCCTTGGATCCTGAATGCCCTTTGGGTTTGATATAGATCAAGAAACAGCTAAGCAGTGGTGAACATGTGGTATGTGGTAGTCTCTCTCTCTCTCATATATATGAAAGTGTAAGGTGGTCACGTCCACTACAGGCATGTACCCCAGAAGACTGACCACAAGGCAATGCAGGCAGAAAAACGTTTCCTCACTCCTGATGTAGAAAGTACCACTCCAGACCTACAGGACAAGATTTTTTTGCCCTAAACTGGATTGTTTTGGAGTTGGCAGTGTGAGGAGAGACCACTCTGTCTAGTGGAATTTAGAAGGAGGGAGAGAATGCAGTGTCTTAAGACTCTGATCTGTCGAAGATGTCCTCTGCAGCTTTGATCTGTCAAAGATGTACTCTGTTCACACACAAATCTCTGGCTATGTGCTGGGACAGAAAGAGTTATTAACAGAATCCTTTCAACTGACGGAGGGCTCTTGGAGCAGGCCATTCATTTGTTGTGATAGTTGTTTTGGAAGTGAGTGAAGCTAAGCATCCTGCCTGCTCTCCTTTTAAAGCATATCAGTGACAGAAAATGCCTCTAGGTCTCTCTGGCTCTGTGCGCAAGTGAACAATGGATCAAAAGCTTGGCTTGTGCAGAACAGAGTGACCCAAGTTTCATGCCCAGACCGACCAACAGAATAGGATGTATCATGTTAGTGGGCTTTGGCAGCAAAATCAGTCTTTCTTGTCAAGTTATGCAAGCTCCCCTTATTTCACACAGTAGATGCTCCACCAGGAATTGCCACACAAAAAGTGATTATGAAGTACAAACAACAGCAACCAAAGAAGTGATATCATACTAAGCCAAACCATTGTTCATCCAGTTCAGTATTATCTCCTCTAGTCTTCTCCAACCTGGTGCACTCCACCTGTCAAAGTCAAAGTCAAATTCTTTATTTGCATTTAGCCATAAGCCATCGCACAGCTGGAGAATACACGTTTAAAATGATAAAACATGCAGTCACGTCAGACATGTAGTCATTTGGGCTTTTATGTAATTTGCTCTCAGTTTTTTTGCGGCCAAGGCAAAGTTAACCATTGCGATTGTAACCTGGATGTATTTGTCAGCCAAGAGCTCCACCACCAAATCGCCAGAGAAAATCTCCCCTCTAGAATTAATAAGAGGGGCCACGAGTTTCATTCTAGGGTTCTTATACAAGGGCCAGAAAAGCAAGTAATGGACTATATCCTCGGGTTCCTTACAACCGAAAATGCAATGACGCTGTTCGGGCGGGATTCCCGAATATCTGCCTTCAAGGTAGGCTGTGGGCATTGTATGGAATCTGAGTTCTGTAAAAGCTCTTCGTAAGGAGGCACGTGTCAAAATATCGAACGAGCTTGATTTTGCGTGGTTGAGTTTAAATAAAGGAAACCAAGGTGAAAAAGGGGCTGCAACAATTGATGCCCTATCTTGGGTTGCATCGTAATCAAAAATCCAGTTACGGAGCTCAGAGGGGTTAAGGCTTAAAAACTTCCTTTGAGTAAGATTATAAATTTTAAGTGTTTCCTGATACCCTTGTGCCCATCCCCCTGACTGCTGCTGGTCGTGCCAGCAGATCTTTGTAAGGGAGCTATAATCCATGGTGAAAATCCTTCTCCAGTATCTTAAATATGCCAGATCTATATTAGCTGCCAGAGAGGGGAGGCCAAGTTCTGCTCTTATGTGGGCTGACGGTGCTCCATGCGGGAGCCCCAAGATCTGCTTCAGAAATGTATTTTGTAGGACCTCGAGTTTAGATTTAACTAGGCGGCCCCATAACTCAGACCCATAAAGAATTTTTGGCAGGACTTTAGTCACAAAGATTTTTAGCATTGGATTGATTAATTGTCCACCGCGTGTATAAAAGAACCTTCTTAATTGGCCACTGGCTCTAGCACCCGATAATTTGGTGGCCTCCAGATGGTGACTCCATGACAGCTTGTCATTAAAACATAAGCCTAGATATTTAAAGGTCTGTACCTGTTCAAGTGAATGTCCATTTAGGGTCCAGTTCAATTTGGACTTCTTATGCTTCCCACAGATCACGATTTTAGTTTTAGAATAGTTGATGAGCAAGCGTTGGTCTTTACAGTATTCTTCCAGGCGGGTCAACATTCTTTTTAGCCCTATTTTATTTAAAGAAAATAGGGCCAAGGCATCTGCATATAGCAATGAGGAAATCTTCCTATTCCCAACTGATGGAGGAAAAAAAGCGGGAGAAGCCATTGCGGGAATGATGTTGTTTAAATAAAAATTGAACAGGAAAGGGGCCAGTGTGCACCCTTGTTTGACTCCTCTCTCAACTGGAATGGCTTGGGAGAGAGTTCCATTCAAACCAAGGTGAACCGGCAAAAAGTTGGCCTGGTGCAGGAACTGAATTAACCACAATAGCCTTTTATCGATGCTGGACTGCCCCAATTTATGCCACAACAAATCTCTGTCAATTGAGTCAAAGGCAGAGGTAAAATCGACAAATGCCACGTATAAGGACCTACTTTGCCCCGTGATAGTCTTATTTATTAAGTGATGGAGTACGAAAGCGTGGTCTACTGTACACCTGCCTTTCCTGAATCCGGCCTGTTCTTCGTAAATGATAGAGTTCTTGGAGTCCCACTCTATTAATTTGTTTAAGAGAAAGCGCCCGTACAGCTTAGATGTCACATCTAGTAGGCTGATGGGTCTATAATTACGGGGGTCTGAGGGGTCGCCTTTCTTGAGGACGGGCACTACAATACTAGTACGCCAACCTATGGGAATAGTGCTGGTGGAGTTGATATGTGAGAAGAGTATGGCTAAAAGGGCCCCCCACCAAGTAATTTCTGAAAGGAATAACTCTGGGGGCAGCATATCCTCACCAGGAGCCTTGCCTGGATGGAGGGTCGAAATTAATTCGCCAATGTCCGCACTGGTGACTGCGGGCCAAGATGGAAGGGAGGGCAGGACGTCAGAAGGTGATAAAATCGACGAAGCTGTGTTCCCAAAAATGGCACGAAAATGCAAGACCCAGGTTTCCAGGAGGATAGGGGGGATTGGTACAAAATAATTCTGGGCAAGACCCCCCTGAACTAACCTCCAGAATTCAGTGTCATTGCCCTGAAGTGAAGCCAACCCCAGGGCCCGCCAGTTATTAGTATAGAAGGCCTGTTTTTTCTTTTGGAGTAGTGTCTTGTATGTCCTTTTTAATAGGAGCAAACGGGAAATGGCTTCTTCAGAATTATCACGTCTTGTGGATCTAATTTGGGCACGCAGTTCCCTTTTCTTGGATTTACAGTCCTTGTCAAACCAAGAGCTCTGGGTTGGCCGACTTGTTTTTCCATCCAGCGATATTCCATGAGAGGAAGTTTATATGAGAGCCCGGGAGTTCAGATCGTCCTGTAGGAAGCTTTTTTGAGGATAATGACTGCCCTGCTGAACTGGCCATTGGCAAGTTTGTATCAACTGGGTTTTGATTCTGTCAATTCATAAAATTTCCCAAATCTGTGATTAACTCTGTTTCTGGATTTTGGATGCTGACATTTGTAATGATTGGGCCATCTCGGCGTATCAAGGTACTGGGTGGGTGCGGGGTCTTTTTGGGGGTTCCCAGTTCCTCCACTTCCAGATAGCACATTTCGATCCAGGAGGGTCCAGCAGAGGGCTTAGCTTCCTTTCCTGGAAGCCTAGCTGGAGCCGTGCTCCCCTCGCTTTGGACTACGTTGTTAAGTGAAGTCAAATTTATTTTGGCTGTTACCTGCTGGGTGACGCGACTTGGGGCAGGTGTGCTGGCAGAGTTGAGCATCTTTCTGATGGGCAAAGTAACGGATTCTGCCAGCCTGGTGGAATGCAGCGATTCTCTGTTTCTGAGGGGGTTGTACTGTTCGGCTTGCAGGTTGCCCAGTAGTGTTTTGAGGTGGTCCAATCTGAGTATAATTGAGTTTTGTTCATCCTTAGGTAGTCTGCGAAAGGATTAAATCAGCTGGGTTTCTTCCGGTTCGAACGGCCCATCCTGAAAAGCTAAAGAGGGGTCTGGTCCTTCCTGAGAGAAGATGGTATGAGGGGCCGGATCTGTAGGAGGTGTAGGGCATGTCAAGCTTCTAGTGCCTAAAGGGGGGGCACCTTGCCTGTGAGTAGTTGAAACAGGACAAGAGGGGTTGTGGCGGAGCCACATTCTCGAAGAATCTCGTGATTGTAATCCCGGAGCGGGCAATAGCGTCCCTGTTGTCATAAACCGTTCTAGCGAAGGTTGCATTCGTAAAGGAAACAATGGCACGTGCAGTCTTAAAATTATTAAAAAAATATTCAATGTAATTGATGTGTGATGTGCAAATCTGACCAGGAAAAATGGGGTCCAATAGGTCCAAAAAATGGAGTTTCCGAAAGTGTTGTGGTTGAAAGCCAAACGGCTTTGGATAGTTTATTAAGGCCAGCTTATTCGGATTCAAAACCAGGTCCCAATGTGTTTTGATTGGGTGTCTCTGAGCAGCAGTCTTATGTAGTCCAGTAGTGGAGGGAGTGCGATGAGCCTGCGAGTGCCAAGATACTCCACCTGTCATTGAACTACAACTCTCATCATCCCTGAACCTTAGCTATGCTGTCTAAGTCTCCGAGTCTCAAAGCTGAGGCTTTCCCCATTACTTCCTACCCAATCCTTTTTACATAGCTGTGGGGAACTTTTAGCTCTCCAGATGCTGCTGAACTACATCATCTCTGGCCATTGGCCATGTTTGCCAGGTCTGGTAGGAGTTGTAGTTCAGCAACATCTGAAGGGCCAAAGATTTCCTACATTTGTTTTAACTGGACATGTCAGGGACTGAACCTGAGACCTTCTGGTTACACGGCATGTGCTCTACCAACGTAATATCTGTCCCTTGTTCCGGGCCTGCCCAACACCGGAAGATAGCTGGGGGATGCAGGACTCCATGTTCTAACCTTCGGCTGCTGCTGTGCAATGCCAGGTCCGTGGACCAAAAAACATCTCTCATCCATGATATGATATTGGATGAGGGCACGGACCTGGCATGTATTACGGAAACCTGGCTAGATGAGGCCGCAGCTCCCATTCTCGAGGCCATGTGTCCAGCTGGGTTCCTATATGCACATCAGCCAAGGGTCGGAAGACGGGGAGGGGGAGTGGCGATCATCTATCGGGGGTCCCTGGTTCTCACCAGACCTCTCCATGAGATCAAGGTTGCTGATTGCATGTACTGGCGGTTGGGCCCAAAGGGCAGCTTAGGGATTCTGCTCATATACCGTCCACCCCGCTGCACAATGGACTCCCTGGCCGAGGTACTGGAGGTGGTCTCGGGTGTGCGGGTGCAATCCCCAAATTTGCTGGTGCTGGGGAATTTCAACGTACATGCTGAAACCACCCTCACAGGGGCACCTTGGGATTTCATGGAAACCATGGCTTCCTGGGAGCTGCACCTTATTTCCATGGGGCCCACCCATGTAGCTGGTCATGCACTTGACCTTGTATTTGCCTCGGGAGAGGAGGGGAGTGATCTGAAAATGGGGGCACATCTCTTACCCCCTTGTCATGGTCAGATCACTACTTGGTGAGAGTAGACCTTTCGATGCCACACACCCTCCGCGGGGGCAGACGACCCATTAGGATGGTCCGCCCCAGGCGTTTGATGGATCCTGATGGATTCCTGAATGGGCTTGGGGATTTTGTGGAGCCTGCAGATGGGCACTTGGTCGAATCCCTGGTGGAGGAGTGGAATGAAGCAATCACTGGGGCATTACACCGGGTGGCTCTGAAACGCCATCTCCCCCTGAATAGGACTCAGACGGCACCGTGGTATAGTCCATGGTTGCGAACTCTGAGGCGGAAGGTGAGATGGCTAGAATGCTGGTGGCGGAAATCTTGCTCTGATGACGCTCGGACATGCAGCAGCCTACCGTGTGGCAATAAGGGCAGCAAAAAAGGATTTTTATGCTGCCTCTATTGTGTCCACAGAGTGCTGTCCCAGGAGGCTGTTCCAAGTGGTCCAAAGCCTGGTCGGTCCAGTTGCTTCGGAACCGGTGGGACATTCTAAGACCTCCTGTGATGAGTTTGCAAAGCACTTTGCGGATAAAATCAATCGTCTAAAGAGTACGATTCTGCACGTTATGGATACAGTGAGTGAGCCAGAGTCGGCCAGTGGTTCTCCGGTGATGTGGGGTCGGTTCCAGCTTCTTCCTTCTGATGAAGTGGACAAGGTGCTTTCAACCTTAAGGCCAACCACCTGCTTACTCGATCCTTGTCCATTATGGCTTATTATGAGCTGCAAGAACAGACTGGGCAAGGGGATCAAGGCGGTAATTCATCCTTGGAAGAGGGTGTGATGCCATCAGCTCTCAAGGAGGCAGTAATAAAACCAATTTTAAAGAAGCCCTCCTTGGATCCCCAAGATCTGAACAACTTTCACCCAATCTCGAACTTATGATTCTTGGGCAAGGTGGTCGAGCGGGTGGTGGCGAAGCAGTTGCAAGCGCACTTGGAGGAAGCGGATTATCTGGATCCATTTCAGTTGGGCTTCAGGCCTGGACATGGGACTGAAACAGTCTTGGTCGCCTTGGTGGATGATATGAGGAGGGCATTGGATGGGGTGAATGCACCTTCCTTGTCCTCCTGGATCTCTAAGCGGCTTTTGATACCATTGACCATGGTATCCTTTTGGACCGCCTGGAGGGATTAGGCTTAGGGGGCACTGTACTGCAGTGGTTCCGTTCCTTCCTCTCTGATAGGCACCAAAGAGTAGCATTGGGGGATGAGGTTTCAGATCCTTTGCCTCTCACCTGTAGGGTGCCCCAAGGCTCCATCCTCTCCCTGATGCTATTTAACATCTATGTAAAGCCGCTGGGGGCTTACATTAGGAGATCTGGGCTGCAGTGTCACCAATATGTGGATGACACGCAGCTCTATCTCTCATTTAAATCTTCACCGAGAGTGGCTGTAGAAACCCTGTCCAAGTGCCTGGAGTCGGTGAGTGGCTGGATGGGAAGGAATAAGCTGAAACTGAACCCTGACAAAACCGAGGTACTGTTTGTAGGAGACAAGGGAAAGTTAGGGGATTTGGACCTGGTGCTCAATGGGGTACAATTGCCCCTGAAAGACCAGGTCCGCAGCCTCGGGATCATTCTTGACTCCCAACTGTCCATGGAAGCTCAGGTCTTGGCTGTGAGCCGGGCAGCACTGTATCAACTCCATCTGATATGGAGGCTGTGCCCCTACCTTCCCAATCATCTGCTCCCATCGGTGGTACATGCCCTGGTCTCCTCTCGCCTAGACTACTGTAATGCGCTCTATGTGGGGCTACCCTTGAAAACGGTCTGGAAGCTACAACTGGTACAGAACGCGGCGGCACGCCTGATTAAAGGTAGCCGCCGGCGAGATCACATCACTCCAGTGCTAAAAGAGTTGCACTGGTTACCAGTTGCTTGCCGGGCCCAATTCAAGGTGTTGGTTCTGACCTTTAAAACCCTATACGGTCTCGGCCCAGTCTATCTGAAGGAGCGCCTCCAGCATCATCAGCTATGCTGCCCAACAAGATCATCCTCAAAAGACCTTCTCTCTATCCCATCAGTCAAAACAGCCAGACTGGTGAGGACTAGAGAAAGAGCTTTTTCAATTGTGGCCCCCACCCTGTGGAACTCCCTCCCAAATGATCTCCGCCATGCCCCCTCTATAATGAGTTTCTGCCGGGCCGTGAAGACCTGGCTCTTCAGGCGGGCTTTTGGGGTGGGCTAGATTTTATCTTCATTGTTTTCAGATTTTTAAAGTTTATTATATTTGTATGCCTATTTTGTATGTCATCCAGAGTGGCTGGATAGCCAGCCAGATGGGCGACGAAGAAATTAAATAAATAATAATACCAAAGAGCCATGGTCCCTCTCCTGTCTGTCAATTTGCATCTAGGCTGGATAAGAAGTACAAGAACAGACAGGCAATCCCCTCATTTGCAGTTCTAGAAGATACCATTCTGGGAGGAGGTGCAGTTCTGGGTTTTTTATTTTACAGCTGGAGGCCAGCATCTGAGTTCCGTTTAGGTTTTTCTCTAGCTCTCTTCTCCTTTCCTGTAACTTGTTAGGGGCTGTGGCTCTGCCAGTCAGGTTTAGGAAATTACCACTGTCCCCAAGATTCCTAAGGCTGACTTTCAAGGAATCCCCAGAAACCTCTTTCCAAAGTGGGTGGGTGAGCAATGGAATGGCAGAAAAGATTAAATGTCCGTGTCTGATGGAACACCCACATGCATATACTGAAACTAAACATTTATACAGTGATGGGAGTTTGGGGAAGAGAGTCACAAAAGGACTCTGAGGAAAAACTATCCATTAAAACGAAAGTAAAATATTAAGGAAACAGAAATAGAATGAATAAAAGGTATGGATTTTGTCCTTCAACCACTCTTACTTTTCCATCTTCAGCACACCTCCTTTGCCATGGGGCTCTGGGGGGGTGTTGGCATGGCTCATTGTGGCCCTTGACCTCCCCCCCAAGATTAGCCCACCCCTGTTATAGTATAGTATATGCTTACTATAATATCCACCCCCCCTTTTTACTTCCATATTAGAAACAAAACAATTTGTTTAAGAAGCTGCCTCATAGGAGCAGAATTTAAATACACAAAACTAAACAATTGTATGCAGATACTTATGTTCGCACAACCCGTTTCAGTTTTTGGGCTTCCTGACTGACGTTCTGCAATTGGTGCGACTGATTTGATGTTAGAGAATGGACAGCTATTACACCACTGTAAGCCCTTAGGGCAACAAGCTTTACATTTAAGCATTTTGGGGTAAAGTGGCCTTTAATCCCTCTCTGGAAGTTTCTTTGAAGTCTATCATGCTAGTTGCTACTTCTAATCCATTTTTCCAAGTGCATTTGCTTATATAGCCAAAATGACAAAAGCCACACACAAGAGGGAGAGAGCAACAGACTTGGCGTAATACTGAGTCTTACAAAAGTACCAAAAAAAAAGTTAGGGGGAAAAGCTAAGTGATGGAACATCCCCCCAAAACCCCAACGAGGACTGAGCATGCCCAGTGCCTGCAGGATGTTTACTGTTGAGAGGGGGGGAAACTAGGAACAGAGAGAAGAAAACCCAACATTTGAAGAAAGCAGGGTTGGCTGGAACACTGGAGTACTTTAAACAGCAACATTTTGTTGCAGATCCTAATTGTTACCTTAATTCTCATGCACTATTCTGTTTTGAACTGCTATGATCCTGATGCTGTACGTTC
Organism: Rhineura floridana; assembly: GCF_030035675.1. Classification (NCBI taxonomy): domain Eukaryota; kingdom Metazoa; phylum Chordata; class Lepidosauria; order Squamata; family Rhineuridae; genus Rhineura; species Rhineura floridana. The sequence continues at coordinate 61,873,929 of NC_084489.1, forward strand.
TCTGCTTCTCCAAGTTTTGAGAAGTTCGAAGGGGCAGTGCTACGATGTTTGGTTTCCCTTGGATGACAGAGCACTGGAAATTGTCCTTGTAATATTTTGTTTACAAATAAAACTAGGTAGGAAATAAGTGGAGGCAAACAGTGGGCACTCCGATAAGGGAGCAGGTCTGCTACCCCACATCAGATCTTCAGAGAGGCTCTACACATTCTCTCTCTCAGCTGGAGCAATGTCACTTTCTCAAAGCTCTGATGGCTGTTTGTTCCATAAGCCACAGTAGAGCAATATCTATATTCAGACAGACCAACTATGTCACAATAGGAAAAATAGCATGATAATGGACTAGTTACAGGCAATCAGAGCAATTACCTTTATAGTGGTATATTCTCTTTTCACCCCTCTGTTCTTAAGAGCTCAGTTCTTAAGAGTGTTGGACTATGACCTTAAGAACAGGGTTCAAATCCTCACTCAGCCATGAAGCTTGCTGGGTAGCCTTGGGCCAGTCACAGTCTCACAGCCTAACCTACCTGACAGGGTTGTTGTGAGGATAACATGGAGAGAGAGAACCATGTACGCCACCTTGAGCACCTTAGAGGAAAGGTGCGATATAAATGTAATAATAAACAAGCAAGCAAGCAAACATAGGCACCTACCTCACATCAGGTCAGACGCTCAGATCATTGATTCAGACTGCTGGTTGCTCAGTACTGTCTACACTGACTGGCAGCTGCTGGCCAAGATTTCATCAGTCTTTCCTACCTCTACCTGGCAATGCCACAAATCCATCTTCAGACCTTCTCCACAGAGCTACGGTCCTTTGCTAATTCATCCTCCTCATTCCACTGTGTCTCTTACAGTACTGAGAGATGTGTTGGAATAGGCAAATGTTGCATGTTCCTTTTAAGGGATATTTGGGGAATATCCCATGTACCTGTTTTACCATGATGTAACTTCCTAATGGGTGGGGTTACTTACCTGACTTCCTCCTCCTTTGTCCTGGGGGATTTTTGAATATTCTCCATTGCTGATCTTCCTACCTTTGAGAGAGGTCGCATGGTATGATGCTCTCTGCTAAGAGCATCAATACTAAAGACTAAGATGGACTGAGACTATTTTTCTTTCATCTAAGCTAGAGCCTATGTTTCTGGACATATGAAGAATTCGTGAGTAAATGTTCTTTATCTTTTACCTAAGAAGATTGTGTCTGTTGTTATTTATATAGAGAAAGGCTGGGACTGGTTACATTCTCACTCCGCTGCTCGTGTTTTATATCTCTGCTAAGAAATAGGACCACCAAAACTTAGTTCCTATTTCTCTCTGGTATTTTTATAATACCGAACAAGATGCTCATATGAAGCTACTCTACCCTGTCACATCATTGCTCCCTCTAGCCTGCTAGATGTCAACCTTGACTGGCGGTCAGTCTTCAAGCCCCTGGGCAAAACTTTTTGCCAGCCCTATTACCAAAGCTGTTAAGGATTGAACATGGGACCTTCTTATATGCAAAGGATGCATTCCATCACTGCACTATGGCCTTTCCCCTAAAGTAGCCCTGACCCAAATTAGTTGGTCAACTAGGACTCTGCATGCTGAGAACTTCAGCCTAATATCTGTGGCATAAGAGAGACACTAAGCACTGCTTGCTAACAGGAAGGAGACATTGCATAGAAATACACAGGCAGGCAGGAGTAGCAATCTGTCTGCAATTTGTTGTGGCCCTGACAGGGTCTGTTTTATGTCTTAGCTTGTTGGATCATCTTATTTGTGTGGCAGAAACAAAATGTGTTGCCAAACCAACTCTGCATTTCATCAACTTCAGTATCCTGTTTCTGACATCAAGTAGCTTCTCCATGGGAGAATTTAACCTTTTTATTCTCCCAGGCTTTTTGAGTATTTAAAATTCTTTAACCTGCTGCTTTTAACTGCTGTTCCTGCTTGAGTTATATCTGATTTGGTATGGATCTGGTGGCTTTTTATTATTTTGTTCTGTTGGGAACTTCTCTGGAAACCATTTAATTGAAGGGCAGCATATACATGCTCGGCAACATTGAAGCCCAGCTGATGAGATCCAATGTACTCCAGATCTTGTCTCATTGCTTTAGACCAGGGATGGGGGACTTGTCAATATACTAATAGACTAATATATTATTGCTGTTACATAAATCCAAGGTGTGACCACCCTTGGAATATACAGTATGGCTTTCTGGTCATCACACCTCAAAAAGGAGACTGTAGAGTTACAAAAGGCACAGAAAAGGGTAATGGAGCAACTCCCCTATGAGGAAAGGTTAAGCTCTGCTCCCTCCCTGTTGGTTTTCCAGAGACTTCTGAAAATGATCTTGTTCCAGAGAGCCTTTGGAAGGGACTGAAGGTAGAGCCTGACACTGATTTTATGCCTTCTGCATTAAATTTTACCTTTGTAGTCCCTTTAGTACCACTCCCTATATATATGTATATATATGTGTGTGTGTATATATTATATTTTATGTATTTTAATTGTATTTTATGTATTTTAATTTATTTTAATGTTTTTGTGATTTTACTGTTTACAATTGTATTATGCACGTGTTTGATTTTATTTTTGTAAGCCACCCTGAGTGCCCTATTATAGGGTAGAAGGGAGGAATAGAAATATTTTAAAATAAATAAATAAAATATTTAGTGCTTTTTAGATTAGAGAAAAGTTGACAATGGGAACAAATGATAGGAGTGTATAAAATTATGAACAGTGTGGAGACAGATGGGGGGGAGTTTTTCCTTCCACTCCCATAATACTAGACCTGGGGTCACCCAATGAAGTGGAATCTTGGATGATTCAGCATAGACTAAAGGAAGTACTTCTCCAGAAATACAACATCTGGAGCGCCACAAGTTCCCTACCCCTTGTCTAACTCTATGCATTTGCAACTGTGGCATCTTTAGTTTAGCCCACTGATAGCTGCAAGGTATCACTCATGCCATCACCACCTGCAAATGAAACTCCCTCCATCTAATTTTTGTTTTGTTTACTTTCAAAACAGTATTATTTATTAAGCTTATTAGTTGCATCCACAAGCATCTCAAAGGTGCTTACAAATAACAGTAAAATACCCAGTACAACACATATAAAACAAAATAATTAAAAGCAAAGCAGAATACAAAGGTAATCAAACCATAAACACAATCCCTCCATCTCCTTATATATGTCTTACCACCAGAGATAGCCCCCCCCAGGAAAAACAAAATACCAATTCTTGTACAGAAAAAAAAATAAACACTCAAAATACCTGGAAGAAATGCTTTCGCTTGGTGCCAAAAAGATGTCCATGCCACTGCCAGGCAATCCTTCCTGGGGACAGTCAGCATTCCATAGACAGGGTACCACTACCGAAAAGGCCCATTACCTCTGTCTGGACCCTTGAGCAGCACACACCTGACACTGACCTCAAAACATGGGCAGGCCCATATAGGAAAATGCATTCCATGAGGTATTAAACTTTACATAATCACTTAGATCAATGGCATGATTGCAGCCTACTGTTGCAGCAACATTCCACCATTTTGCAAATCTTTTAAGTTGTGAATTTTTAAATAAGTTTTCTTTAAATGCTGTGGTCCATCTGTTGGTACTGAAGAAGGATCTCTTTGTAGTTTTAGCTATTTATATTTGTTATATTTGGCAGCTTATACATGAATCCCACTGGATTTCCCATCCAACCAAGCACACAGGGGCTAGACCTGCTTAGCTTCAGAAGCAAAACTGCATCATCTTCATAGGTATTCACTAATAGGCAAAAAACCTTGTGGTTTAAGAATGTACCTATAGCAAACAGATATTTTTATCAAACTTTAAAAAGCAGGGAAATTGGGCAGCTATAGTGAATGCACCAGGGGAGCAAGAGACCTGACCTCCTCTCTGAGATATTGTACTGCCCTACAAATTTGTAAAAACACAATTTGGGTTGGTCTTTCACAGTCCAATCCACTTCCTGTGTAGCTTGGAAGAATTGGGTAACATGTACCTCTGAGCATATGGTGAGTGGTGGTAACACCTGCCATCTCCAAAGATGGAGAATTACTTTGTTGTATGTTTGTTGGTGTTCTTCTTACTTTGCTTCTTTTCTGTGTTACTAATGTTTCTACAGAGAATCTAACCTAGAAAATTATATTTCTCTCATTATTCATCTTAGAAATCTGTGTCAAATTAATTTTTATAAATTTCAAAGCCTTTTTATTAGTCAATGTCATAGGATGGTGAAGACAGCCTTTTGTGTTTCAAACTGGAGGTTATGCTCTATTTCTATTTTGGGCGCATTAACAGTTGAATCTGAAACTGCAGTTTGATGTAAATTCAGATGGATTACAATGTGTTGCTACTTAAGCAGTGCCTCTAGCTGTTGGAAAAAACAAACTTGGCCTGCCCAAGATGCATGTTTTCAGCCTGCTATGCTTAAACTACTCCACTTAAGGAAAGGTGGGCATGGTCAATTAAAAACATAGAGCACACCTAGAATTTTGCTAGAATACGTTTCATCTCCCACTGTTTTATCTTGTGCAAACTGAGACACTCCTCATGTCCATTGGAAACTATTCTGCAGAACAGTCAGTTTATTATTCAATTATTTTTGGAACTTTTTTGAGTGTTGCAAAGTGTTGCTGTACTTCACATATTCACAGAAACAGAAGCAAAAGAAAATGATTTCCTATAGGAAACTTTACTAAAATTGCAAAGTAAAGCAAGCATATTTAAAGTGAATATCTGAACTATATCAACTGTTTTAATATTGTTGTTTCCTCCCTGCTAAAACAAGATCAGCACAGCACGTTTTTTTCTGTCATTTGGGCTGATTGCAGGTGTTGCCATCACTCACCTTATGCTCAGAGGAAGATGTTACCAAATTCTTCCAAGCTACAGGTGTGGGAATTTGAACCCTGGTCTCCTGGGTTGTAGTCCTAGGATAGGCAAAACTGATCATGGGGGAGGAGGGGGAAGGTGGAGGGGAGGAGAAGGAGGGGAGGGTGAAGGAGAGGATTGGAGGGGAATGGGGGAGGGAAAGGGAGGGGTGAAGGTGTTGGCTTACTAGGCCTTACTACCAATGTGTTTTTTCCATCAGGTCTGAAATGTTTCAAGATGTATGGGAAAGCAGCCTTATCTGCTGTGCTGGCCTGGGAGCGCTCATTCAAGGCCAGACAGTAGTTGTCATGGTAACTGGAGATAACAGCTGGGAAAGTTGTAACTGCTGTTAGTTCTTTCTTCTTCTGTGTGTGTCTTTGAAGCAAGCAGGTCTATCCTTGAAGGGGGGGGGAGAATTCTACTTGTAACTATCCTCTTAAGCCTTTGGCCGTAATGTCTTAGTAAAGACTCTTAAACCTTTCTCAAGCCTCTGTGAAGTTTCTTGCTCAACTTAACTCCAACATAACGTATGCTGTTCACGCAACAACGCTCACACATCAACAGGGTTATGGGCCGAGATCCACAGCGCGTTACACAGGAGTAAGTGGCTGGTCTGAACGGCAGACGGAGTTCCAGAGAGGGCAGCTTGATTGATTGTGCCAGACAGAGGTGAGCAGGATGGCTGCTGTAATGTCTGGAGGCTTGCTGATGGAATGACTTAATGAAAAGAATTATGGAAGCTGGAGGCCAAGGATGCGTGCTTTGTTGATAAAAGAGGATTTATGGGAAGCTATTGATGGAACACCCCCTGCACCCCTTACAGCGGCCTGGACTCGGAATGATGAGCGGGCGCAAGCTTTTATTATTCTGGCTCTATCCGACTCTCAACTGCTACACGTGAGAGATGTTACAAACGCCAAACAGATGTGGGACGTGTTGGAAGGCATTCATGTGCAACAGACCGCGGGATCTAAATTGTGTTTGGCAAGGAAGCTGTACCAGATGCGCTTCACGGGTGAGTGCGAAATGAGTGAGCATCTCACGGAATTCAGACGCCTATTTGCTGAGTTGCAGGATCGAGGCATGGAACACTCTGTCCTTCAGAAGACCTATTTGATCCTGGCTTCACTCGATGGGACTTGGAATAATTTTGTTATGGGAATTGAAGCCATGCCCGATGGGGGGCTGAATGTAGCCTTTATTGAAGAAAAACTGACCCAGGAATGGCAGCGGAGACAGGAGGCGAAAGGTGCCGTGCCGAAGGAGGCAGCAGGAAACAAGCAGGAGCAGCAGCGGCTAAAGGCTTGTTATGTTTGCGGAGCTCGTGGGCATCTTCAGAGAGACTGTGCAGTCAAGCGAAACTCCAGGGACGGAGGCTGGAAACAGAGCGGCAGTGTGAACTTTGTTTGTAAACAGAAGTCTCAAGATTTAGGACCTGTTAACTGGATTCTTGACAGTGGGGCAAGCCATATATTAATCAAAGACAGGAGTTTGTTTTACACGTCTACAGATGAGCAGGACTTTGTGCAACTGGCGGATGGATCATGCAAGAATGTGGAGGCTCGAGGTCTGGTGAGATTTGATAAACTTGGAATACTGTCAGATTGTTTGTTTGTACCAGAACTGTCTCATAACATATTGTCAGTCAGAAAACTGGTGAGTTGTGATTTTTCAGTATTGTTTCACAAAGACAAATGTTATGTAATGAGGGGAGATCAAGTGTGCATGCAGGGAAGCCTGAATGATTCTCAGTTTGTAATAAAAAGCAGTCAAGCAGGGTGTGCTGTGTTAAATGTTGAGGCACACACACATCAAGGCTGCGTCCATGAATGGCATCAAAGGCTGGGGCATGCAAACTTTGACACGATAAAGAAAAACCCTATGCATAGTGAAAACATGCGGTTGAAAGATTGTGGACAGTTAATGGATTGTGATGCATGTCATAAAGCGAAAATGACAATTGCACCAATTAACCGGGAGGCTGAGAGAACCACAACAGCTCCCTACCAGTTAGTTCATGTTGATTTATCAGGGCCAATAAACACTTCACGAGGAGGTGCGAGATTCTTTATGGTACTGGTAGATGATTTCTCTAGATACACTAATCTTTATTTGCTCAAGCATAACAGTGAAGCTGAGCAGAAGCTGAAACTGTTCATTAAGAGAATTGAAACTCAACATGGCGTTACTGTGAAAGCTATACACTTGGACCAAGGGGAGGAATTCATGGGTACAGCATTGCATGAAGTGCTGGCAAGTAAGAAAATAGCACTTAAACCTTCCACTGGGGTTGCAGAGAACAAAAACGGTGTTTCAGGAAGCAATGAGAGCCATGTTAATGGATTCCAGTTTAGGGAATTCTTTCTGGGGAGAGGCAATTTTGTATGCGAATTACATTCACAACAGGGTATTACACAGTGCGCTTGGAATGTCACCTTATGAGAAAATCACTGGCAGAAAGCCGAAAATACAACACATTCAAAAATTCGGGGCATGTTGCTGGGTCCACATTTCACAGGGAAAAAGAAGAGGCAAGCTTGCACCCAGAGCACAGCAAGGGTTTGTTTTGGGATTTCAGAATGCATATTTCAGAGTTTGGTTACCAGAAACACAGCAATTAATTCTGAGCAGAAGCATTAAAGTTGCAGAAAAGCCTTGGGATCAAAGGCAAACAGTCATTCTTACAAGATCAACTGACACACAAGCACAAACACAAGCACAAACATTCAAACCAAACCTTGACATAAAAGTGGAAGGCACACAAATTCCTCTCAGGGATGCGTTAAATGAACTCATTTGTGGGAAACGTAGAAATAAGAAACGCAAGGCTGAAGAAATGGAATTTCCTGATCAAGCTGTGCCAAGTACCAGCTCAGATGGGGGGGCTGAGAGAGCAGAAGCTCTAGTTCCTTTGAGACGCTCTACAAGAGCGAACATTGGCAAACCGCCTGAAAGATTTACTGTGGGGGTAATTACCAGCCCAGGTATGCATAAACAGGTTGAGATGGATCCAGAGACACTATATTTGACCTGTGTTCAACCGAAATTTGATTGAATAAAGTTATGAAATGTACTGAGATGTTCTGAAATGTACTGAAATGTAAACTGGATCTGTATGATGCATTATCTTTGTATTGTAGAAATGTGTTATTGTTATTGTTGTAATGGATTTACAGACATGATGAAAGGGGGAAATGTTGGCTTACTAGGCCTTCCTACCAATGTGTTTTTTTCATCAGGTCTGAAATGTTTCAAGATGTATGGGAAAGCAGCCTTATCTGCTGTGCTGGCCTGGGAGCGCTCATTCAAGGCCAGACAGTAGTTGTCATGGTAATGGGAGATAACAGCTGGGAAAGTTGTAACTGCTGTTAGTTCTTTCTTCTTCTGTGTGTGTCTTTGAAGCAAGCAGGTCTATCCTTGAAGGGGGGGGAGAATTCTACTTGTAACTATCCTCTTAAGCCTTTGGCCGTAATGTCTTAGTAAAGACTCTTAAACCTTTCTCAAGCCTCTGTGAAGTTTCTTGCTCAACTTAACTCCAACATAATGTATGCTGTTCACGCAACAACGCTCACACATCAACAGAAGGGGCAAGAGGGAGGGGAGGAGGAGGGGAGGGCAGGTTTGATCATTTGCATGCTTTTTGGGTTCAGTTGGATTTACTACTGTACAATGATGCTTAGGATAGGTGAAACTGACCTGGGGGAGGGGCAGGGAGGGGAGGAGGAGGAAGAGGGAGAGGAGGGGGAGGAGAGGAGATTGGATGGGTGGGCACTGGGCAGAGGGGAAGCCCCTTTACTTTCCAAAAGGAAAATAATGTGAACAGTGTCATTCTTTTTCAGGGTTTCCCCCACCTTTTTATTCTACAGCAGGCACATGTAGCCTCCTACCCAAATTTAAACCAAAGCTGTCCCTGGCCACATCCACATCAGACCTTTATTTCACTTTAAACAGTCATAGCTTCTCTCAAAGAATCCTGGGAAGTGTAGTTAGTGAAGGGTGCTGAGAGTTGCTAGGAGATGCCCTGTTCCCCTCACAGAGCTTCAATCAGAGCCGATGACTGTTCAACCACTCTGGCCACTGGAGCTCTGTCAGGGGAATAGAAGTCTCCTCTCAGCATCCTTCACAAATTACACTTCCCAGGATTCTTTGGGGGAAGCCATGACTATCCAAAGGGAAATAAAGGTCTGGTGTGGTGTGGCCCCCTGATTAGGCAAGCCCAGCAGCTGTGAGTCTGGCTTTTAGAACACTGGCAGTTGGTTCTTACTGAGCATGCCCGACATTATCATTGAGTTCAATGCTGAATGTCTTAAATTAATTAAAAATCAGCCAGGCATTTTTTTAAACTTTTAAACTGCAGGAGATGAAGGTCAGAGTATGGGGCAAGGTCAGTAATATGATTACAGGTACTCTGTGAACATGGCTGATTTTTAATTAATGTCAACAGATTATGAGAACTCTGACAGAAAAAAGTCCCAAAGGTGTCTGTTTTTCTCTCTTTTTTACACTTTGAACTCTTGATTCTCTCTGACTGTTTTGTGTATCACCATAAAAATTTATAGGGTTGTTAAGCAAGCCTTTCTGAGTTCAGGAATATAAGTCTTGTAAGGTTTTGTTTTGAAATGAGCTTATGGGAAGCATCAGAATGGCATGGGGGATATTTCCAGTTTAACATTGTGGAATGCAAAAAATCCATGCTGACTATAGTATACAGCCACTCTCGTGGCTGTATATGTTCCGTATACAGCCTTCTTCATAGAAAGCTATCCCCCTCCTCCCTAATGCAAAGCAGTGATACAGTGCATCTAGAATACAATGAACCAGAAGCTCTTCTACATGTGATCTAACAGTGGAGAACTCCACATCATAGTTGAAGATCTTCTCTTCAGCATCTCTTCAGGAACTTGCAGTAGGACTCAAGTTTCAAGTTTGTCTTAAACCTTATGTCATTCCAGAGAAGTTTTATGAAACAAACCTGTTGGAAGTGGGGCAAGAGCAACTCCTGTTTGGGTTCTTCTGTTTGTATTCCAGAAGGAAGATCGAGTTAGGGTTGCCCAGTTGGCTAAGCTTGTCTACCTTTACCTGTGCTGTTCTCTGCCTAATTTCCTTCCGTTGCAAATTGATATGCTCAGGGAAGCTGACCTGCCCCTTCTTCCTTTGTCTTCTTCTTCGACTGTCTGGGGAGAGAGGAGACATGTCTGTCTTTGTTTTCCCTCCTGAGCCATGAGGGCAATACCCAAGTCTGGGCATTGAGCCCCCAACTTAGTTAGAACTAGGTATGCCTTTCTTATCTACTATGTATTTCTATAAATAAAGTAGCTTTTCTTATTTTACTAAATCTTAAGTCTCAGTGATCTCAATGCAGGGTAAAAGCCTGCTACTGAGGTAAATACACACACTGGCACACATGCAGCTCAGATACTGAGTATCTCTGCATATTCCCATAACAAAATCTAGATGTCTGGGTTCAAGATGAAATTTAATAAAACAACAGCTTAGGGAAAAGTCTTTGGGTCTGGGTGATTTGCCAATAAAAGCACCCAGAATACATCTGTAAGAATGACTGAACACACAGTGGAATCCAAAAAAGGGGTAGGGCAAAGAGCTTGCCTAGCAAGTCAAAGTGCTTTGTTTTATAAAGATTTACTCATGTCTGGAATGTGTTTTTAGAACTAGGTGAAACAAAGTGAGATGTCCTCACCCTGTCTAAAGGTCTTAACAGTAATGGATGACAAAGACTGTCACAGACAAACAAAAAGGATTTGTAATTAGCTCATTTTAAAAAGAATATGCTAATTGGCCACAATGGAATATTTACTCTTTTAAATGAATATGCACTTCATATTCGCTCTCCAGTAGTACCCTTGCGGTCTCATCATACCTTAGGAGCCACTGTTTAGTGTAAGAAATAAAAAGTTCATGAGGTGCCAGAGAAAGTATGCATGTTTGAAAAGAAGAAAAATAAGTCAACCCACAGTTCTTCATAAACTTAAATACATAAAATACAGAGTTGTCCACATAACATCACAGTATTATTAGCATCACCAAAAGAGTCATGGCAAAAGGATGCAGGGTTGCCTTGGATCCTGGAGACAGACTACAATGGACATCCAGGAAACGGGCAGTCCCTGGGAGCATGAGAAAAACCTGACCTATAGTTCTCATATAATTGCTGGTCCCTCATAGAGCAGACCCAAATCTCACTCCTGACTTCTGATAACTGTGTTACTTTGACTAATAGCTAAAGTGGTAGAAATTGAAACGCACACATTCTCACTATTGGCATAAAGAAGGTAGCTAAGGCTCCACAGTCCATGACAACCTCTCCACAGAGCACCTGAAGTGCCAGGGTAGATCACCTTCCACTTTATCTGGGCTCACCAGGCCCTTATCAGGGTTTCCAATAAAGCCTGTGAACAGATAGGTCAGCCTATTAGAAAGTAAACCTATTTGGTAATGTGACATTCCACAATATGGAGAACTAGTCAAATACAAATTTCTAGCAAATATGTAACCAGCACATACAGAACATGAACCTCTATTTGAATTTTTGTCTTGGGTAAATGTTAAAAGGGGCACAGAAAGGACTCCTAGGAGTCATCCTAGGAGTTGCATGCAGCCCTGTGTTTCTTCTCAGTTGAACCTCAACATCTGACCTTTGCAGCCTGAAAAACTTTTAGGAGTGATAAGTCTCTCAATAAGCTGTTTCTGTCTGCCTATAATGATGTGTTTAGATTACTAAAATTGTTAGGATAGTCTGGGATAGGATGAGCTACTGTAGCTAATGCTAGTCTGTATTAATGAGACTACAGTGAGCTGTAATAGCAAAACACAATCTTTGTCAAAATAGCGTGTTGAGTAGTTGCAGAAACAGAGGCATGTGAACCAGTGTAATTGCACATCTTCAACTATAGGCCCCATGAGGTAAAAGTAGAATTGAAGCAGTAGAGACCAAAGTGAATTTAATGGTTGTATTGTCCACAAACAAGACAAGAGAATGAAAGGAAAAAAGAGAGGTTTTATCTTCAGCTTTCACACATCTCTTAGCATGTTTCTCCATCCTATGTCCAGATGCTGTAAGAGCAAAATATTGATCTTGGAGCATGGGGGCAGATTAACATCTGGCCTGAGTAGTGTTTGAACAACGAGAAGAGGAACTGTAAGAAGGGAAAGTGGTTGCACACCTTACATAAATAATTTTTGACTCACTAGACAACCCTAAGACTGTAACTTAGGTTCAGGATGTGCATTACTTCCTAAGAAAAAGTTAAAAGCCCTACTGACAATGGTGAATGAATAGTAAAGTTATCCTGGTTGCTACAGCTATGGGTTGGAAATAAAAGTTGGATTTGTTTGCATTAAGGGTGCCTTTCAAGTGAAAGATGCATTAAAAAGGCTTAGAAAATATTTGACGTTCTAAACATAACCTTATTTCCAGGAAACAAAAGCTAGAGTGGCCTGGGTGATTTGGCAAGCTGGCTTATATGATGATTAGCCAATATCAGCAACAGTTTGTTTGGGAGAAAGGAGAACCAAATTCTAGATTATGAAAGTGTGGTCCACAAGATACAGAGAGATAGTGGTGTTGGTTAAGGCTGCCGTCACTGAATATGCACAGTGGAAGGAGACAGGCAAATTGGGAGAAGGGGGAGTCCAGACCCTAGATGCAAAGATAACCAAAGCACAAGCAGCAGCAAGGTGAAAATCATGAAAAGTGTCAGGAAACCATACAATAACTATAGACTATGTTGAAAGCAGAAGAGGACTTACTGTGTCAGTGAATGACTGGGATCCCATTCCCGAGCAGGAAATGTAAACACATTATTATTGGGAATTAAACTATTTAGACAGTGCTACATGGTGAGTTGAACCATTTTATCTAGCTCAGGAGTAGGGAACCTTTGACCCTCTAGATGTTGCTGAGCTATGGCTCCCATCATTTCTGGCCATTGGTCATGCTTGCTGGGGCTGATAAGAGTTGTAGTTATCTGGAGGACCAAAGGATCCCCACCCCTGATCTTGCTGATTGATGCTGATGGTCCACACAGTCCAGGCAATGGACTGTGTGGACCATCAGAATGAGGAAAGAATGTAGCATTTGGGGTTTTTTAGTTTAGAGAAAAGGCAAGTCAGAGGTGATATGATAGGATATAAAATTATGCATGGCAAGGATAAAGTGGATAGAGAAAAGTTTTTCTCCCTCTCTCATAACACTAGAACTTGTGGACATCTAATGAAGCTTCATGTTGGAAAATTCAGGACAGAGAAGAGAAACCACTTCTTCATACAGCACATAGTTAAACTATGGAATTCACTCCCACAAGAGGCAATGATGGCCACTAACTTCGATGGATTTAAAAGAGGATTAGACAAATGCATGGAGGAAAAGGCTATCAATGGCTGCTAGCCATGATGGCCATGTTCTGCCTCCATAGCTGCAGGCAGTATGCTTTCAAACACCAGTTGCTGGAAACTGCAGGAGGGGAGAATGCTCTTGTGCTCAGGTCCTGCTTGCAGGCTTCCCATAGGCATCTGGTTGGCCACTGTGAGAACAGGATGCTGGACTAAATGGGCCACTGGCTAATCCAACGGGGCTCTTGGTTGCCCCAACATTCCATTACAGCACATGGTAATTATCAGATCAAAGTGTGGGGCTGGGGTTGGGGAGGAGGAGAGAAATGTACAAGAGACCACATCAGAAAAGGAAACTTTCCTGTTGAAGCCCCATGAGGCAGAGGTCACAGCAGACTAAATGGGCCATTTAAATACACCCACAGCCATTATAGGGATAGTGAGCATCTCTTGGTAGCTGGGATGGACTTTATATACAGTGGCAAATATGGAATACAATAACACATTATAACTGGCAGACAGGAATAGACTGTCCACTTATGCCATAAACATTATTGTATACCCAGGAGCACAGCTGAAAGAATCTTCTCAGGTTTATTTGAAAAAAAGGAAGGGACTGCAGACAACAGTAAGCCAAAATTGTAGTAGTAGTCTATTGCAACCTTCCCTAACTTGGTGTCCTCCAGATTTTTTTAGACTCATCAGCCCCAGCAGGACCTATGGTCAGAGATGATGGGAGTTTTAGTCCAAAATGTCTGGACAGCACCAGGTTGGGAAAAGCTGGTCAATGGAGAACCCAGTTGTGACACAGATGAATTAAAGCAAGAGATACTGGACAAACTTAAAAATGACAAGCTATCACGACTTCCGGGAAGGGTGACTTAGCCTGTGCCTGCTTTTGAGACGGGCTCCTGCCTCAAAAGAAGCTTATTCAGATATATCAGTCAGATTTTTTCTTTTTTTGACTGATTAAACTTCTCCCGGGTAGGGAGAAACGAAGAGATTAACCTCAAAGCCTATTTTTGTTGGGACGACCAGATCTCATTAATTTATGGGACGAGGTCCAGCCGACGAAGGTGGGACGGATTTTCAACAACAAGCTCTATCTGGAAAAGCGAACGTTCATCTTATCTTCTAAGAGAGAACGCACTAACAGGCAAGCACCCTTCTTTCTATATTTTTCTTTTACTTGACTTAAATTGTTGCTGTTTAAAAGAGATTTGCCAGATTGATCGGTTTTTGACATCTCACTGGGGAGCCATAACTTCTCTCTGCTACTCACTAATTAATAGCTTATCTCTGTTTTTGTTGCAAAAAGCTGTCCTGGATTTGCATTCTAAAGATATACACAGAAGAGGGATTTCTATTCCAGATTTTTATTTTGAAGAATATTATATTGTCTGAGACTACTCTCTTTTTGGTCTATTTTATTTTGACGAATCTGTTTTCTGACGACCGCCATTAATTGTTTCGATCCTGGGAACTGCATTTTGTTTACTTAAGCATGGAGAGATAAGGCTGTCTGCTCTGTTTATACTGTGATGTCACCAAGTTTGGAGTATTAACCCAATTGTTGCTGAAATAAGAAGTGGTTTTCCTATATTTTTCTTTTAAAATGGCAATTAAGAAAGTGGCTGAGAAGCTGGAAATAACTATGTTTCAGAAAATAATGGATGAGATTGAGATAACGAAACAAAACCTGCGACAGGGTTGTAAGGAGCTGAAAATTGAATTGAGTAAAATGAAGCAGGAGATTAAAGATATAGGGGTCCCTGTGAGAGAGGTGACCCTGGAAGGGGTCCCTGTGAGAGAGGAGACCCCGGAGATTGGAACAAACGTGGAACAGGAAAAAGATTTGGAGTCTATGGACTTTAGAAACAAAATTTATTGTTTGGAGACACAGGAGATTAAAGACATAGGGGTCCTTGTGAGAGAGGAGACCCTGGAGACTGGAACAGGGGTCCCTGTGAGAGAGGAGACCCTGGAGACTGGAACAGGGGTCCCTGTGAGAGAGGAGATCCCGGAGATTGGAACAAACGTGGAACAGGAACAAGATTTGGAGTCTATGGACTTTAGAAATAAAATCTATTGTTTGGAACTCAATGTTATCTCTGAAGAAATTAATGAAGATTCTAGAGATAAAGTTATCAATGGCATGGATAATCTTCTGGACTGGAATGATGTGATGGAGCCCAATATAGAGAAAATCTATGGAATTAACTGCAGCCATGTGACAATGGAAAAACTTTCAAGAGATGACCCAGTGTATTTTGAAAAAAAGAACAGAGATATGATTTTACAGCAGTATTTCAGCAACCTATTCAGAATGGATGGCAAGAAAATATTTGGGATAGAGGTAATTCCCATCAGACTCTTACTATATGACTATGGCTTTGACAGCAAGATTATTATGGAATACTGATAATGGAAGATTGGATACTGAAATTACTGGACTTAACAAGACTACTGAAGATGGAAGATGGAAAATGGAACTAATAGGGATAATAGAACAATGGCTACTGAAATTACTGAACCTAACAGATTCTGATGTGATGGATTAATTGAAATGTTTATTTTGACTATGGTTATGACAACAAGATTATCATAATTAGTAATGAGATGGATTAATCGATATGCTTATCTGGAAAAAAAAATTGATAGATATATTTCTTAAAGAATTGAAACCTCTCTTTGACTTTTTGTGGAAAGAATAAAGTAATGTTTATGAGATTTGATGATTAAGTAAGATAACTACTGGAGGAAAGTGATTTTATAATATGACTTAAGAGACAGGATTGTTATATATTATAGACTTATAACTGATTTGATCTTTGACAAATGGGAAGTCAATATTTTACTCTTTATTTTTTATTTTTGTTTTTTTTTTCTTTTTTTCTTTTTGTTTAACTATTTTTGATTTTGTTTTTTGTCTTTGAATGTTTTATGATTTTGTCTTGTATGTTTTATGAAAATCTGAATAAAAATTATTGAAAAAAAAAAAATGACAAGCTATAAGTGAAGCAAGGAACAATCATCAAGTAGAAAGAGGCACTTAGTAGATCAAGAACATGTTGAGAGTGTCAGGGTAACAGTGTCCAAAGAAAACAATTTATAGACAAAAACATGTTGGAGTCAGTTCAAAGACATCAGCCTATAACTTCTTTATTCATTTAGGTGGAATGAGCAAAGTAGTCATTTAGAGAATAATTTCAAACGGCCCCAGAGGAATGGTTCCAAACTTAATGTGTACAAAAATTTGGAGAAAATTAACCAAGAGAGTAGCCTAGGGAGTACTGGTGAGGTGAGTCACTTAAGGTTTTGGCCAAAATCACTAAAAGGCAGGAACTGGCAGAAGGGGCACAGCTCATTGCAGTAGCCCAACCGGGTGCATCCTTGCCACAATACAGAGGTCCTGCTCTCAAAGAATTTCCTAGGTGAACTGTAGCCTTGGATGTAGCCTCTTGGGGGAGATCTACAGAGGAGGCAACTGTGGGGAGATGATGATATAGGCCTCAAATGCTTATGGACGGCTTGGGACCACAATACCTGATGGAACGCCTCTCCCGACATGAGCCCACCTGTACACTATGCTCAACCTCAAAGGCCCTCCTCCGGGTGCCTATTCTGAGGGAAGCTCAGAGGATGGCAACAAGGGAGAGTGCTTTCTCAGTGGTGGCCCCCAAATTATGGAATGATCTCCCTGATGAGGTATGCCTGGCGCCAACACTGTTATCTTTTCGGCGCCAGGTCAAGACTTTCCTCTTCTCCCAGACATTTTAGCATGTTTTCAAAATTGTTTTTATAAATGTTTTTAAATTTGTGTATTTGTAATTTGTTTTTAATGTTTTTAATTGTTGTAAACTGCCCAGAGAGCGTCGGCTATGGGGCGGTATACAAACGTAAATGTAAATAACAACAATATAGATTCAAGAGATTCAGCAAATATTTTAAACAAACATGTTTCTGGTGACTAGAGCAGTCTCAGGTGTGGCTATTTGCCAGGATGACTATGTACTGCTTTGAAGAACTGGCTGCTGCTTATATTTTGTTGATATTTCATTATACTAGAAATGTTTTTCATGTCTGACTCCGGTGCATATGTAACATTTATATTATCAAAATGAATTCTTTGTTTGGATTATTGAGTTTGAATGGACATTAAACTATTATTGTATTATTATATTGATAAGCATTTTTCTTTTATGTTGCGAGCCGCTTTGGGCACATTTGCGCAGAAAAGTGGCATACAAATTGAATAAATACTTCCAGTGTTGAAGGCAGAATACTGGGGAACATGAATAGTGAGAGTGATGTTGCACTCAGGTCCTTCTTGTAGGCTTCTCATAGGCATTCGGTTGGCCACTGTAAGGACAGGATACTGAACTAGATGGGCCCTATGGTATGGTCCAGCCAGGCTCTTATGTTCTTTTGAGGTCTTGTTTTAAAATTCATTTGCCTTCCTTCTGAGTAGTCAAGGGACCACATTGTTGCAGAAACACAATTGGTAACAGCCCATGCCTCCAAAACAGAATTTTCTCCATGACAGTGTTTGTCCCTGTTCTGGACTTTGCAGATATATTGGAGAATTACATCATGACACTGAAGAAAGCCATGGCCTTTTTGAACTTTCTGTAATCCATCTATGCATCATCAGTTTGAATGTACTCTCTGATCCACTCCTGTACCAGAATATTACAGCTTTCACTCAGATAAGGCTAGTGTACCAACTACTCTTGTTCCTAGAAGTGTCAAATCTATCCATGGTTAATGCATACTTTTTTTATTATTGCACCACACTCTATGTGGGGCTTTCTTTGAAGACTGCTAAAAACAATCCAGCTGATTAAGAATACTGCAGCCAGTTATAGGCAGCATGCAAGTTCTAGGATAGAACACCTACGCTAACTGCCAGCCTGTTCCCAGGCACAAGTAGAAGCGCTAGTTATGACCTATGTTGTTGGACTCCAGATGCAGTTGGATTGCAGCTCCCATCAGCCCTGGCCAGCATGGCCGAGGGTCAATAATCATGGGAACTGAAGTCTGACATTTGGGCACAATTTCTCCATCCCTGACGCAAAGCATAGCATTGTTGCCTTCTTTAAGGATAGATTTAAAAAATGCAGATGCTACCATATTCTACAGCAGCCTTTCCCAACCAGTGTGCCTCCAGATGTTGTTGGACCACAACTCCCATCAGCCTCAGCCAGCATTGCCAATGGTCAAGAAAGATGGGGATTGTGGTTCAACAACATCTGGAGGCACACTGGTTGGGAAAGGCTGTTCTACAGTTTCAGAAAAGTGGCAGAGACTTTGATAATCTAGCATCCCATTTGGACGGCTTTAGAAATGTGTACAGGAAATGGGGGAACATAGCTAATGTACGTTGCAACTGGGAAACCCAGGGTTATGCATGTTAGGGTGCATTAGAAGGGCACAGTTCACAAGCTCCGTTGAAATAAATGTGCTGAGTCTGTAACAAAAGCCGCAGCATGCTACCAGTGGCAAGCACCTTTGAAGAAGTGGAGGCTACAGTTAATCTGAAGAGCCAGGTGAAAGGCTCAGCTAACCACCAGAGCTAAACTTGAAAACATGCAGTAAGGTGATGAGGACCCAAGACAGCTAGTCAGCATGGAGAAAGCCCCAGAGGACAATATATAACAAACATCTGATGGTATTATAGGGCAGTACTTTATTAACCTTTTTTGGAGTCATGGGTCCCTTTAAGAATCTGACAAAAGCTATGGACCCCCATAAATAAATACAATTTATTTCATTGCATTGGAAATTGATTTTTTCTGTGCTCGGTTCATGGACTCCCTGAAGCGCATCCATCAGGGTAGGCGTCGGGTATGACTGGCCCTTTGGGCACCAGCCTGCCCCAGGCCTGCAGCGCCTGCCTGCATGTCCCCCTACCTCTCCCATTGCTGTGAATGCTTTGTGCACATGCCTACCATCAACGAAGATGGCAGCAGGGACACCAACCCCTTAGGGAAGCCCCTGCTGCCATCTTGGCTGATGGCTGTCATGCACCCACAGAGCACACGACATTCACAGAGCAGGAAAAGGTAGGTGGGGTATGTGTGTGGGCTTATTGAAGCCTGCGCTATCTGCAAGGGGGGTGTCTAGGAGCTCCCTCTTCTCAATCCATGGCACGGTTGGGAGCCGCCGCTGTTGCAGATCACAGAGTGGGAGTGCTACCCTTCCACCCTAAGGAGGGGCCCTTTAGGCCCGACCTGGCCATTCTCTGACGACCTATGGATCCATGGACCACAGGTTAAGAATCCCTGATATAGTGTGCAAATCAAAGAGCAAGGTTTTTTAATAGTAAAAACAAATCTTTGATTATATAACTGTCTGGTAGCCAAACATGAAGGATCATGTGAAACAGTACCACAGTATAGTTCCACGGTTGCTTATATTGTGCCATGGTAAATGCAGATTCTAAAAAATGCAGAAATGGCCTTAAAGGCAACAGAGGATAAGATACGGGAAAATTATATAAGGGTTACTACTAACCACTAGTCAGGGAAGTCACTATTGCTTGTGTCCTGGTTGATCATCGCACAAAAATCAACTGAAGCCAACCCAACTGGGAATAATGCAGCTGACTATTCAATCAGGTCTTTTCCTGAAATGGGTTAAATCCAACTGATTAGCAAGCTTGTGATGGAGACAATAGGCTGTTCCTTTCCTGAAAATGTCTTGCCATGTACCCTAAATGAGGACCATGCCATATATAGTGGATAAGGCTTCCTTTCCCCACATTTCCATTCTTTTTAGTGAGGTTAGATGAGATTAGAACAGCACAGAAGGGTTAAATGCCCATGTTGTAAAATGAGTGCAAAGCTGAAGAGTGATTTTGCTCTTAAGGAAGTAATAGTGAATTAGGGTATCCAACACTTAAGGAAGATAAGCTGCTCTAGACACAGGGTTCCCCCCCCCGAGGAAACAGAGGCCACAAATGTACCTCATAGGACATATTTAAAGAATGCAAGTATCCAAGGATGAACAAGTGTATCTTACAAAAGATATACAGGAGAGTTTTTACTACCAAGGGCATTCTTTTATCTTACTGACAAAACCACTTCCAACATCAGTGGACCCCCAAACAGGGAAAAGGGATAAATTGCTACTTGGTGGTCAGGGTAGGAAATGGAGGATTTTTATCCCTGAAGAGGAAGTGCTGGCTCAGCAAACAGTGCTGTTTTCTGTGGGAAAGGTGGCTATGCAAATCTTGTAGTGCCTGACATAGAAAAAAGCAGAAAGATAAAACAAAGGAGTAGGCATTAAGGGGGAAGAACTGAGACTGACATGGCCTGCAGGGGAAGAAGAAACAAAAAGATAAAGCTTTGTGAACATGAAGATTATTTTCAAAAAGGAAATACATTGGCCTGGTTCACACATCACAATAAACTGAACTACAGCTTACTGGGAATGCACAAACATGCAGGCTCCCAGGAAGGAGCTCAGACCCCTTTGCTCCTCCCCAACCCTTTTAGCACAGCACGGCTTGGAAGCTATGCCACAATTTAGCTTAGTGTGTTGTCCAGTCTGCAACAGAGGTTAAAGTCTCTCCTCAACCACGATCTGTAACCAGAAGACAAACTTTGACTATAGATCGCCGTTAAAGAAAGGAGATGTTAACCATGATCCCGGGTTCAGACACACTAAAGCCAAATCTTGGCTTAGCTGCTGTGCGAAAAGGACTGGCAAGGAACCAAGCGGCTGTCAGCTCCTCTCTGGGAGCCAGCACATACGCATGCTTATGGAAAGCCATTGTTGGGCTTACTGTGACATGCAAATGAGGCCCACTGCATGATGTTTGCTGTATTTAAAGTTTAAGTTCCTCTCAAGGGAAATGTGTGTACCACTTGTGTGCTGCTTGTGCTACCCAAAAGGAAAGGGAGAAAAGCATCACTTAGTTGAGACTTTGGAGAATGTAATGCAGTTTGTTAAGAAAGATCTGCTGGGAAACTTGCCAGTAGGAAAAACAAATCAATTGTGCAGAATAACATAACAAGTGAAGAGACACATCTAACGGCACAGTAGAAATTAGTTAAGTTTATTTATAATCCTGAAAAGTCACTGGTGGTAACATTTGTGGTGACAGCCCACCCAAGTATACAGCATATAATACATCCAATCGTACCAATAGAGATTCAGGTGGGAAAGGAGATGGTAATTTGTTTGGTGAAGTATCACTGCTACGTTTATCAGCTAGGCAGAGCTCTATAAACTCCCAATGGTATAGCCATTTGGGGGTAGATTTGCAATGACTGGAATTTTCAGAAATAATGTTACAAAAATATTATAAAAAAAGAAAATGGAACCTCAAAAGATTTGTTCAATGTCTGAAAAGGGTAGCATGTGTGGAAAGTGTGTGTATGGCCTATCCCTTGTCAATGATTTACAATTGTTCCTTGTATTACCTGAAATGGCTTTTGTAATATATCCAAAACTGAAGAATGCAATTATGTGTATCATGTGCCTCAGTGACAGTCAAAACCTAAGACAGAAGCTATAGCTATTCCAAGATGTTGAACAAGCTAGCTACTATGCCATCCATATTTGCAGCAGCTGACATACTTTTTTTTTTAAGAATGGAACCAGCATCGTCATTGTGCGACACAATAACCAGGCGATTATTAACATTATAAATGTATCAAAGGGAAGGACTCAGTTGGTGAGAAACCGATGTGCCCCCCCCCCCCAAGTAATTAATGGTCTGTATAGCTGGCTGGGAAATACACCAAAGCAGCAGAAGTGAAAAGAGACCACAGCACTGGTAAGACACATCACAGGAAACTGTCTTATATCGAGTCAGGCCATTGGTTCATCTAGCTCAGTATTGTCTACATTGACTAGCAGAGACTCTCCAGGATTTCAGAGAGGAGTCTTTCCTAGCCCTATCTGGAGATTGGACCTGGGACCTTTTACGTGCAATATTGTGTGCTCCAACACTCAGCTATGGCCCTTTCCCAAGAAGCAGATCCCAGTACCAATAGGGACAAACTCCAATTTGGGTAAAATTATGGTGGATGGATGATCTTGAAGACCCAGTGTAAATCTTAACATCCATCTGTTTTCCCATAGAAACGGGCTTTAAAGTGTCCAAGAATGTTGTGGGTTAAAAACAAGGGGGGGAATGACAAGAATAACTAACAATCCTATCACTCTTTAAGATTCTTTATCTTTGGTGGAAAAATAAAACCCAATTAGATATGGTAAAAAAAGGTAACACAACCCTGTTAAAAATCGTATAGAGTAACAAGGATATATTGCCTTTGGCCACATAAGAATAAGATCAGCTATTATTTTATCCATCTCCTCTGAAGTCAACACCACATATTGATGCACAGCTGCAATCTTAACAGCACTGGCATTGAGTTATTGGAAAAGGCAACCTGGCATTTGTGAAATAAGGTTTACACTGCAGTGGGAGAGTGTGACTTCTTTTTTCTGAGTTGCCTATGAATGTCTGTTTCAACAAATCATTTTTAAAAGGCACAATTTTAGCACAGTGTATTAAGCAGAGAATAGAAGTTTTAAGCATATCTAATTCTGTCCTTTCCAAAGTTTGGAACCTTCCCCCCAAAGTGATCCGAGTTTTTTTTTTATAACAGGTTACAGGTGACAACATAATTTCAAGCAGTAACACAAAATAATTTGGAGAAACAAAGCTAATTAGATAATAAAAATACCATCAAAACAACCTGTTGCCCTTGATTGTAGAAAGAAGTTTTCTATTATGGAGGTGAATGAATATCCATTTGTGTACATTACTGCATATTACACTTCAAAAAATTACTTCATCTGTAATGCGAAATAACTTTACATGTAAACTTCAGATTCACATACTCAAAGCATCCCTGTTTTCCTCTTAATGTAAACAGTAAAATTTAGGGCTTAAAGAAAAAATATTTTAATAAAATATTAAAAACAGCACAATGTAAGCATTTAAATGTCTTGTTTTTGATCAGTTACAGGTGAACAGACAGACTTTCCTATTATTTTGTTCGTGTGGTGGAAAATGCAATTATTGCCCAAAATTATTAATTCCTTCCAAAAAGCATAATTGATTTCCTTTGTAGTACATTCAGCTCCTATATGATAAACATACAGAGTAAAATCTTCATTTAATGACAATTAAACAGTCTTATACTTTTGCCCCCCTCCCCCCCCAATCAAATGTTTATCCTTGGCAAAGAACACACAGCATGATTCTGGCATTAGATTTTGCTAAAACAAAAGCGAACCTTCTAAATTGCTGGAAGACTTTTTCCTGTTATGGGACAACTTAATAACACTAAAAAAGATTGCAACAGGAAAGCTTCCGGCACATGGAGCTTATGATACCTCCATTTTTAAAGAGTGCCAACATGCAGGACTGATGAATGTCTGCAGTAAGATCATAGTGATCATCACTACCAATACTGTCTTGCACCTCTCAGTTCAAAGTATAAACTGATCCACAGTTTATAGTTTTGATACCAATATTGTTGAACTTAACATGCACATATTCCTTCCCCCCCAACTCCTTTGACTATTCATTCCAGCTCAGCTATTATCCATAGAGTGTTGTTGCTGCAATGCACACCGAGTAAGAAGCCGATCTATTTTAGTTATTATTAGTTAATTTATATTTGTTTTTTGCACACTCACACACACACACGCATCAGAAATAGCTAGAACTATGCTGGGCATAATCAGGCAGCTGTTAAAGCAAGTATTTCACCCCAGTCAGTCACCTTCACCAGCAGATGTAAACAAGGGGCTGCCTTCTGCAAGATAGCACTTGAGAGTTCCTTTAAAAAGAAGCTTTTATCCCTTACACACTTTTAGCCATTGCTGCTGTTCCCAGATCTTGCATCTGTCCAATGGAACATCAGGTTACGTCAAAATGTTGGCAATAAAGTCCAAGAACCGCTTTGAATACTGTTCAGGGTTAACTGTTGAAATCTCTGCACCCGCCTGAAAAGCAAGAATAACAAGAGAGAAGCAGATTACACTTAAAACAGAAAGTCTGTGGTACCTAAGAGACTAATTGATTTATTGTGGCATGGGCTCCCACAAGCAAAAACATACTTCAGTAGTTGCATGAAGTGGGCTGAGAAATACTATGGATGTGCTAGTGTATGTATCACAAAATACAGGCTGAGGTACACTGGTAGATTAACTGTGTTAACCACAGTGTGAACTAGGAGGACAGCCCAAGTAAAATACACAATCTGACACTGCAGTCCTAAAACATAAAACACCCTGGGGTTGCTTACCAATGCTCCCCTTGCAAGTGACAATTCTTAAAGAGTTCTAACCAATCACCCAAGGCCCTCCCACCTGTCCAACTCCCTCCATATTGATTCATAATTCTCTTTGCAAGAATGCAGTGTAAAAAAAAAGTGCTTTACCATCTGTACTCTTCTTTGTTAACAAGGTGCAAACTGTTAATTTTACACGGAAACTTCAGATTCTTATACTGTGCATACACTCAAAAGCATCCCTATTAATGTAAACAGTAAAATTTAGAGCTTAAAGAAAAATATTTTAATAAAATATTAAAAACAGCACAATATAAGCATTTAAATGCTTTGTTTTTGATCAGTTACAGGTGAACAGACTTTCCTATTCTTTTGTTCACAAGACAGAAAATCCCATTAAAGCAGTTCCTAATTACATTCCAGTAAATAAGACTCTAAAGGGGGTAACCATACAAGCCATCAGTGTACTTACAAGGGTCCTTTTTTGGGGCAGGGGAGTGGTACGGAAGATCCATATCTGTATGTTTCCCCAGTAGGAAGGCAAGTAGCAACTTTAGGTGGTGGGGATTAATTTAGATTGGGAAAATGGCATGGGAGGGAAGGGTTAATCACCCTCCCTCAGTAACATAGGCCAGATGGTCAGACAGGTGGGAGGGACATGGGTGAGCCCCTTATGCCCGTTACTGCTTTTGACACAAAAAGGAAACTTCTGGGGATGCAATCATGGATCTTTCACATTTCATCTCATATTGAATAATCTGACCCTCTCCGATTGATGGGGAGAAGAGGCAGTTCCTGTTATGGCGGGAATATTTGGAAATAATGGACAGCTTTGAATATGTACATCAATTATACTTACACCATGTTTGACAGTTTTTGCAGCATGGGCAGCTTTCTTTTTTGCATCATAATGTGTAAGTATATCAATGATGGCCATAAAGTATACCTCCTTCCTAGGTGCATCTGCAGAAGAAATTAATATAACTAATATTACACATATTTATAGCTAAGAGATTAAACAACCCTAGTGAAAGAAACTGGTGGTGGTAGGTGACCTTTGTCCCTCTAACGGGATTTCTAAAAAAACAACAAGCTAACTCCAAGGACATATGAGAGTCCTAAAAATCTTTCACTTTTTAACAATGTATGGCTTCAAGATTCATTTGTACTGGGAAGATAGATAAGTGAGAGAGAGAGAGAGAGAGGCAGGCAGTTACAAGCTGGAAAACTAAGAAGTATGAGTATGTAGACTTTAACATTTTACATAAGCAGTTATAAGCTCTTGAAACAAGTCTAGTGGGTCAGAACATATCCAACTAATAATCTTGAGTCTTTATTATACAGCTGTTTTGTTCCTGCAGCTCTATAGTTAAAGTGGCAGTGTATTCCCCAGCCTTTGATAGAAGTGCTTCAGTTCAGGGTCTCGTAGCATGCAAGGCTCTCAGAGGGGGTGAAAAATCATCCTTTCATCTGTTGTACTCTATAGTTCTAAAGGGCTTAGTTTTGAAGCTGGTTGGCAACCCCAAACCTCAATGCTTTATTGTTCTATAGCACAGTGGGAAAGGTGCCCTTTTTCCTTTCCTCCTTCTTGGAAACTCCTCATACAGCCAGGAGAGTTTAAATTCATGACAACCAGTTTTAAAACCAAGCATTTCTAAGTTGTTTATTATTATTATTATTATTATTATTATTATTATTATTATTGTCACCCTTCCTCCCAGAAGGAGCGCAGGGCAGCAAACAAAAACACTTAAAAACGTATTTAAAAATAAATCTTTAAAACTTTTTTTTAAATCTAAAAACAATTCCAACACAGATGCAGACTGGGAAAAGGCTTGTTGATTAAACATTGAAAATACAACAGAGGCAACATCTGTCTAATATTTAAGGGGAGGGAATTCCAAAGAGTAGATGCCTAAAGGTCCGCTTCCTATGTTGTGAGGAATGGACCTCTTGATAAGATGGGATCTACAGGAAGTCCTCACCTGCAGAGCACAGTGATTGACTGGGTGTATAAGGGATAACGCAATCTTTTATGCATCCTGATCTCAAATTGTATACGGCTTTATACACCAAAACCAGCATCTTGAATTTAACCCGGCAGCTAATGGGCAGTTAGGTTCAAGCAGACCAGTTCTTTTATACATATCCCCTGCATCCACTGCCAGCTGAGAACCTCAACACTGGGCTCCAATGGCCATACAGCTCTGTAGGCCCTGGAAGTCACTCAGTATAGGTCCTTGCCTGGCCTTTTTTTAAAAAAAACTTTTAAATTTGCAGATTAACATAAGCCATTTCACAACCTGAAGCCATCAAAGTGAAAAAAATAAAGACAAAATACTCATTGCTATCCTCTGAATATAGACTAGGGGAAAAAATCTGCAACACCATAATAAGTTTTCACTGCCACTTACAAACTCATCTTTTTACCCAGCCTTTTGGCAGAATTTTCTCTGCTGCACGATGCATTTTCATTTTTAATAGGTGTTATGGGTTGTTTGATGGGGATCTTAACTGTTTAACACCATTTCAATTTGTTTAAAATGTTTTAATTTTTGTTCTAAACTGGCTTTGCTGGGCATATTGCCTGAACAAAGTCTAAAAAAGCAAACAGGGAACCTCTGGAATACAGCAACACAATGACTTGTTTGTTTTATTAAGCCACTCTAAGAGTAAATTTCATTTGCCAGTGTAAAAAACTGTGCAATATTCGTTTAGTAAACAGAGTTCTCCCAGGCACCAGCTCAGACTCTATCTTTCTACAGCATTTTAGCTGTAGCTATAAGGTGGGTAGAACAGTATAGTATTCGTGTCACAGGTGACTTGCTTTACTATGTTCAGACAATTCCCAAGAATGATATTTTAAAATCGGAGCCAAGCATTACAGATACCCATTAAACTTCAGCTGCAGTAAGAAAAAATCCTACTTTTGATGAGAGATTGATGTTGTGCAACATGCACTTTGCCTTTGTGGGGTTTGGTTTTATTTTAAAGGCTTGGGGACTGATGCAAGAATCAAAACTCCCATGAATATTTATAGGAAGACCACTTGCTTTCATGGCATTTTATTCCATAAACATCGATGGTTGGATCAAATTCTCCTGGAGCTAAAGGCTGCAAGCTGTTCAGAGTATTTCCTGGGCTATCTGGAGGCGTTCCAATAGGGTGAGTCCCATCACTTTCTCCTTCCTCTTCATCGTTCTCTTCATATTCTACCTCCTCCTGTTCTGCTCTCTCAACATCATGAATTCCAACCAGCAAACTGTAGTCCATGAGTTTTAACTGAGCAAGGAACTGGAAGACAATAATGCAAAGTGTCAGTTACCAAACGGTAGAAAAAGACAAGATCTAGTTACGAAAATGATAACTTCTGTAGCAAATGTCATTTTCTAGTACAACAGGCTTGCTGAGGTGAAAACCAAAGAAGTGGGCTTCAATAGAAGGTAAGAGGGATTCTTCAAGAGTGTCATGCATAAAGTCTAGTGTGAAAGAAAAGAGATTACTCAGCTAGAAGTTAAGCATAACATGTAAAATATTGCTAAAGAAATCTTTCATCCTCTTACATAGTGCAACAATTAAGAAATATCTAAAGAAATTGGTTGGCAGCAGATTCAGGACAGACAAAAGAAAGTACTTCTTCACACAACAAATAACTAAAGATATTTGAAGACAATGTGGTTTGCCACTAGCCTACATGAAAGGGTGTATGTGAGACAAATTCATGGATGACAGGCATATCAATTTACTCATGGTGGCTCAGTGGCATCTCCATATCCAGAAGAAGTATGCCACTGAGGCAGCAACAGGACGGCTATTTCCTCCATGGCTTTTCAGGAAACTATCAACAGATCTCTGTAGGGCATCGAATGCTGTAGGAGATGGGCCTTTTAATATGATTTAGTAGGAATCCTCTCATTTTCTCCTTGCCTAAAAATGTGGATTTCGTTAGAAGATAGCATAGAACTAGTTTTATTACCTCAGCCACTTCTACTATTGCATTTGTACCAAACTGCCAGTGAAATGCATGGCTTCATTTCCTACTGCCTCCCTAATTCTGCTGTTTGTACACATGGGGCAGGAACTCCATACACTGATCATAGCTTCAGTACAGTAGTCTGTACTACCCAGTATATCCCAGCGTGTCTAAGGCTCTGAACACATGATCTGTACCCCTTGCTACAATGGAAGGAATAGATCATGCATTTAAAGTCCACAGACATCTGAATGTACTCACAGGCCATTCATCCATGTGTACATTCTATCTAGACCATCTGCATGGACAAAGGAAAAACAGTGATTGGATGAGGTAAAGCTGAACTGGTTAGGTGAGGCAGAACAGCCACAAGTATGTTGCTTTAAGAAATGCTTGGTTACATCACAAGTTTAAGAAAAAAATGGTAAGCTGCAAGGAAAACAAATTGGCCAGTCAGCATGGAGAGTACATCCCCTGTCCATTAGGACAACTAGATGCAATTTTGCCATGTGGATTGGCCTTGTATGGCTGGATTTATTTTTTAAAAATAGGTAACATAAGCAGGGGATTGGATCAGGACTGCAAGGTGCTAAAGGGGGATTTTAACCCTTTCCCCTCACCACAGTCCTGATTTTAATCAGCCCTCCCCCACTCCTTCTATTTGCAATTTCACATGTTTGGCCCTGAAGATCAGTCTTAAAGACAAGACTGTAGTGCTGTAATGTTTAATCCCACTTTCAAAGGATAAATTTTGGTATACATTAAAATATGTGCCATGAAGACATGCTGACTTGATTAGTCATATCCCAGCTGCATGCAAGCAGAAGCCACACAGAATATTCAACCAGTCCCAGAAAATGAGGCCAGAGCTTCCAGAAGAACTGGGCTCCTAAGGGAACAAAGCACCTTTATCAGAAGAAAGGCTATCACCCAGAGAGTTGTTACTATAAATATAAACCAAAGACTGGTTTTATATACATTTTGAAGTACATTCAACTTTAAATATGATGGGGTAAATACAAGCATTTTTTGAGCAAGGCTACTGGTCTTAACACCCTCCCCCCAGCAAAATAAGAAAATAAAAAGGTAAATCAAATCAAGATTCAATTCTAGGTTTCCATTATTACCATGAGATGCCAAGGTACTTCACAATAATTGCCTATGCACAAAATTTAATGATGCTTTTGTATGAATTTTAAGCAATGCCAGACAAGCCACTCCAAATACTACATGGTTGACCTTTCAAGAGCCTGTCATACTTAAACAGCAAAAAACACAATTTTACCGGCACATCATCAAGTGTTTACAATGCATTTTAACACTTCAAGACAAAGTGCCATGAATATTCAAGGGCTTAAGAACAAGAAAGTTAGTACTCTCAGACAATTTTACATTGTGGCAAAATACTGGGATTCTTCCTCTCTTCCACAAGACATGTGTCTTCGCACAACACAGGGACCAAACAGATATCAACATTAAATTGATCATGCGCAACCTGAGATCAGTTAGAATAACAGAGATCTGATCTTCAAAGATCTGTAACTGGGAGTTATTTATGTGCACTGCTATAGGAAAATATGAAGTGGAGACAGTACCACATGAAGTTATTTCTCAGAGAAGGGGAGTGTGAAACAAGCCTAGAAAAAGCAAATCTACAGGTCACATGTCTTCTCTGGAAAATACGTTTGTGTGGCTCCTTCCATGACAACTGTAATTATATGAAGACATGGATATGCATATCTGCATTTCAAAAGAAACACTGAGAAGCAACCCTTGTACTTTTTCTCCCTGATATTCGTTTACACTGCCAGCTACGGGAAGGAATAGCATATTCCAGTCTCAACTTTCCTCCTGTAAGTAGACCAATATTTTAATGCCCTTTCATTCCCTTATATGAGGGAACCTTTTTGAACCAGTGGGCACATTTGGAATTTTGAGCAAGGTGAAGATGAACTCTGCCTTATCTCATGAACCAATTGTTCTCATTAAAGCAAAAACAACAACAAAAAACTCAGTTATAAACTTGGAGGGTAAATAATTTACAGATCGCTCTGTGGCCTTTAGTTGTGCCTAAACATTTTGAGATATTAAATCTGCGGCGCAGTGCTAGCCACGAGGTGTCACTCAGACAGGTACTATTACTTTTGCTAAGTGTGGCAAACTTCACAGTTGACCAGACAACATTCTTACCTCAACATCCTTTTTAAGCTTTTCAAGGAACATCTTTTTGTTGGCTTCATCAATATAAATCTTTTGACCATCATTGATGAAATCATTGTCTTTGAATGTTGGCAGTTCTTTGGCCTAAAACAGACAGGCAAAAGCTAGTACATAAAAACCATGTCAAAACAATGAATGTAATGAAACAAGCATGCTCAGCGAAACGGATTATCCGATGATAGTGTAAGTGAATATTCAGAGCTATCAAAAATGAAAACTAACAGCCACAAGGGGGCATGAATGAGCTATGGCTCCAGTGTGCACCAGAAACACATCTAATGTAACAGAGCATTCACACACTTCTGCATTATATTTACCTCTTTAATTAAGAGGAAATGTGCTTCTGACTTATTAGGTTAAGGCATTAAGAGTATTTACAGTAAAAAGAAAAAAGGAAATAATTGATCTGCAAGACCAACCTTCACTTCATTGTCAACAGTAATTGCAAAATAGATTACTGACAAACTCGAGTATGTAACACAAGTAGTAGGAGCTGGGTGCAACTGCACCGCCATCAAAACATCCCAAACACTACACATCTAAAAGGTTCAGTTTAGATACTCTTCAATATCTATGGTATGCTGTGGTATGGGTAGATCAGGACCAGATCTCATGGATCACATGTTCCCTCACCACCACAACCAGCACTGGGAGGTGCCATATTCCCATTCTGGATCTTGGAGGCCCTGAGTGATACCTGGCAAAAGTACATTAAGCATAGCACAGAAATTCAATCCAAACATGGCAATTCTCAAAGTTAGTGGTAAGTTGGGTAGCTTTCCAACTTGTTCTATAGGTACTCCAATCTAAGACAGGCAGTTTATATGACACTTAAGTGGCTTGGTTCACAAGTTGCAGTAAGCCAAACTATAGCTTACAAGGACTGTGCAGGCTCCTAGCAAGGAACTTACAGGAGTTTTACACCTCCCTGTTTTTTTTGGTTTTTTTACTTGACTTAGTGTGTCGTCCAAACCCAGGCTTGCAGTTAAGCTGTCTTCACTTACGGGACTTGTAGTTCAGCAACATCTGGAGGGCCAAAGGTTCCTCACCTCTGGTTTATGCAAGATATTTTTAGCTAATGCTTCCAGGAATGATTGGTGATGGGGCAAAGGACATAATACATTTATGTTTTCACACTTCTATATAGGGAGATCTGTAAATTGATCCATGACACCGTGGGGGGGGGCAAAGATGAGGAAGTCAGAATATTTGCATGGAAACAGAGAAAAAGGCAGCACATTAAGATCAGATGAAAGTTATAGGCCTGGTAGGACAGATGTGAGTAGACATACACTGCTAGCCTCTTAACAATAAAGCCCAAACAGTCTTACTATGGCTTTGAACCCAGAGTAGCAACGGACTTGGGGCTCAGAATTCCTGATTAGAACCTATATACTGAGTGTATCAGTAGAGTTGCAGGAAACTTCCTGTCCATTTAGATGGATAGCAATTGGCAAGCTTTAGAGTGGCATACAAGTGTTTGATGCATAACTTCAAACTCTGGAAGCATTATTAGAAACCATTAATTGCATACGTTTGTGTCCTTATTACATAAGCCCAAGTAGATGAGACTTTGAAGATATATGGTTCTATCATGAGCCTCTTTTTTTAGTAAAAAGCAGCAATGGGAGGGAGGGATTCAGAATGGAACTGCAGCTCTAGGCAAGGATTTTTCCCTGTGTGCCCCTTTCCCCAGTGAAAGATCTCTTAACTATTTATTGCATTACATTTTTCTGGAAAATGATTTTATTCTGCTCTGTTTTGATGTATTATTTGAGCTGCCCCAAGACCCCTTTGATGATTGAAGAGAGAAAAATATCAGCCTGAGGGAAGTTATCATTTAGAAAACAGTGCGGGAGACAAGTGTTAAACACCTCTTCCAGATTGGTACCCCTCATCCAAATACCCCATCCCACAGCTACTTTTACTAAAATGTAAAGAGATGGACAATCTGTTCTCATGGGTCTACATGGATTTAACTGTCACTTTTTGAGTTGAGAGCTTAGGCAACTCCTGTCATTTCCATCAAAAGACTTTCATCGCAAGGTTGTCTTATCATGCGTTACTGGCCTAGTTTGCATGTAACACCAAACCATGGTTTTCTAAAACATGGTTTATTTTATTGTCAAATATGGCTCAGAGGCTTAACCATGGTTTGCTAACCACAAACACACCATGCTGATAAGCCATAGTTTTTGTTGGTTTATAAACCAATGTGAATAAGCCATAGTTGTTGGTTTTATAAACCCCAGCTTATTTTAACCATGGCTTAGTGTTGCGTGCACACCTGTCCTTAACACTGGTTTGTGTGCCACCACCAACAGAAGTTACAGAGCTGTGAGTAAAGAAAGGCTGGGCTGGAAAACAAAACCATTGGCACTGGCACTTTTCTTGAAGTAGACCATCTTCCAACTCTACCTGGCAACAGGTGCTGTTCCCTGTCCTTCTAACTCCATGACAAGCACTTTCTAGTTCATACATTTTAAGGAATCACCATCAAATCTGAGGGTAGAAATAATCTCAATTATCACAAAATCCTAATCCTAAAAATCCCCTGCATACTGCATATGAAAGACTGTTGATTCCAGGAGGCAACTGAAGGATAGTTTACACCTTTTGTTCAGGCACTGCAAAACAACTCCTATGGTGCCTGAAAGGTCTCCTTACTATTGTCCCAACCACAGACCTGACCTTGTAGACCTGATATATG
Organism: Rhineura floridana; assembly: GCF_030035675.1. Lineage (NCBI taxonomy): Eukaryota > Metazoa > Chordata > Lepidosauria > Squamata > Rhineuridae > Rhineura > Rhineura floridana. The sequence continues at coordinate 61,907,309 of NC_084489.1, forward strand.
TATTTGCTTTAAATTGGATTTTTTTTGGGGGGGGGAGGCAGTCCTTCAGTGCTAGGCTGGATTTTTTGGTTTCTGAGATTGTGGCCGTTTCTCAATGATCGCACAAAGGTGATCCTCTGCTATGGCCCAAAAAAGCCTTGAGTCTCAGACCACTCCCAGGTGGATAAAAATGAGGCACAATGATATCGGAGGAGGTGGCTCACAAGGTATCCTGGGCATAAGCCATTTAGGGATGTACAAGTAATCACTCAACTTTGAATTATAGTCAGAAGCAAACTGGTAACCAATTTGATCTGCCTTTACCAGCAACAGCCTGGAAATGGCTACAGAGCTATTATAGTGCTGTACAAACTATTATAGAAGTGTTTGGGAAACAATAGCGTCTATTTTCCTTCTGTTCCAGCCCAGAGATTTATTTTTGCATTGTGACATTTCAACAATAATGGAACTGATTTTATGGGAATGGGTATATGAACATATTTATTTGCAGATGCCTTGAATTAAAAAAACAAAACAGTAGGCCTCAACAGTTGTCAAATTCTGACAGCTAGCACTTTGCATTTTCTTTGCTCAATTTGTACACTGATTCACAGCTCCTGTCCTTGCTTTAGATGTTTTTGTCCTGTGTAAACTGGACAAGGATAATATGAAGCATGCTAGTCATCTCCCTCATAGCTGCTCCACGATGTGATATAAATGTAGCAACTGCTGTCTTGCACTACCATTTACTGCTGATGTTCTAAACCTATTGCCAGTGAGTAAGATGCTACGATGGCAAACATTCTTATACATTTCATAAGGCTCTCATTCTTGTTGTTGCTCCACATATTAGCTCTCCCTCAGAGGGTATGCAGTAAAATCTATTACCATCTCAACTGAAAGCTTTTTTTAAATGAACATATCCAGTATAATAAAGTGAACAAGGGAGCCTAGTATTAATATGGAAAAGAGAACTTTTACCATTGTAACCTGACATACAATAAAACTTTGAATTTTTTTAATATATGGAGGCATTTGCACATGACGCTAAGTCATATTTTGTCTTAGCTGCGGTTTCATTAACAAGCAAGGAAATCTCTTCAAACCTCTTTTGCCACTCTTGGCTATGGCCACCCCATACCAGATTCCCTTCCTTCCCCCATAAACAAACACTGTGCATTCTCTCCAGCCAAAAGGTCATTAACCCCTTACTTGCACTGCATGGAAGTTCTTCCCAATGTAAGATTCATTGCTGCTGCCACAACCCCCTTTTCCAAGGTGTGAAACTGTTTTTCTACACACAGTTCCCTGCATTTTCCAAAACCTTGCCCATAATCTGTTTTAGGGGTGAAGGGAGTTGCTGACCCAAGTTTGTGGAGAAAGAGAAATGGGCATTTGATTGGGACATGAGAGGGCCTTCTCAGTGACTGCACCTGGATTATGAAATGCCTTGTCCTGTGATGAAATGTGGTTTGCTTCCTTGTTCGCAAGTTTTTTTTCTTCAGTTGTTGAAGACTGTTTTATTCCAGCAGGCTTTTGCTTTATGTGGCAGATAATGCTTTGGTCAACCTTTTTCTTTATAAAATGATTTTTTAAAATATAAATACCACCCTGAGTGGTGCTTTTCCAAAAGGAGGGCAAAATATAAACAGTTTTATTTTGTTAATCAACAGAATTAAAAAAAAGTTCGAAGAACTCAAAACGAAAAGGTAATCGCTATTTTTTTAAAGCAAGGTTATCACTCAGTACTATCAAGCATAGCTGATAGCAAGTATTTTGAATTATTCCCTGCCCTTCAATAACTTCTGAGAGAAGCTTACAAAAAAATAAAAGTTCCAACAAAACAAATCAATAAAATTATGTTTGAATAAAATTAAACACACAATGCCCGCAAACCACCATAGCTGGCAAGAGAATGCTATGGTTGGCTTTTAATTTACAGTCAGTCAGTCTTAAAAAAGACTAATGAACATTGTTCTCCACAGCTACAAATTATATATGTAAGGAACATTGTATAAAGATGGCTACTCAATTATGCTGGTCTTCCTGGAAATCTAAGATTATAGGAAAAGTTGGAAACCAAAAGTGCTGGTTTTGAGAAGTAACAAAAGGAGATTTTTTTTTTTACCATCTATTGAAGGGGTATAGGAAAGCACAATAGTTCTGGTGTTAGGTGATAGAGATAAGAAGTGGAAGCTTTCTGGCTGAACTTCCATTGGACTCTGCTATGCTTATTAAATTATGTCAAGAATAGGTAATTACAAGTATGTAGAATTTAGATCTTACATATATTAACTATCATGAGGCTTCTGTATGTTAGAGCCTAGAAGAATACTCATAAATCAAATAAGTTAGACATCAGAAAAATATCATGAAAGAGCTAATTAGAGTTTAGTAACCAGTTACATAAAAAGGCAAATGGGAATATCTAAGGATGGAGTGGATCACTTATAATGGGTAAAAGAGGTTATACAAGCATAATGTGAATACAGAATAGCTCTTTGGGTATAAATGTAAGGCCTGAGGAACAGCTGGACAAGTGTGGCCAGTAACATGTCCTCTCGACCCTTGCCCTTCTTGGCTTATTAAAGCTTGCCAAAGGGGTATAACCGAGTGGCTCCAGGGTGTGGTCAATGCATTGTTGTGGGAGGGAATGGTCCCAAGCTGCCCCCAAAGAGATGGTGATCCAACTGCTCCTGAAAAAGCCCACCCTGGACCCATTGGTTTGTGACAACTACCACCCAGTTGCAAATACATCCTTTTTAGGGAAAGTAATTGAGAGGGCTGTGGTGCAGCAATTGCAAGTACTCTTGATGAAACAGATTATCTTGACCTATTCTAATCTAGGTTCAGGCCTGGTTATGGGACTGAATTGGCCTTGGTTGCCCTAATGGATGACCTTTATCAGGAGAAGGACAGGGGGAGTACAACCCTGTTATTCTTACTTGATCTCTCATTGGCTATTGATACCATTGACCATGGTATTCTTCTAAGCCAACCTGGTGAGATGGGTATCAGAGGCACTGTTTTACAATGGCTCCGATCCTATCTTCAGAATCGTTTTCAGAGAATAGCATTGGCTGATTGTCTTTCAGCCACCTGACAGTTGTGCTGTGGGGTGCCTCAGGATACCATCTTGTCCCCGATACTGTTTAACATCTACATGAAGCCCTTGGAAGTTATCATCAGGAGATTTGGGGCAAGGTGTCAGCAGTATGCTGATGATACCTAGCTCTATTTCTCTGTTAACATCTGAATCAGGAGAGGCCGTGCAAGCCCTGGACTAGTGTCTGGACTCGGTGGTGAGCTGGATGAGGGCTAGTAAACTGAGTCTGAATCCTAGCAAGATGGAGGTGTTGTGGCTTGTGGTTCCCAAGTTCAGATAATTAGTCAGTTGCCTGCTATGGATTGGGTTGTACTCCCTCTGAAAGAGTAGGTCCATAGTCTGGGAGTGCTCCCGGATCCATCTTTGTCGCTAGTGGCCAAGGTGACCTCCGTGGCTAGGAGTGCCTTTTACCAGCTTCGGCTGGTAAGACAGCTGTGGCCGTTTCGGGACTGGGATAACCTGACCACTGTTGTCCATGCACTGGTAACCTCCAGGCTGGATTACTTAATGTGCTGTGTGTTGGGCCGCCCTTAAGGTTAGTCCGGAAGCTGCAGCTGCTGCAAAATGCGGTGGCATGACTGCTCACTAGGGCAGGATATCGCCAACTGCTGAAAGAGTTGCACTGGCTACCTATTAGCTACTGGGCCAAGGTCAAGGTTCTGGTTTTGGGATACAAAGCCCTATTCAGCTTGGGACCAAGATACCTGAAAGATCATCTTACCCCTTATATACCCAGTTGATCACTAAGCTCTGTAGGTGAGGGCCTCCTGCAGATACCATCTTATCACGAGGTCCATTCCGCACAACATAAGAAGTGGACCTTTAGCATTGTGGCACCTACCCTTTGGAATTCCCTCCCCTTAAGTATCAGACAGGCACCATCTCTGTTATCATTTTGATGCCTATTGAAGATCTTCCTTTTTCAACAAGCCTTTTAAACAGAGACCTTATCCCAGTCTATGTCTGTGCTGGAGTTGCTTTTTAAAGATGTTTTAAAAGATGTTTTGTTTTAATATATTTTAAAGTCTGTTTAAGTTGCTTTGGTATTTTTAGTGTTTGCCACCCTGGGCTCCTGCTGGGAGGAAGGGTGGGATATAAATTTAATAAATCATAACCATAATAATCCTGTAAATTAAGCAGTATTGTACATACTTTTCTAAAGAGTACTGTATGTTGATACATATAATTCAGAATGCATGTATTACACACATAAGATCATAGCTGATGAGAAGAAACTGTTGTACCATGACAAACTGAAGCTACACACACACACCCGGCCCGGTCATCCTGGTGATTCACAAACTTCAGTTAATTTCACTTATGTTATCTTACCCAGATTTGATTATTGTTGTTTAAAGCAATTACTCTATCAAGTAGAGAGAGATTGTAATTGACGGCAGTTTTGTAGTAGTACGCAGATTTAATACCATGTCTGTACAAAAGCATATAATATTTCCTATGTTAACTTGGTACAATAATATGCAGATATGTTCATTGGCTCTATTCCCAAATTGCAACATACACATTATAAGCAGAATACTCGACAGAGCTTCAAAATATATGAAACAGCTAATGGATAGAAGGGAAAGCTGTAACACAGTCTTGAAAAGAAAAGGTATTAACTCGCAAACATTTTTATTAGCCTGCTTGCCCACACATAAATACTTAAGCTAGTAATCTGTATCATGAAAGAAAAACCTTGGTAAACTTGCCATGCCTGGTTGCCTTATATGCTATGTATAAGTCTGATTTATCCATAGCCCAGAGGTGAAATAACTGACACACTATCTTGCATTTGGTTACATCTGAGAAAAGCCTTTCTATGGAGAAAAATACAAAACAGCCCTTTTCCAACACAATCCTTTTCTTTGTCTGATCCTGAGCCACATTCATACTATACATTTATTACACTATTGTTCTACTTTAAACAGTCATGGTTTTCACCAAAGAATGCTGGGATGTATAGCTTGTGAAAGGTACTGAGAGTTGTTAGGAGACTTCTATTCCCCTTGCAGAACTACAATTCCCAGATTTATCTGGGAAGAGGGGCTGACTGTTAAACCACTTGGGGAACTGTAGCTAGCTTTATGGGCTAGCTTTGTATCCAAATGGATGGGGAAACTCTGATGAAGAAACCAGTGTATCTGGGGTTACTCCTTCAAAATTTGTAAGTTCCATAGACTTTGTTTACATATTTAAAGCATTTTGTAGCACACTTTTAAGCCTGAATAGCTTACATAAAATCAATAAAAACAAGATGGATCTTGCCTGCAGGCTTACAATGTAAAAACACAACTCAACAAGAAAAATGGATGAGAAGAGGAAAATAAGCAAAGTCAGGCACCAATTCTAAATTTATAAGGTTCTTATAATGACTAGCAGGAATGAAAACAGTGAGAGAAGGAGCCAAATAGAGCTGGTTTCTAAACAGAGCCAATCAGATTGCCTTCCTTTCCACCTTTCCCTTTTCTTTGGCATGATGGCTAGCTGCTACCAAGTGACAGTTGTTATCAGCCCCATCAATTAATCAAGGAGCAAATGTACAGACTGCCATTAAAGTTTTAGTGAAGTCAGTTATGTCCATTAAATAGATTAAGGCTACAATCCAATACGTGTCTACTGAAAAGTAAGCTCCATTGGGTTCAATGACACTCTCCTGGTAAACGTGCATTAGGCTAAGGCTGCAATCCTATATAAGCACTTATTTGGGAGCAGGCGCCATTGAAAACAATGGGGCCTACTTCTGAGTCGTCAAGCTTTGGACTGTACCATCTAGTCTGTAGCTATAATATAAACAGGAACAAACACACCCCTCATGCATCAAACCTATGTACTAGTTTTCTTTGCAATTATACTCCACCTAACATCTAAGAATCTGAAGGTGGACTTTATTATTTTTCCCCTCTAGTTTATTCTCGAAACAGAGGTTTGGATGGAATTGAGAACATGATTGCACTGGAGTATATCTCACTGAAGTCTGCAAAGAATCAAAGTATTCTTAGGAAAATGGAAAAGGATCAAGGATCCTATTCATTACAAAAAGGAGGCAGATTCTATAATTAAAAAACGTCCGGTTTAAGAAAATACCTATAAGCTGCACATCTTTCTACTGTACTCTAAAAGGCAGGGAAATTGGCCAGCTGTAGTGAATGGGCCAGTGAAGTAGGAGACCACACCTCTCTGGTGTACACACTTCCCGTATTGTCCTGGCCTACAAATTTGTAAAAATGTAAGCACAATTTGGGTTGGTCTTTCACAGTCCACTGCCCTTCCTGTATAGCTTGGAAGAATTTAGTAACGTGCCTCTGAGAATATGGTGAGTGCTGGCAACACCTGCGATGAGCCCAAACAACAGAAATAAGACATGTGACAGAGGAAGTGGGTTATACTGTGAAAGACCACCCTAAATGGTTTTTTTGCATTTTTTAAAAAAATGTGTAAACCAACCCAAGGAGTGTGTTGAGGGGGAGGATGACATCTACCCTTCTTGCAAATAAGAAGGGGCTGGGGGAGTCACTCATAATGACTACCATGTGCAGGGAGGAAGCAGTGGGTAGTGTAAGAAACAGGGTAGTTTGAAGGGGAATTGGGACTGGGACCTTAGAGGTGGGGCAGAAACTGAAGTGCAGTGGTTGAGGGGGATTGGTGCTGGGGACTAAGTGGGTGGAATGAGAAAGGTGTAAGAAGGGGGTAGCTGAGGGGGCTAGGACTGCAAACTTAGTGGGTGTGGTAGGAACTGGGGTAAGAAGTAGTGCAGTTGAGGGGGATTGGTGTTGGGGTCTAAAAGGGATGAGAAGTGGGATAAGAAGCATGGTGGTTGTCGATTGGGAATGGGGTGGGAAGTGGGTGGGATGAAAAGTGGTGTAATAAACATGGTAGGTTGATGGGAATTAGGGCTGGCAAACAAGTGGGTGGGTAGGAAGCATGATAGTTGTTGACAGGGGTTCGGGGTTGGGAGGTTAACTGCATGCCCCGGTGAGAAGCAGGGTAAGAAGTAGAGTAGTTGAGGGGGGGATGTAGCAACTGTCTTTATCATGCTGTTTATTCCTTGGTAAAGTGAAACCACCACAGCACAAGTACAAATCCAAACACATTTTCTGTTGTTCTTTCACAGTACAATCGACTACCTGTCTTCATTCTATTATTTGGGCTGATTGCAGGTGTTGCCAGCACCCACGATTTGCTCCAAGGCATGTTACCAAATTCTTCCAAGCTACAGAGGAAGTGCATTGCACTGTGAAAGACCAACCCAAATTGTGTCTGCATTTTTGCAAATGTGTAGGCCAGGACAGTATCTCAGAGAGAGGTATGGTCTCCCGCACCCCTGGCTCATTCACTATAGCTGGCCAATTTCCCTACTTTTTAGAGTTCGGTAGAAAGATATGTAGCTATAGACACATTCTTAAACCTGACAAAATATCATCCCATTTTGTATGCTACATATTATAGAAATAAAAGCTTATAATAATGTTAAAACAAACAAATTTGTTTTGCTTATAATAAACAAATTTAAGGAACTACAACTTTGCCATACCTTTTCCTTGTCACTGGCTTCTCTTGCTACTGTAGAGCCCTGAAACAGAAATACTGCATTGAAAATACTACAGGGACTAACATTTTAGAGCATAAGTGTAGCTTCATAGTAAAGGTTTTCACCATAGCCCTAATACAAAATTATGCAAACTTAGATTACAATATAGATACAATTTTAAACACAATCAAACACTCTAGTATAAGAGTAGGTTAGCATGAAAACTATAAAAAAACCATTTTATAAAAAAAGTCCATCACAATTTCTCATCAGCAACTCGGAAACAAAGATCTATAACTAAAAAACACTGTGGAGATTTGGATTTTCACAGGCCTGCTGTTGTTTTCCTTAATTTTATTATAGATCTTTAGGGAAGTCTAGTATAATATTAAAATAAAACAAAACATAATACGATTGACAACCCCTAATGTGTAAAAGAAACTGCCATCAAAATCTACTGCCCTTACCTACTGTAGCAAACAGCCTAGAGATAATGAGTAACACCACACATAGCTGCTAAGCAAGTTGTATTTGCTTGTTATGTTCCTAAAGAGTGCTTTAAGTGTAAGGAGCTTGCATGAGCCCAGTGGAATTCTTCCTCCACACTACCTGTGAATAGGTTAACTCAATAGCTCTCTTTAGACATTATGAAAATGGGCAAGTTGCCACATGAGGGGGCCAGTGGGGATGAGTGACAGTTTCATCCCTGTTCTCATCACTTCCTCCTCCTAGGAGGATGGGTGGGATATATATCAATAAATCAATAACCTTCCACAAAGGGAACATATGCACTGGGAAAATATCTTGAATCTGTGAAAGTACCCCATGCATTTTAGAACCCTCAACCATTTTCACTCAGACCTAGCCCAAAGCACTTTTTGACTCATATAACTAGCTTACTCATAGAATTTGAGGTCTCAATTCAGCACCAAAAGCACTTTAGTTGCTCATCAGGATGACCTGTACCAGGAAGAGGGGAATGTTATACTAATTATTTCAGACTTCTCAGCAGTTTAGTATCGACCATGACAATCCTTCTGGGTGGTACCATGCTTTGTGCTGCAAGTAGACAATTACTTATTATTGCGGCAATTATGCCACAGGGTTCTGCACGGCTCTATTCAGTCTCATGTTTTTTTACATCTATATGACTCTGCTGAGCAAGGTGATCTGGAGATTTATTTACTTATCACATTTATATCCCACCCTTCATCCCAGAGGGACCTTTGGAGTGATGCATCAATCAGCATGCTGACAACACCAGTTATCCTGTAACATTAAGAACATAAGAAGAGTCTGCTGGATCAGGCCAGTGGCCCATCTAGTCCAGCATCCTGTTCTCACAGTGGCCAACCAGGTGCCTGGGGGAAGCCCGCAAGCAGGACCCGAGTGCAAGAACACTCTCCCTCCTGAGGCTTCCGGCAACTGGTTTTCAGAAGCATACTGCCTCTGGACTGGGGTGGCAGAGCACAGCCATCATGGCTAGTAGCCATTGATGGCCCTGTCCTCCATGAATTTGTCTAATGTTCTTTTAAAGCCATTCTTTTATTTTTTATCATAATCATGTGAAACTGTTGAAAGGCTGAACAAGTATTTGGGGAGGAGGGTTGATCATAGTCTGGATGAGGGGCTAATAAAGTGAAATTTATATCAGGCAAACAGAAGATCTGTACTGATGGTAGATGAGGTTTATCTTGGACCATCTGGCAAAGCAGGTGAGATTCAAACTCTACTAGCCGAAGTTGTGACCACCTTTAAGTATCAGGTTCACAGTCCGAGCGTACTGTTCAACCCAGCCTCTTCTTGAATGGCTCTGTGACGCAAAGTGCTTTCCACCAGGTTAGGTTAATGTGACAACAATAGCACTTCCTGGTAGGGATGGGTGAACCTGTCTATTTTGGTTTCACTTTTTGCAAGCAGCTTTTCCCTAATAGAGTACATTTTTGTTTTTTATTTTCATTTATATACTTATTTTTGCATACACTTTTCACTAATATGCATTTTTGTATGCATACTTTGGTTGGAAAACTGCACAGCAAAATTTACAGAACTGCACATTTTGAAGGAAAGCTATATTTTGATTTGGTTTATATAGTGATTCAGGAAATGTGAATTTGATTGGTTTGCATTTTCATGTGAACCTGACAAATTTCTCTTCCATCCCTACTTCCTGGACAGAAGTAGCCTGACCACTGTCATCCCTGCCCTAGTTAATACCCATACTTGACTACTGCAACAAACTGTATAGTAGGCTGCCTTTGATGGCATCTCTAAATGTTCAGCTGTAACTAAACATAGTAGCTAGAATGCTAACTGGGATGGGGTTGAATGGACATGTCTTGCTGGTTTTAACATGGCTTCACTGACTTCTCAAGAATTTTCTGGGCACAATTCAAACATAAGGCCTTTTTGACTTGAAACTAGGGTCTCTCTAGGACGTCCTGGTCCCAACCAAGCCTAACTGTGCCTTAAGGTGAGGTGAGGACACCCGCCCCCAAGTCAGACAGGTGGTTTCTTTCCATGCTGATGTCTTACTTCTAGAATGCTCTTCCTAGTTTTAAGCACCAGATTAAAAAGAAAAAGGTTGATTTGCATAGGCCTTTTAATTCAGTAGACTCTCCGTGGCGCAGAGTGGTAAGCCACGGTAACGCAGCCAAAGCTCTGCTCACGTCCAGAGTTCGATTCCAATGGAAGGAGGAAGTCAAATCTCTGGTAAAAGGGGTCGAGGTCCACTCAGCCTTCCATCCATCCGTCGTCGGTAAAATGAGTACCCAGCGTACACTGGGGGGTAAAGAAAGGCCGGGGAAGGAACTGGCAATCCCACCCCATATATACGGTCTGCCTAGTAAACGTCGCAAGACGTCACCCTGAGTCGGAAACGACTCGCACTATAAGTGCAGGGACAGCTTTACCTTTTTAATTCAGTATGTTTTCATGCTTCTATCACTAAAGCAGTGTGCAGTCTGTTGCTGCTCTCTGTTCAGTACTCTTAGTTTTTGAGAGCAGATTGAAAAACTGTTGTTTTTATGGTGTGAGAAATAAATATATTAAATAAAAACAAAAACATGAACTGCCACCATTATGTCTCCCCTGCCCCCCCCCGGCAATGCTGACTATATTGCAAAAATGTTGTCACAGTGCACACACAAAGTATTTCCTCTCTCCCCAATAGCAACTGGTGTAAGTTCACAGCATGATTAAAAATGCAGCATCACATGTGGCATTATACTAGATGTCACCAGGAAGGGGGCAGAGAGAAGAGACAATGGCAGCACTAATCCTGTTGCACAGAAGACAAATGCCAGACCCACCCCTCCCCACCATATACACGTGGACCATAATATTTGTGGCTCTAACAATTGTTCTTTGCAACAAATAATGCCTCTCTACCTGCATTGGTGACATCATTGAATTACTGCCCTGTAATCTATGTTGGGCATCCCCTGTACTTGATCTGGAAACTGCAGTTAGGGCAGAACGCTGCAGCACGGTTGCTGCCAGGAGTGAGACTTGGGCCACATGCACACCATACTTTTATTCCACTTTAAACAAGCATGGCTTCCCCAAAAGAATCTTGGGAAGTGTAGTTTGTGAAGGGTGAGAGTTCTTAGGAGACCCTTATTCCCCTCACAAAGCTGCAATTCCCAGGATCCTTTGGGAAGAGTGGATGATTTGACCACTTTGATCTGTGGAATAGCCACTGTTGCAGGTACCATGTAGCATTTGTTCTGCACTTGTAAGTAATTCATCTTTTGGTGTGGCAGCACCTATATTTTGGAACTTCTTGACTACTGACCTCAAGCAGACTTTATTTTCAGTGCCTGCTAAAAATGCTTTTGTTCAGGCAAGCCCATCCAAATGCGACAAAAGTTGGCTGTTTTAATCTGTTTTAGCTTAATTGTTGCTTTTAATTATAATTTTGATTTTTTTAAAAAAAATACCTGTTTGGAACTATATTTTATTGACAGTTAATGTTTTTTCTAAACTGCTTTGTGGTTCTATTTACAATCAAGCTATATATAAATTTTGTTAATATTCCAGTATTTCTATCCATCTCTACAGAACAGCTGCAGCTTTTAAAATAAAGAAAAAAAGGATTTTGAAATGTGCCAATGAAAATGACAACTTGGACAGATCCCAGAAGTGTCATGCAAGCAGCTTGTAGAGGAGGAGAAAGCCAGTTCTGATGAAAGCTATATTTTTAATCATGTATATTATTAGAAAATTGATCCAAATATTAAGAGTTGGTTTTAAAAGTATTGGGTTAAGATGAAGATAAACATGATTGAATGCTAATTACAACCCCCCACACAAATTAGATAGATACTATTGTGAAATAATTACATTAAACGTAAACTGTAATGAATTTCATTTTTTATTACATTTTTTATTTTGCCCTTCCCCCAACAAGCTCAGAACGTTCTTGTATTTTCTGCCATTTTATCTCCACAACAATAATGTGAGGATAGGTTAGGCTGAGTGAGCGTGGCTGCCCCAATCTCAACCAGTGAACTTCATGGCCATGTAAGGGCATGAACCCATGTCCTAATTCAACACACTGCCTATTAGGCAGAGGCTTCTGCCACCGAAAACCACTTGTATTTCCATTTGGGAACATTTGTAGTTTTAAAACAGGTGGACAGTGGCAAAAGCTTTGAGGGCAGCATGCCCAACAGCTACTTAGGACTTTTGTCAAACAGCATAATCCATATAGTGACATCTTTGGAAAGTGTAATGGTGGTCAAAGTAACAGGAAATTGACAATCTTTGACCTGTCAATTGACTGGCATGCCAACCCTGCGAACTACAAACATTTGCTTGTCAATATTAGGATGCTGCTAGCAAGACAGGTTTCAAATTTGAAACCAAAGTACATTCACTAATATGCAAAAGAACCTTGTGGTTTAAGAACGTACCTATAGCCAACAGATATTTCTATCAAACGTTAAAAAGCAAGGAAATTGGGTAGCTATAGTGAATGCACCAGGGGAGTAGGACACCTGATCTCCTCTCTGAGAGATTGTACTGCCCTACAAATTTGTCAAAATGCATACACAATTTGGGTTGGTCTTCCACAGTTCAATCCACTTCCTTGGACTGGAAGCTTGGAAGAATTTGGTAACACGTGCCTTTTTTTCTTTTTTACAAATTTGTAGGGCAGTACAATATCTCAGAGAGGAGACCAGGTCTCCTGCTCCCCTGGTACATTCACTATAGCTGCCCAATTTCCCTGCTTTTTAAAGTTTGATAGAAATATCTGTTGGCTATAGGTATGTTCTTAAACCACAAGGGTTTTTTTGCCTGTTAGTGAATTTCTCCGCTTTTTAATCCAGGAGGTAAGAAATGGGATCCTGTGCAAGTTTGCTGAGAATAGATCGATATTTGCATGCTTATTGAGTTCAGTGGGATTTACTCCCTTGCAATCATGCTTAGGATAGGTGAGACTGACCACAGGGGATGGGGAGGGGAGGAGGAGGAAGTGCAGGGGGAGGGGAGGAGGAGGGAGGGGAGGAAAGGCAGAGGGGAGAAGGGGGATGGGTGCAGTCAGAAGGGGGAGGGGAGGAGGAAGGCGGAAGGCAGGTTCAATCATTTGCATATTTATTGAGTTCAATGGGATTTACTCCCATGCAATCATACTTAGGATAGGTAAGACTGACCATGGGGGGGAGGAGAGGGAGGAAGGGAAGGCTGGAGTGGGCAGGGGAGGAGAGGGAGGAAGGGAAGGCTGGAGTGGGCAGGGGAGAAGAGGGAGGAGGAAGGGGGAGGACAGGAAAAAGTGAAGAGGAAGGGAGAGGAGAGGGGAAGGAGGGGAACACAGGTCTGGTCACTTGCATGCTTATTGAGTTCAATGGGATTTACTCCTGTGCAATCATAGTTTGGATAGGTAAAAGTTACCATGGGGGAGGAGGTGGAGGGAAGAGGAGAGGGAAGAAGGAAGGGAGAGGACAGGGGATCTGAAAGAGCAGGGGGAAGGAGGGATTGGAAGGGGAGGGGTGAAGGAAGGAGAAGGAAGGGGCAAAAGGGAGGTGATGTGAGGAAGAGGGGAAAGGCAGGTCTGATCATTTGCATGCTTATTGAGTTCAATGGTATTTACTCCCATGCAATCACGGTTAGGATAGGTAAAACTGACCATGGGGGGATGAGGGAGAGAGGGAAAGGAGGAAGGGAAGGGAGGGAAAGGAGGAAGAGAGGGGAGGGGGAGAGGCCAAGGAAGAGGGAGGGAAGTGACAAAAGGGAGGTGATGGGAGAGAGGAGAAGGGCAGGGCAGGTCTGATCATTTGCATGCTTTTGGAGTTCAATGGGATTTACTCCCGTACAATCATGCCTAGGATAGGTAAAACTGACCATGGGGGAGGGGAGGAGGGAGGAGATTGGGTGGTGGGCACTTGGCAGAAGGGAGGCCCCTTTCCCTTCCAAATGGAAAACACTGTGAACAGTATCATTGTTTTCAGTGTTTCCTGCATGTTTTTCTTCTATAGCAGGCACATGAAGTCTCCCACCCAAATTTAAGTAAAAGCTGTCCCTGGCCACATCCACACCAAACCTTTATGTAATTTTAAACAGTCATGGCTTCTCCCAAAGAATCCTGGGAAGTGTAGTTAGTGAAGAGTGCTGACAGTTGCTAAGAGATGCCCTGTTCCCCTCACAGAGCATCAATCACAGCAGCTGACTGTTAAACTACTCTGGTCACTGGAGTTCTGTCAGGGGAATAGGAGTCTCCTCTCAGCTCCCTTCAAACTGTACTTCCCAGGATTCTTTGGGGGAAGCCATGATTGTCTAAAGTGAAATAAAGGTCTGGTGTGGGTGTGGCCCCCTGATTAGCCAAGCCAAGGAGCTGTGAGTCTGGCTTTTAGAACACTGACCGCTGGTTCTTACTGAGCATGCTCAGGCTTATCATTAACTTCAATGCTAAATTTCTTAAATTAATTAAAAATCAGCCAGGGATTTTTTTAACTTTTAAACTGCAGAAAATGAAAATCAGTGTATGGGGCAAGGTCAGTAACAGGATTACAGGTACTCCGTGAACATGGCTGATTTTTAATTAATTTCAACAAATTATGAGAACTGAAAAAGTCCAACAGGGGTCTAGTTTTTCTCTCTTTTTACACTTTGAACTCTTGATTCTCTGACTGTTTTGTGTGAAGGCACATGTTACCAAATTCTTCCAAGCTACACAGGAAGTGGATTGGACTGTGAAAGACCAACCCAAATTGTGTTTGCATTTTGACAAATTTGCAGGGCAGTACAATCTCTCAGAGAGGTCAGGTCAGGTCTCTTGCTCCCCCGGTGCATTCACTATAGCTGCCCAATTTCCCTGCTTTTTAAAGTTTGATAGAAATATCTATTGGCTATAGGTACGTTCTTAAACTGCAAGGGTTTTTTGCCTATTAGTGAATAATAATTGAATTTGTAGGAGGCCAAGGAGGCATGATATTCGGAAGTGTTAATACTAGCTGTTTGCCACTCCTGATAGATGGCAGAACTGACAGGCAGTAATTCTGTGGTCTACAGAAAACCATTTATACTAACATAAAAGGAGAAGGGG
Source organism: Rhineura floridana (assembly GCF_030035675.1). NCBI lineage: Eukaryota > Metazoa > Chordata > Lepidosauria > Squamata > Rhineuridae > Rhineura > Rhineura floridana. Next base: position 61,922,471 of record NC_084489.1, read on the forward strand.
AGGTGAAAGAATTAAGTTGTCATTCAAAATGAATGAGGCCAGCAAACAAATTTAAGTCAATAAGTGTAGATTGTTTGTATTCTGGATTTTGAGCTCTCACGTCTCTCTAAGTTATATTTCAGTCTCCCAGTAAATGCAAAGGTACATATCACATGGAAAGGTATACACCAATTTCTTTTGCTAACAAAGCATACATCAGCTGGTTCAAATACTGTAAGGTACACTGAAGGTGAGTCTGCCAAGATGCCAGTCAGTCTCTAATTTAGATGTATTTTTTTCAACTCATCGCATTCTTTGCTAAGGAAATAAGTTAAGCTATGAAAAAGCTAATTTGAGCCAGTTTGTCAGGTCTAAAAATTCCAACACCATAATTTTAAGTCCTATATGAAATTTATTTTTAAGCCGTATCATACCATAGCTAAGGCTTCCTCTAAATCTTGGAAACTGTAATTTAAAAGGTGCTGAGAGTTGTTAGGAGACCCCTGTTGCCTTCACAGAGCTACAATTTCCAGAGTTCCCTGGAAAGAGGTGTTGGTTGTTAAACCACTCTGGGAATTGTAGCTCTGAGGGGAATAGGGGTCTCCTAACAACACTTAGGACCCTTAAACTACTGTTCCTAGTATTCTTTGGGGGAAGCCACAAACATTTAAAGTGGTATAACACTGCTTTAAATATAGTGCAGATGGGGCCTTATACTTGTCTATGCAGAAACCCCATTAAGTTAAGGACAATGGGGTTTACTCCCAGCTAAGTGGGTATCGGACTGCAGCCTAATATATTTGATCAGTATATTGGGCCAACTCAGTGGGATGGTTATTGGGGGCACCGTATTACAGTAGCTCTGTTCTTACCTACAGGACCATGTTTGGAGAGTAGCACTGGGTGAGTACTCCTCTCCCCTCTGGCTCTTACATTATGGGATTCCACAGGGTTCTATCCTTTCCCAGTGCTATTTAGCATCTATATGAAACCATTATGAGTGGTCATCAGGAGTTTTGTATCAAAATGTCATCAGTATGCCAATGACACACAGCTCTATTTCTCCGTAACATCTGAATAAGAAGACGCTGTGAAAGCTCTGGATCGGTGTCTGAATGCAGTGCAGACTACATGAGGGCCAATAAACTGTGCCTGAATCCTGGGAAGATGGAGGCTGTTTGGGTAGGTGGCTCCTGTGTCTAAGAGATAGGCAAATTACATGTTCTGGATGGGGTTGTACTCCTTCTGAAGGAACAGGTATGTAGCTTGGAAGTATTCCTGGATACATCTCTGTCACTAGAGGTTAAAGGGTCCTCTGTGGCTAGGAGTACCTTTTACTAGCTTTGTGTGGTTCACCAGCTATAGCCATTCCTAGGCAGGAATAGCCTGACCACTGTAGTCTATGTGTGAGGCTGGATTACTGCAAAGCCCTCTATGTGGGGCAGCCTTGGCCTGGTTTGAAAGCAGAATGCAGCAGCCAGACTGTTGGATGAGGGCACATGGCCGACAACATGTGACACCATTGTTAACACATCTGCACTGCCTGCCCACCTCCTACTGAGCCAAGTTCAAGGTCCTTATGTTAATTTACAAAGCCCTGAACATCTCAGATCCAGGATACCTAGGAATCCCAAGCTCGATCACTGAGATCATCTGCAGGAGCATCACTGGTCATCCCCCGAGTTGGTGAGACTCATTTGACAACAAGAAATTGAGCCATTAGCATCCCTGGTCCAGTCTTGTGGAATGGTCTGCCAATACAAATTCTCAAGGCACCTTCTGTTCCGACTTTTAAATGCCTGCTGAAAACTTTTCTATGTCACCATGCTTATGCAGGCAACTAAGAAGAAAGTTGATGATTTCTGCAATAGCTGATGATTTCTGATTTTAAATTTTTATTTGGTTTTATCATGTATTTATATATGTTGCAAACTGTGATTTTTTATGGATAACAGAATATATTTTTATAAATAAATGTTTATTTATTTATTTATTACATTTACACCCCACCTTTCTTTTCATGATAGAAACTCAAGGCAGTAGAACAGAAGTTCCTTGCTATGGCTTTTCAGTCTACAAATATTAACTAAATGTTAACATATCAAAGCAATACAGAACTCTTCTTTAACTGATTAAAGTGGTTCTATTCATTATAAAAAATCTGCACACAGACCGAGTTGTAGAAGCCTACAAAACACATTAAGGACTTGAGAGCAGCTTCAGCTCTTTTTTTAATCCCTCAAATAGCTTTAACTGCAGCCATTAGCACTTATCTACTTTTAGCTAGCATACTTCTACTGAGCCACTTCCTTTGCAACACACAATACAACTCAAAATTATCTTACTTCCATAAAAGGTTTGGGCATTAGATCAGACACAAACTCTATTTTAGTAACAATGGCTCAAAGAATGAGTTTGCTCTATTTTTTCTAGTGCACTGCAACACCTAGCCTCTAAATATCCAACAGGATTTTTACCATTTAGAAAAACTATTAACACAGCTACTGTAATATCCATAAGAGATGCTGCTCACCTTTAAATCATATTTTCTATAAACAGATAAACGATGGCTGAATACATTTCTTGTAACAATCATATATACTTCAACTCCATCAACGGTAAGCCGGTACATGCCCAAAAATTGGGGAAGTAGTGTGTTGCCATGACACTCCACTATAAACTAGAGTGAAATTTAAAAGAAAAGAGCAATATTAGAACTTGACACATACTGGACATCTGTTGTACAGATACACAGAAGCAACAGATAAAGATTCAGATACATTGATTTAAAGTGAGAAGTTAAACCATAAGCAAACATTGAGAAAAAGACTTTTAGAGGACCCACATTCTTTAACTGTTGGTGGGGTCCTGCCACACGAAAACGGCAGAATATGAAAAGGTTCTTCAACACAAATGAAATGTGAACGCACAAACTTTTCCATTTAATTAGGAATCTCTTCAAAGTGTTTTGCTAATTCTCGTCTCTTGCAAACATTCAGAATGTTAAAAAACTACCAGTTCCCTTTCTCTACTAGTTCTCACCTCAAATCTGCACCTCATGATTACACAGTTCACTTCCAGCAGGTAGAAACTATGTACTTTCACTTCTAAGATCTCAGCATTCCCTCACAAAAAAGGATGTCCGCCTTGGAGCCTGCCACCTGCAGATATATGGGAGCTATCAAAACAGATATCATGCCCCGTTCAACTAGCAGATACACATAGTCCAAACTCTCTCAAGCAGGAGACACCTAGAATTTTAATAGTATTGAGGATACAAGAACATGAATATTTGAAGACTGATAGTATTAGCTTGACTTGCAAGTAAAAATAGTTTTTAAAAAATCCTTGTGACATTTTACAACTACTTGTTTATTTACAAGTTTATTGCTTCTTATAAAATCATTGAATGCCAAATATTACATAATCCTTTGGAGTTATACAAAATACAGAGTTCAGTGACTTTGGTATTATATATAATTGTATTTTAAAGCAACACAATGAACAAAGATAACCATATCTGGAGGCACTTCTCATTTGCAATCAGACTTCTCTAAAATAGTAGCATCATCTATAAGAGCACAGAAACAGATTGGGGGTTAGTCTTATGAGGCATATAAAATACTAAATTTGTGCAATAAATTTGATGGGAAACTTTATGTTTTACCCAACAAGGGTTAAAGCCCTCATTAAGAAATTGTTATTCACAGAACAGGGTCTTCAGTTAATCTTATAAATATTTCTGTATCGCTGAATAAATTTGCTTTGGTTAACACCCTTATTTATTATTTCACAATAATAATGGAATCACACTTTCCTATGATGTAAATATCAATCCACAGCATAGTAACTAGATGTGCAAATTTTAATTAAGAATTTAGTATACTGTTCAACAAAAGCTCAGTTACAAATTAATTTGTCCTGATTAACTGGCGAGACCCAGAAAAATGGGTACATTGAGATAATTCCCTCCTCCTTGTGTCAAATTTGATGGGAGGGAAAAGCAGAGGAGAATAACCTTTTGCCTTTCCTTTGTATCCAAAAATGCCAGCTATTTTGAATTTTACCCAACATACCTTTACCTCCAGCAAATAAAACCAATACATGTTACAGTAATCATTTTTTAAAAAAACCTACTACAGTACAGCTGTTTTTCAAATCAAATTTGCTGTACTGCGCTGCCTTGCAGGACTAACCGCATATTCCATATTCCCAAGCTGGTAAGAGAGATGGTCTTCCATCTAACTATGATTTTAGTTTACAAAGGACTATGCCCTTCCTTCCTTTAAGATACTGAAGGTACTTTAGATTGAGAACTGGTAAAGTGCAAATTTAAAATAATGGAAATCCAGACTAATCAAACTAAAGTTAATAGGATGACTGTCCTAAGAGTAGCTGGCGCTTATTACAGATTACATGCTCCGATTCAAACCAGGAATTCTCAAACTTTGACACAAAGAGCCTTATCTTAAACACTTTTATTTGGAAGGAAATCTAATTATTTAATTTAGATTTAATCCAAATAATGATTAGTTTAGGATGTGAAAGACTCAAAGGACAGAACAAAGAAGAATAGTTATTTTGGCAATCATTCTCAATTCAGTATTATTTCTCACATTTTCACTCTAGTATAGACAATTGGCTACAAAAATACACATGCTGAAGTACACACATGTGCAATAGTAACTTCCTCAAACATATGGAACTGGTGCCCAGGAATTGATGTCAAATATTTATAGCTTTTTCCATTTTTACAATCCACAAGGTCACAGTGTCCTGTGGGAAATGCTGTTTTTGTGAGGTAAAATTTTATTTAAGAATGTTGTAATGATTTAAATGAGAGCCAGTGTGGCATAGTGGTTAGAGTGTTGGACTACAACCTGGGAGACCAGGGTTCAAATCCCCACATAGCCATGAAACTCACTGGGTGACCTTGGGCAAGTCCCTGCCTCTCAGCTTCAGAGGAAGGCAATGGTAAATCCCCTCTGAATACCACTTACCATGAAAACCCTATTCATAAGGTCGCCATAAGTCAGGATTGACATTTCGATTTCCAATTATTTAAACCCTGATTAGTATTGTAAATAATTAACTGAGAGGAAAAAAACCTTCTCTTTTACCCCTGGCTACAGCTACAGAAAAAATACAGTCTATCAAATGGCAGTTGTTATTGTTAAGGAGATGGCTGGTATACAGGCAAGATTTCTGCTTTTATGTACAGAATAGTAGTAGCATCCAAAAGTAGTCAGTTTATGATTGGTCATTCAGTGCACACTCCATTCAAGCCTACTGGTCCATAATTATAGGCCAATGTGGGTTTAGAATTCTATCAGGAACTAGTTGATTGGCTGGAGGAACCTCAATGAAGAGAATATAAGGCCAGGCTCAGCACTGTTTGAGGTGTTGGGCAGTCTCTATGGACTATGAAGAGGCTCTGAAGGCAGGAGGCAGCCCAGAGTGCCTGAAACAGCAGCAGCAGAGTCTAGCAGCTGATGAAGGGTGAGGAGCCCACCTAGAAACTGAAATTTCTTGAGGTGAGAGCCAAGAAATTCTGTGAGAGACGAATGAGACTCCAGCATCATCCTTTGGGATCACTGGGCCAGAGTGACAGTAGGCAGAAGGTAGAACCAGAGGGAAGACCCTTAAGTAAAACCCTCTGAACAAGGTTGTGAGTTAAGCAGAGGTGGGATTAGGAAGGATAATTAGCTACAATTATTGTGTATGGCAGGGGTGGGAAACCTTTTCTGGCCAGTGGGTCAGACCGTTTTCTCCCCACCCTTTGGCAGGTCAAATCTGATAGGTGGGCAGGATCTACCTGTCATTCACCTGGTGTCATAGCAACATCATATGATGCTGTGCTTTGAAGCCCCAATTGCTGGGACTTCAAAGCACAGCACTGGGCTGTTTGTAAGTCTTTTGGAATTAGTTTTAGCCATGCTGAGAGAGGGGGAAGCAGTTTCCATTCATCAGAAACTGCTGCCCTCTCCTTGAGCGAGGCCCACATCTACTACCCATCAGAGTGTGCTTTGCTGAGAGTGTGCTTTGCTCCAGCAAAGGAACAACCTACCATTACCTGCCACACAACTGATGTCATTATGAGGTCAGGTGTAGAGTGGATGGACATGGCTTCCCCAGAACAGCCTGACATGCCAAATGGGTAGGCCTGGCAGGCTGGTGGTTCCCGACCCCTGGTGTAGGGAAAGGAAATAGAATGAACACTTAGATATCTTCTTAAACCAACAATAAAGTAAAAGTTTATGTAACATCTATTTCAAGTAGCAGTAATATCCACGAGTAACAGTAATATTTTGTATCAAATATTAAATTCAGCTTTGTTATAGACCTTACCTGCAAATAAAGATATGTTTACTTGCAGGTAAGATCTATAATATGTTGCTTTCAGTGTTTCACAGATTATACCAATATTCAAAACGTATAAACTCTTGGTTTAATTTTTAAGTTAAGTACTTCTAGTCTGTTTTGTCCTATGCCTATACTCAGCTACTGCATGTGTGAAGAGTAGGTGAACAAAGGCATTAATTTATTTATTTTATTTACTGCTTGATTGTAAACACCTGTAATGTTTATAAAAAAGATTAAAATTATTTTTTAAAACCGTTAAAAACCTAATGGCAGTGGAACCAGAAAGTTATGAACAAGGCAGGTATTTTAATTTAAGGTTTATATACGGTAGTGTGATGGCAGCTGGTAGGATAAGAAAACATCAGGGCCCCATGTGGAGGAGGTGATGAAAAAGAGAATCCTGTTGGCTCACCTAATCTTTGATAGGCACCCTGCTTCCATAAGGAAAATAGTGATAAACAGTATACTTTATGCTCTTCACAACTTGCGTAGTACTGTATCAGTTCGTTTATATACTTTCTGATCTGTTCCAAGAAAAATAGGAATTCTCCTATTTTCTCCATGACTTAACAAAATCCAACTATTTGGATTACACTAGAGTTTACTGCAAACCAAGAAGTGCGGTGAGCAGGAAATATGCTTTCCAGCTTTCCATCCAAAGTTTAATCAGTTGATCTAAAGCTTCCTAGCTTAAAAGCAACTGTTATAAGTGTTAACCATGCCAGAAAGCAGCCAAACCAAATTATTTGTTTGGAAAGAAGACTGCAGGATTTTTTATTTATAAAAGGATTATATACCACCTTCTCACAAAACTTCAGGGTGGTATACAACAACTTAACCATTTTATGATTTTTAATTTGTTTTTTAAATGACTGGCTACTCAAAATAACATTTTAAATAGCTGCACAGGCATGTCAGCACAAAGAAGTCTTCAAGAGATTCTTGAAAGTCAAAAGTGAGGATGCCTGTTGAATCTCTGCTGGAAGAGTGTTCCACATGGGACTAGAGACACTAAATTTGCTTTGGTGCCAGTAATTGGCAATTTCAGTTTGCATATCTTGATATGCATAAGGTAGAATCTAGTCACAATCCAGTCTTCATTTCATACATTCTAATTTACAAGGTTCTAAAAAAATGTGCCTATACTTGGCTCAACTACTTAAAACCAAATCTATGGAGATGTGGTTTAATTTGTCCTTCTAAACCAAAGATAAATGGAGCCCACAGGAAGACAAAAAAAAATGATACAAACTAATTTTCCTAAACACATTCAGAGAACGCACTGGATTTTAAAGAGCATTTTAAACCACATAACGCTCCTTTTTAGATGCCAGCAGACAAAGACTACTCCTTATTGTACTAACAATGTATATTGTACTGACAATGTGTAATCCTGTCTCTAACAAAGTAAATTCCAGAACTAGTATACTAAAGTTTATTCCAATGAGTGTTAACATTAAGGTAAATAATCCTTATTGCTCACTGTTTTTCCTCTTCTGTGCCTTCATAAGATGCAACTTGTCCTTTGCAAGTTGGTATTACAGACCTGACCTATTTCTATCGACATTCACCAAATTCCCTTGTATGTGGAGCCTATTGTTTTATCAAGCTTCAGCATAGTAAGATTCCCCCACCCTCGACTATTTAGCCAGAAAACTATTTAGCCAGTCATACCACTATTCTGATGAAAAAGATTAATATAGCTGTGTTACAGACAGACATAAAAAGCAATGAATTATCTAGGCAACAATTATCTGCACTCTTGTGTGGCATTTACAATAAGTCTTGGAGAAGCTCCACAGTCACAAAAAATCTGAAATGCAATTGCATTCTTTCCACTCAAATTGTTAGTAAGTGCAATGCAATTTGGAGAAATTGCCTTTAAAAAATTATGCTAATGGAAGATATACCATAAATTATCAGTTGCCCCATCACGTAGTTAAGCATCCACTGCATGCTAAGCACAAACTAAGTAGAAGGCTTTTAACCTCATGTTTTCTAAGACATGCAAAGTGTTACGCTAATTATACTATTTGAAGAGGCTTAGCATTTGAGCAGTATATGCACTCCAAATTTAAGTACTTTACAAGAGAACCACACTATTCCAGTGCATGTATATTTACATGAAATAACTCACTGCCCAAACCAGCTGTTAACACTCAGGTTTACCCAGTGAGGGCAATTTCACACAGGCTGAAGTCTTAAGTTGCTACCTTTCAAAGAACAAGATCTCCCTTTTATTCCCTGGCCTAGTCTTCTCACTACTGCAAACAGCATTTTTACTGCCGCCATCCTAACTCCAAACCATTGGGCCATTTAATTTCTCTTTCAGCACAATCTGATGTCTCAGTGGATCTTCAGAAGTATATGTTCTTTGGGGGGGGGCATGTCTTGAAACTATGGATGTGTCCCCCACAAAAAAGATTTCTCCTTGCTATAAATTATATTGACTTCACTTCTCCAGAAAAACCTACCCCGTAAAGTCCCAGAGGAAATAATCCACTGTATATAGGAAGTCTTTAAGAATGGCAATGGACAAGACATCAGAATTTGAAGGATCTTCCCGCTTGTGCTCCTGGCTGAGATGAGATCACCTGAAACTATCTTAGAATTTGGTGTTCTGTAATCAGCCTTCAGAGCATGAACAAATGCAACATTATAAGCCACCAACAAGAAAAAATTCCATGTATGGTAAAATAAAGAACATTTTATAAATTTCTCTCTTCCATTCATACAGAACACAACCCTGGACATGGTACTGAAACAGCCTTGGTCGCTTTGGTTGATGATATGAGGAGGGCTATGGATAGGGGAGAATTCACCTTCCTTGTCCTCCTGGATCTCTCAGCGGCTTTTGATACCGTTGACCACGGTATCCTGTTAGATCGCCTGGGAGGGTTGGGAATAGGAGGCACTGTTTTACAGTGGTTCCGTTCCTTTCTCTCTGACAGGCATCAACAGGTAGCATTGGGGGATGAGATTTCAGACCCTTGGCCTCTCACTTGTGGAGTGCCACAGGGTTCTATTCTCTCTCCCATGCTATTTAACATCTATTTAAAACCGCTGGGTGGTATCATCAGGAGATTTGGGCTGCGGTGTCACCAATATGCTGATGACACGCAGCTCTATCTCTCGTTTAAATCTTCACCGGAGTTGGCTGTAGAGACCTTGTCCAAGTGCCTGGAATCCGTGAGTGGATGGATGGGAAGAAACAGGCTGAAGCTCAATCCTGATAAAACCGAGGTACTGCTTGTGGGTGACAGGGGAAAGTTGGGTATTGTTGACCTGGAACTCAATGGGGTAAGATTGCCCCTAAAGGATCAGGTCTGCAGCCTTGGGGTTATTCTTGACTCCAAGCTGTCCATGGAGGCTCAGATTTCGGCAGTGAGCCGGGCAGCTTGGTATCAGTTACACCTGATACGGAGGCTGCAACCCTACCTCCCTGCTCATCAGCTCCCACTGGTAGTGCATGCACTGGTCACCTCTCGACTGGACTACTGCAATGCGCTCTACGTGGGGCTACCCTTGAAAACGACCCGGAAACTACAGCTGGTACAAAATGCGGCGGCCCGTTTACTTACAAATAGCCGCCGCCGTGATCACATTACGCCGGTGTTAGTTCATCTACACTGGCTTCCAGTTGCTTTCCGGGCCCAATTCAAGGTGTTGGTATTAACCTTTAAAGCCCTATACGGTCTCGGCCCAGTTTACCTGAAGGAGCACCTCCAGTACCACCAACTTAGCCGCCTGACTAGATCAGCCACGCAGGGCCTTCTCTCAGTACCACCAACGAAAACAGCTAGGTTGGTGGGAACTAGGGAGAGGGCATTTTCAGTGGCGGCCCCCACTCTCTGGAACTCCCTCCCGTTCGATCTTCGACATGCCCCTTCCCTGGATGCATTCCGCCGAGCATTAAAAACCTGGCTCTTTGGACAGGCCTTCGGGACCTCCGGGGTGGGCTAAGCTTTTATCACTATTACTGAACGCCCGTTGTTTACATACTGTTTTATGCTGTAATTTAATCCTTTATTGTCGACTGTATTGTATTGCTATGTATTTTAAATCATATTTTAAATTGTATTTTACTGGAATTTAATTGTGTACGTCGCCTAGAGTGGCCTTTGCCAGATAGGCGACACAAAAATTAAATTATTATATTATTATTACTGGCTCTGTAAGGGTCATTGCTTAAAATAAGACTAAGCATGTATCTCATTGTGACAAAGCAGAAGTCCATAGGTGACTGATGAGTATTGGTTTATTCTACAGTTTCTCAGATAAATATAGCAGATTATTTGTAAAGAAAGTGAACGCTATTAGAGTTATTATTTTGTTGTTATATGCCTTCAAGTCTATTACAACTTAAGGAGACCCTATGGATCAGTGACCTCCAATTTTGTTGTTGTTACGTGCCTTCAAGTCGATTACGACATATGCCGACCCTATGAATCAGCGACCTCCAAGAGCATCTGTCATGAATCACCCTGTTCAGATCTTGTAAGTTCAGGTCTGGCTTCCTTTATGAAATCCATCGATCTCTTGTCTGGCCTTCCTCTTTTTCTACTCCCTGCTGTTTTCCCCAGCATTATTGTCTTTTCTGGTGAATCATGTCTTCTCATGATGTGTCCAAAGAATGATAACCTCAGTTTCATCATTTTAGCTTCTAGTGATAGTTCTGGTTTAAGTTGTTATAACACCCATTTGTCTTTTTTGCAGTCCATCATATGTGCAAAGCTCTCCTCCAACAGCACATTTCAAATGAGTTGATTTTTCTCTTATCAGCTTTTTTCACTGTCCAACTTTCACATCCTTACATAGAGATCGGGAATACCATGGTATGAATGATCCTGACTTTAGTGTTCAGCGATACATATTTGTATTTGAGGACCTTTTCTAGTTCTCTCATAGCTGTTCTCTCCATTTTGGTTAATGACTGTGCCAACGTACTGATAATGCTTGACAAGTTCAATGTCCTTGTTGTCAACTTTAAAGTTACATAACTCTTCTGTTGTCATTACTTTAGTCTTCTTGACGTTCAGCTGTAGTCCTGCTTTTGTGCTTTCCTCTAACTTTCCACAGCATTTGTTTCAAATCGTTACTGATTTCTGCTAGTAGTATAGTATCGTCTGCATATCATAAATTACTGATATTTTCCCTCCAATTTTCACACCTTCATATTGCTCCAATCCCGCTTTCCACATGATATGTCCTGCATATCAATTAAACAAATAGGGTGATAAAATACACCCCTGTGTCACACCCTTTCCGATTGGAAACCAATCAGTTTCTCCATATTCTGTCCTTGCAGTAGCCTCTTGTCCAGAGTATAGGTTGTATATTAGGACAATCCGATGTTGTGGCATCCCCATTTCTTTTAAAGCATTCCATAGTTTTTCATGATCTACACAATCAAAGGCTTTGCTGTAATCTATAAAGCACAGGGTGATTTCCTTTTGAAATTCCTTGTTCCGTTCCATTATCCAACGTATGCTTGCCATATGATCTCTGGTACCTCTTCCCTTTCTAAATCCAGCTTGAACATCTGGCACTTCTACCTCCATATATGATAAGAGCCTTTGTTGTAGAATCTTGAGCATTACTTTACTTGCATGGGATATTAAGGCAATAGTTCGATAATGACTACATTCCCTGGGATCCCCTTTCTTTGGAACTGGGATGTATATTGAACACTTTCAGTCTGTGGGCCATTGTTTTCTCTTACATATTTGTTGACAAATTTGTTCACAAATTGTGGACAGATTCAGTCTCAGGAACTTGTAGCAATTCTATTGGTATGCCGTCTGTTCCTGGTGATTTGTTTCTTCCAAGTATTTTAAGTTCAGCTTTCACCTCACAATCTAAAATTTCTGGCTCTTCATCGTACGGTTCCTCCATGAATGAATCTGTCATCCTGGCATCTCTTTTATAGAGTTCTTCAGTGTATTGCTTCCATCTTCCTTTTATTTCAGCTCAGTCAGTCAATGCGTTCCCCTGTTGATTATTCAACATGCCTAGTCATGGTTTAAGTTTCTCTTTAATTTCTCTAATCTTTTGGAATAGGACTCTTGTTCTACCCTTTTTGTTGTCCTCTTCTATTTCTACACAATAACTATTATTATAGTAGTTTGTCCCTATGTACTAGTTGCAGTATAGTTGAATTTAGCGTTCTGACTGTGTTTCTATCTCCTTTTGCTTTCTTCTCTCTTTAGCCATTTTGAGAGTTTCTTCAGTTATTCGCTGAGGTCTTTCTCTCTTTTTAACTAGAGATATTGTCTTTTTGCATTCTTCCCTGATAATGTCTCTAACTTCAATCCTTAGCTCTTCTGGTTCTCTCTCGACTAAGTTTAAAGCCTCAAATCTGTTCCTTGTTCACTCTTTATATTCTTCTGGGATGTTATTTAAATTGTATTTTGGCATTATGATTGCTTTGTTGGTCTTCTTTAGCCTTACTCTGATTTTCGATACGACCTGTTCATGATCTGTACTGCAGTCTGCTCCTGGTCTTGTTTTTGCAGAAAGTATGGAACTTCTCCATCTTCTGCTACCAATTATATAATCAATTTGATTCCTATATTGACCATTTGGTGACGTCCACATGTACAGTCGTCTTTTCGGTTGCTCAAAAAATGTGTTCGTAAGAAACAAATTATTGGCTTCACAGAATTCAATAAGTCTTTCTGCTGCTTCATTTCTGTCTCTTAAGCCCCGTTTTCCCACAATTCCTAGTTCTTCTTTGTTCCCTACTTTTGCATACCCGTCCCCCATGATTATCAGCACATCTTGTTTTGGTGTGTGATCACCTTCCTCCTGTACTTCTGCGTAAAATCTCTCCAATTCTTCTTCTTCTGCATTTGCCGTTGGAGTGTAGACTTGGATGGTTATGTTAATAGGTTTCCCGTTTAACCTCATTGATATCACTCGCTCAGACCTTGTGTTGTAGCTCCTAATTGCTTTTGCTACATCACTTCTCCCTATTAAAGCAACCCCATTTCTTCTTAATTTCTCATTTCCTGCATAAAATATTTTGTAGTTGCCTGGTTGAAAATGTCCCATTCCCATCCATTTTAATTCACTCATGCCAAGTATTGTAATGTTGATATGTTCCATTTCTTGCGTGACAATTTCTAACTTTCCGTGGTTCATGCTTCTCACATTCCATGTTCCTATTGTGTGCGTTGTACAACTCTGGACTCTCCTTTCGCATCTGTGCGCATCTGCCTCTGGGCTTCCTTTTGGCTTTGACCCAGCTGCATCATTAGTCACAGCGCTACTCGTACTTGTCCTTTGTTCTTCCCTAGTAGCTTGTTGAGTGCCTTCTGACCTGGGGGGTCTCATCTTCCAGCAGTATCTCATGTTGCATTTTGGATAGTCTATTCATAGTGTTTTCACACTAAGAGGTATTCAGAGGTTCTTTGAGTCTGGATGCATCTTAGTCTGGTGTCTCAGCTTTGACCATTCCACCTTGGGTGACCCTGCTAGGAGTCTAGCCTCTTGGCATCGCTCTTCTTCAGCACTCTCAAACCCCCTTACCATGTTAAGGTGTACATCCTAGAGAGGGACGGTCATTATTAGGGTGTGTCAAAACATGACTTATAGTAGGTGAGGTTCTGTGGTCTGGAGCACAATGACATAATGCTGCTGAGGTTGAGGAAGTTTGTCAAGGTTCAGAGATGGGGCAGGCTCTAAATTTGGGGTGCTTAACAAGGACAACAATATGTGCATTGTGCAAAGAATTAAACTTTGAGGCATTTCATGGTATCAGTAGAGTCAAGTTGGTGGATGGTTCTAAAGGTTAGTACAAGGCTACATTAATTGATGCTGGAGCTAACAAAGAAGGCTGTTTTTCCCCAGAAAAATCATCAATAACCAGAACTCATTCCACAGCAGTGAAATCTATCATTACCATCTGATGTACAAGTAGCCCTTGGGATCTTTCCTGGAATAAAAAAACAACAACTGCACCAGGTATTTATAATTTAAACTTTCATTTTTTTACATTGATGTCTTGTGCACAGAAATGTATCAAGAATTCTGCAGTTGTCACTGCTGCTGAAACTCTTACTTCATAGCAGTGATAGTCTCTGACTTTGTTCTTTGGTTTGTCCTGTGCTTTGATCATTTCAGTATATTTCCTCCACAGCATTTCTGCAAACATTTTGAAAAAAGAAATGCATATTCTTTTGAGATTAAAGATCCTATAACTGGTTCACTCAGTGTGAATCAAACGTAGGCTACCAAAAGCAATGCAAGTCTGAATTCAACTTAATGTCCTGCCCTAAAATGCTCAAGGTGAGAACAATGAGTTTAACAGCAAAGCTTTAAAAGGTAGTAATTCAAATACAGATGTAATAGACAACAATTCTTCCATCTAGCCTGAACACAAAGGTTTTGCATTCGTTTACAACATGGTCGTCTTATGCAAAACATCTGGAAAAAGCTGTTTCAGCGCTGTGAAGCAAATACTGAGAGTTCTTTCCTACTTGCACTTGTCATCTGACCTTGGTGCATGGAGAACCTCATTAAATTATTCCTAGGTAAGTCCTGAGACGATGCTTTTGGCAAGGCAGTGAGCTGTCAGATATTCTAAAATGATATGGTTCTTCATATTACAGGTTGCAGCCAGTGTGTATAGGGATCTGAATAATCTTGGCTATACCTCAACATGGATTACAAAAGTTAGCTAGCTATTTATTGTCAATAACTCAGTCATTGCACACAGAACAAGTTCAGCAACGGTATCCTAGCACTTTTGGAAATCAACTTGGCCGATGGGTACTGTCCACCAGAAACATTTTGCTCCACTGAAATAAACGGCAACTGAGCAAGGCTCCTGCCCAATCCCTATTTCACATTTTCAAGTAAGCCTTGAATGGGGAGTTACTTAACACCTAATCCGAACTACCACTGGACCCTATTTAGGGGCACGGTATAATTCACTTAAACCAGGGTGGGGAAACTTTCAGTCTGAGGGTGGCATTCCCTTCTGGAAAATCTTCCAAGGGCTACATGCCAATGGTGGCCGGAGCCAGAGGCTGAATGACAAATGTTTCACACATGTACAATTGGCTAGTTTCTACATATACATGAACCACTCTATCTTCCCATCCAGCCAAAGCAAGATACGTTATCCAAGGACACATCCCACCCAAGCATAAAAAAAATCTCCAGACACCTCAGGCTGCAAAGGGGTGGGTGGGTCATTTCACCCCTGCCTTAAACACAACAATTAAAATCCATTTGTATGTTATATTAACAAAGGGTTTTTTTACAGCATAGTCACCAAAAGCACACCACTTCACTCTATATACTAGAACGTTAAGAGGGAATAATCTCATTTTTTCTTGCTGCACTATGAGTCAACAGTGAATTTATATCTCACTTCACTCCCAGGGGGCTCATGGTGGCATACATGATCCTGTCCCCAATTCAATCTTCATAGTAGTCTTGTGAGGCAGATTAGGCTGAGATCTGGTGATTGGCCCAAAGTAATCCATGAGCTACATGGCTGAGTGCAGATTTGATCCAGGGTAACCAATAACAAACTGTTGCATTTAATGATACCACCCTTTTGTTTTAGTCCCTTACAGATACTGTTTCTGGGAGTTCACTATTGTATAAATGTTTTCTAGTCACAGAAATTGCTAAACGTACATAGATTGAAGTGTGCTGTACACACTTACTAGGCAATACTCCTCCCTGAACTTACCTTCAAGGAAATATGTACAAATAGAGACTGTATTATGCTTTATGACTGCATCTAAACGGCTGCCCATACAGAAAATTGTAGCTACAATGGTGATATACACAATGGTAAAACTTTTCCCATACTCCTCAATATTTCGTAAGATCATTACCTTAAAGTTTGATGTGTCTAGGAAGGCATGTATATATAGTTAATGAAAATATTTAATTTGTTGTTTTTAGTACCTTCAGGTTAGGGTTTTCACAAAACCAAATCTCATCGTACAAAAGACTGCTCACAAATCTTACAGTTATTTGACTGTCACAAAAAATGGGACTACTGTATATTTTGAGACAGCAGAAACGTGTTCAAGCACTTTCTAAGAATACAGCCCTACCACCTTAATACATACAGTAGTACTTAATACATGAGTAGTACTTTGCTGTCAGAAAAGCACAGTGAAGTTTACCAGGTCACTTGTAAGCAAGATAAACTGGTGAAAACTGTTCATATAAAAACAGTTACAACCCTCCTCTGGCATTCCAGTATTCAATGAATCAAGAGCAGCTACATAAGTATTGCAACCTCATCTGAACATATAATGGTAAATTTAAACCCACCAAGCCCTGCTAGGTTTCCTATGCATGCTGGCATGGGGGTGGTGGAGGAAAACAAAGCAAGAGGCTTAAAAAGGAATGAGTGCAACTCCACCTTAAAGTTCAACTGACATTAGCATCACTTACATATAGTCAGGAATGGAGTATAACAAGCTAAAAAAAAGCTGTGCTACAAAAAGGAATGCAATGAAAAAGCTGTGAAGCTATTAACAGATGTGGTGTTAGGAGGGGTGGTGGTGGAAGGAAAAAAAGAGGAGATTCAACTGAAGATAGCTGCTACAGCAGCTACAGTAAAACCATGTATTACTTTCAGTTGACTGATTGATTGATTGCATTTGTATACCGCCCCAAAGCCAAAGCTCTCTGGGCAGTTTACAACAATTAAAAACATTAATAACAAATATACAAATTTAAAAACACATTTTTAAAAAGCATTTTAACAACACATGCTAAAATCCATCATCCGGTCAGAAGAACCACCCACTAGCAGCATCTCTTGTCTAGATTGAGCCTCAGTTTATTAGCCCTCATCCAGTCCATTGTCGCAGCCAGGCACTGGTTCAGTATATTGACAGTCTCACCTGAAGAAGTTGAAAAGGAGAAATAGAGCTGCGTGTCATCAGCATACTGATGGCAATACACTCCAAAGCTCCGGATGACCACACCCAACGGTTTCATGTAGATGTTGAACAGCATGGGGGACAGAACTGACCCCTGCGGAACCCCATACTGGAGAGTCCAGGGTGCCGAGCAATGTTCCCCAAGCACCATCTTCTGGAGCTGTCCTGCCAAGTAGCAGTGGAACCACTGCCATGCAGTACCTCCCACTCCCAACTCAGCCAGTCTTCCCAGAAGGATACCATGGTTGATGGTATCGAAAGCTGCTGAGAGATGGAGAATCAACAGAGTCACTCCCCCTGTCTCTCTCCCAACAGAGATCATCATACAGGGCGATCAAAGCTGTTTCCGTGCCAAAACCAGGCCTGAAACCCGACTGAAATGGATCCAGATAATCAGTCTCATCCAAGAGTGTCTGGAGCTGGCCTGCCACCACTCATTCAAGGACCTTGCCCAGGAATGGAACATTTGCTACCGGCCTATCGTTAAGATCTTCTGGGTCCAAGGAGGGTCTCTTCAGAAGTGGTCTCACTACCGCCTCTTTCAGACAGCCAGGGACCACCCCCTCTCACAGAGAGGCATTAATCACTTCCCTGGTGCAGCCGGGTGTCCCATCCCTGCTAGCTTTTATTGGCCAAGAAGGGCAAGGATCCAGCACAGAAGTGGTTGCATGAACCTGTCCAAGCACCTTGTCAACATCCTCAAGCTGTACCAACTGAAACTCATCCAAGAAACCAGGGACAAGACTGTGTTCTGGATACCCCGCTTGATTCACCTGCTATAACACTGGAGTCTAAGTCCTGGCAGATGCTAAAGATTTTATCCTGGAAGTTTGCAGATAGAAATTGTACTTTTTAAAAGTTACACTGCAATTAAGTTTAAAGTGTGGATTCTTTAACATATATGGTCATTTAATACAAATATCAGTACTCCTAGGACTATTAGAGCCACAAGGCAAGAAGAGTGTCTTTTAGCAGATTTATGAGTAAACTCTTGTATGCCTCAAACAACTGAAAACACTCAGTATGTTCTCAAGTGTTTCCTATTCCTCACTTGTGCAGTGCCATCTAAGTGGAGCAGATATGAGGCAGTGTAAGAAGCAAAACATTATTAAAGCTGTTTATGCTCCATTCCCAAACAAAAAACACCAGAAGAGAGCTATCAAACTCCAGTTGATCACCACCTTGAGATGCAATTCAAAAAATGAAACTGTGGGAAGCTCCTCCCCAAATACGGCTAAGGCATTTTCTGCCCCTATTCCTTAGCCCTTGGATTGAACGCATTGGCACTCACTCCTTTTTGGCTTTCAGGCAATGCGGGTTACTTGTTTTAGGAGACCAAGTCCAAGTCAGGTAATAATCCACCTGGGATGGATCAAATGCACCTCAGTTATGGACAAGTATCTGTCCTCAGACTTCCTTGAATTATATTTTTGCCCTTCATCATTCAGTTTAGACATATGGAAGCTTAGTGGCAGACTGTTAAAAAAACCCTCTCCCCTCAACTGTTGCCTAGTGGCAGCCATTCCATCAAGCTGCTGGGTAGAGGGAGAGACCAGAAGCAGGACTATTCTGTCCGTTCTACTGAGGGACAAGCCACCTTTGGCTATAAATAAGCTATTACTTAGCAGCAGCTAGCAAACTACATGAACTGCTTTCGTCCCAGCTGATGAGAAGAACTGTTATTTGAACTGTCACAAGTTTGCATTTTCCCTTCTCTTTCCTCATTCCATTTTCCTTCGTGTATTTTAGATTGTAACTCTGAGGGCAGAAACTGTCTTGCTTTTTATTGACCTGCAAGCTGCTGAGCCTTTTCCTCGAAAGAGCAGGGTAAAAACGTCTTACATAGATAAAGAAATCTAGAAAGTACTTCAAAACAGGAATTCCTGTTGTACACCACATACTTTATATTTCAGATACCCATAGAGGAGGGTGGGGCTATTGTGTGCTTGGATGGAAGGTGGTGCAGCTGAGTCCTTGACTGAAGATTGGTTGGGGGGGTTGCCTCCCCAGGTATAGTATTTAAGCTGGTGGCTGACAAGGGTGCAGGCTAAAGGGAGAGAGCAACAGGGCTCTCATCCTGCAGGTCTCAACTGGAGAGTGAGAAGGTGACAAAGCTTGATAACCATGGACTGTCCAGGGCTGCCTGAAGGAGAATATAGATGTGCAGGGCTCATGTGCTGGATGGCTACCTTTGGATGGAGCCTGGAGAGAGGACAGCTTTTTGGGGAGGTTTTGTGGGGCATCTGGAATACGGTCTTGGATCCTCTGTTCTGCTAAAATAGTAGGAGCAACAGCATATGGAATATAATTGTTATTGTATCACTGTATTGTTATCATTAAGTTCTTGTTACTTTTGTATTCAATGTGTAATTCTAATATCTTGCACTTTATATTTTACATTGTATTCAGTGTTTATATTGTTTTATATTGTATTTTTGTTCTTCATTGTAAAATGCTTTGAGTATTTCTATAATCGAAAAGCAGGGTATAAATATTTAAATCTAATCTAAGGAAACAGTGATTTTATTGTGTGCAATCCTAATGGTTAACCATCGTATTCCAAAGAACTAATACATGTCAAAACCATGCTCTCTTATCTAAAGCCATGCTGTTTAATCCCACATGTAGCTGCGATAAAGGAGAGCTGATTTATATGCAATTACAGTGATAAAAGTGTGTTTGCTGTATCTTATGTACACACTCCAGAGCCAACTGCAATTCTGGCTGCCCAACAAGTGTTCCTGTAAGATATGTAGTTAGAACAGTATGCCTGCTGTATGTGCATATTACAGTTTTTTAGATACATGTCAAAGTTTTTGCATTTACCAATAAACAAGTGTAATGCTCAAATCAACTCTAGGAAAATGGACTTTATACAACTGGATGCATTTCCTTTTCTATTAAGACTTCACATATACCACTAATCATTGACGTTTGTGCAAGCTAGCAAGGTATTATACTTTTATACGCTGCCATCAATGTGGTCCTCCAGTCAAGGCCGTTACATGTGTTAACAATCCCTGCCTTATAAAAAAATAACCCAACATGATTTCTGAAAGTACTGGTTACGTACCTCCTTGAATGAGGGTTCGCTGTTATTCAAGCTTCAGTTCTTACAGATACAGAATTCTGAGTTTTCTATCACAATTATTTAAGTGGATAATGCCCAAACAGTCTGCTTATAACAAAAAGCAAGACAATTTGTCCCAACCTCATTAATCTTTGCTTCCGCTTAGACAGCTATAGGATATCCACAATTTTTAAAATTAGGATAAAGAATAGCTGAGATATGGGAGCTTAATTCACCCCCATGAATCCCCCCCCTTGATTTATTCTATGAAAACTTGCTGTTTCAACAGTAGAAATATCTAACGTGTTGCTAACTTGGTCACAAGCACTTGTTCCAACTTAATATCAGATGCCATGTCTGTAGTTCTAAACCTGTAATTGTTGTTCTAATTATAAAATGATGCCCATATATTGACTTTATAATAGCAATTTTGGATTCTATTTTGTTTTTGTTTTGTTTTTACAGCTGACACTTCTAAAAATCTCTAGGGTAAGTGTTAGGTCCAATGTTAGCTCAAAATTGGTTAAGCAGTGTGGCTGTAAGAGCAAATTTATTCTGGTTAAGGAGTTATCAGTCATCTTGGCTGCCACTCTTGGTATTAGGAAGAAAGTTAAAGTGTATCATTTTGGTACAGATTTGGACTGCAGAGGAAAAATGTTTCCCAAGTTTTGAGACTATTTGAGGGGAATCTCCCTGACTATAACAAGGGGCCACCATTATTGATTTATTAAGGACATTTTAAATCCACCTTTCTTCAATTCATTCCAAGACAGTTTACAACAATAAAAATCCAATCCAAACAAAATAAGAGCAGGGAGAGACATTCCACCATGAGCAGATGCATCTCCATGCACTTTCATTTCAGTATGGGATGCAGACCCAGAAGTTATAACAAAGACTTCCTAATTATCTAGAGTTGAAGAAATGTAACAAAACTGAACTTGTGCATGTTTCTTAATGTAGGGTTATTAATTGCAACGAAGTATGTTTAATCTTTCCATACCAAAGTATTGATTCAACTGAAAACACATTAGCAATCAACTCCGGCTTCAAACTCTCACTTCCTACACCATTATATAAACTTTCATTCATGTGTTTCTCCTCATAAGCTCAGCCCCTTAAAACAAGCAATTAAATTACCTGGTGGTATTTCTTCAGTATATTGTGCATTTCTGCTACATCTTCACTTGTTATGGTTTTGATGACATATCTTTTGTCATAAGAGGTGTGAAATCGGGCACCACTCCGAGCTTGAGAATCATTAGCAAGTGGACAACTCCTTGTCAGAGAATTCTGTCACAATAAAAAAATAGCATCAGAACAAGGCGTTAATTAAAACATAAGATGTCTATTTGGATTATACTATTGTCAAAACATAACTGTTATAGAGATTGTATCATGAATACCTTGGAAACAGGTCAGGGTGGGGAATCAACTTAGCACTACAGTGACACACTGAAACCAGAGCACTGGGAAAGTATTTTACTAGTAGAAGGTTTAAATTATGGTAGCACTAAATATTTAGAATGAAGATTTTCAGCATTAAAGGGCTTTGTTGGGGCAGGAAGCAGGTAGACAGAAATGTTTCCAGAAAAGGCTTCCAAAAGCTACCTTTTGTGCCAGTTTTGCAGCCCCTGACATACTTTTTTGTGTTTGGGAACATCCCTTCTTCCTAGTACCAGCAATGCTGTCACACAATCAATCAAGTTAGGTTATGCTAAGATGTCAGCTAGAAAGAAGTGTTATTATAAAACAAAAGCGAAGCAACACCAATGCTATAGGTCATTGGTGCTCCCTATAGAGCTGTTCCAGTCACATTATTTCTGTATTGGAGTGATAATACTGCAAGGAACACCTCATTGTGCATTAAGGGCATACACCAGCTGGGACTTCCGGGAAGGGTGACTTAGCCTGTGCCTGCTTTTGAGACGGGCTCCTGCCTCAAAAGAAGCTTATTCAGATATATCAGTCAGATTTTTTCTTTTTTTGACTGATTAAACTTCTCCCGGGTAGGGAGAAACGAAGAGATTAACCTCAAAGCCTATTTTTGTTGGGACGACCAGATCTCATTAATTTATGGGACGAGGTCCAGCCGACGAAGGTGGGACGGATTTTTAACAACAAGCTCTATCTGGAAAAGCGAACGTTCATCTTATCTTCTAAGAGAAAACGCACTAACAGGCAAGCACCCTTCTTTCTATATTTTTCTTTTACTTGACTTAAATTGTTGCTGTTTAAAAGAGATTTGCCAGATTGATCGGTTTTTGACATCTCACTGGGGAGCCATAACTTCTCTCTGCTACTCACTAATTAATAGCTTATCTCTGTTTTTGTTGCAAAAAGCTGTCCTGGATTTGCATTCTAAAGATATACACAGAAGAGGGATTTCTATTCCAGATTTTTATTTTGAAGAATATTATATTGTTTGAGACTACTCTCTTTTTGGTCTATTTTATTTTGACGAATCTGTTTTCTGACGACCGCCATTAATTGTTTCGATCCTGGGAATTGCATTTTGTTTACTTAAGCATGGAGAGATAAGGCTGTCTGCTCTGTTTATACTGTGATGTCACCAAGTTTGGAGTATTAACCCAATTGTTGCTGAAATAAGAAGTGGTTTTCCTATATTTTTCTTTTAAAATGGCAATTAAGAAAGTGGCTGAGAAGCTGGAAATAACTATGTTTCAGAAAATAATGGATGAGATTGAGATAACGAAACAAAACCTGCGACAGGGTTGTAAGGAGCTGAAAATTGAATTGAGTAAAATGAAGCAGGAGATTAAAGATATAGGGGTCCCTGTGAGAGAGGTGACCCTGGAAGGGGTCCCTGTGAGAGAGGAGACCCTGGAGATTGGAACAAACGTGGAACAGGAAAAAGATTTGGAGTCTATGGACTTTAGAAACAAAATTTATTGTTTGGAGACACAGGAGATTAAAGACATAGGGGTCCTTGTGAGAGAGGAGACCCTGGAGACTGGAACAGGGGTCCCTGTGAGAGAGGAGACCCTGGAGACTGGAACAGGGGTCCCTGTGAGAGAGGAGATCCCGGAGATTGGAACAAACGTGGAACAGGAACAAGATTTGGAGTCTATGGACTTTAGAAATAAAATCTATTGTTTGGAACTCAATGTTATCTCTGAAGAAATTAATGAAGATTCTAGAGATAAAGTTATCAATGGCATGGATAATCTTCTGGACTGGAATGATGTGATGGAGCCCAATATAGAGAAAATCTATGGAATTAACTGCAGCCATGTGACAATGGAAAAACTTTCAAGAGATGACCCAGTGTATTTTGAAAAAAAGAACAGAGATATGATTTTACAGCAGTATTTCAGCAACCTATTCAGAATGGATGGCAAGAAAATATTTGGGATAGAGGTAATTCCCATCAGACTCTTACTATATGACTATGGCTTTGACAGCAAGATTATTATGGAATACTGATAATGGAAGATTGGATACTGAAATTACTGGACTTAACAAGACTACTGAAGATGGAAGATGGAAAATGGAACTAATAGGGATAATAGAACAATGGCTACTGAAATTACTGAACCTAACAGATTCTGATGTGATGGATTAATTGAAATGTTTATTTTGACTATGGTTATGACAACAAGATTATCATAATTAGTAATGAGATGGATTAATCGATATGCTTATCTGGAAAAAAAAATTGATAGATATATTTCTTAAAGAATTGAAACCTCTCTTTGACTTTTTGTGGAAAGAATAAAGTAATGTTTATGAGATTTGATGATTAAGTAAGATAACTACTGGAGGAAAGTGATTTTATAATATGACTTAAGAGACAGGATTGTTATATATTATAGACTTATAACTGATTTGATCTTTGACAAATGGGAAGTCAATATTTTACTCTTTATTTTTTATTTTTGTTTTTTTTTTTTCTTTTTTTCTTTTTGTTTAACTATTTTTGATTTTGTTTTTTGTCTTTGAATGTTTTATGATTTTGTCTTGTATGTTTTATGAAAATCTGAATAAAAATTATTGAAAAAAAAAAAAAAGGGCATACACCAGCTGTACAAACATTTTCTCCCACGTTGTAGCACCCCACAAAGTTGCTAAGAGGGGGTATATTTTGCAGGGTAGAAAGTGCTGACAAAACGCACCCCCCTTTTGCCTAAACTCTAGCTTAAATTGACTTCTTTAGGCCATGACCTACATGTCAAAGCTAACTGAAGTGCTTTTTGTTCTACACTGCCACATACAACTAGAACTTATTTTCTTGTATAATCTTGGAAGAAGATTCAAGTATTGCTTACTACAGAGAGATTAATCAATTCCTATGTTGTTAGGATAAAAAGGTTATGTACTTCTGAAATTCACCTGCTGCCATCTACCCACTACATTACTGACAATGAACAGAAATCTATCATTCTCATCATATATAACACAAGCTGAAATTTAATATGCATTTTAAAAGCACAAAAGCAAGCATTAGATGAACAATGTGCTTGTTTTCTGCAAGCTAGTCATTTTCACATAAATATAGCACAGGTTTAGGCTTTGCAATTTAATACTGTGCATTTTCAAATGGTGCTAGCATCAGCAAGTATCTCATCTTAGTATATTTTAAGAGTCAGGATTACAACAGCAGCAGAGTGCAATGCATTTTTATTTTCTAGATACTTCACTTTGTCCAAGATAGTGCCATTCTGAAAGAATGAGGACGTTTTCAAAAATGAGGTTTATTTCATCACTACATGGTGCCAAGACGGTAGGCTCAGACTTTTTAAATTGAATCTTACATGCAGATCCCTTCAGTGGTGCTATTATCATTAAATATGCAATAATCTGTATTCCAGAAAGGAATCCAAATGGCTCAAGGAAGCAAAACTAAACAATAAAAACAATTGATGGGCCTAACATAAAAGCTGTATCTATCAACTACTAAGTTACTACAGAAGCCACTAACAAAAAGTCTTAATAGATTTTATGAGGAACAAGAGCCACAAGCCTGAGAACTACTCTCTCTCCTCCCCCCAAAACCAAGAACCACATTTATGTATTTAAAGACAGCAGTGATCCAAGGTATGCGGCTAGCTGGCCATGTTATTACACTGCTACAAGGTGATGTATGTGGGGCTACCCCTAAATACAGTTTGGAAACTGCAGCTAGTACAGAATGCAGCTGCAAGATGTAACTGGAACAGTTCAATGGAAGCATATTGCCAGGATTAAAAGGAACTTATCAGCTACCAGTCTGTCTTCGCCTAATTCAAGGCACTGGTGCTAACCTGCAAGGCCCTAAACACCTTGAGTTCCAGGCATCTACTAGGGAGGTGTTTTCACTGTGGTGCCCTACTTGTGGAACTTCCTCCCAACACTGCATGGTGTCTACCATTATCCTCTGTGTGTCAGGCAGCCCCCTTTCCCTAGAGGCCTTTTAGATATTTCAGGTTAGTGTTCAGTTTAGTGTTAGTGTTATAATTGCATTTTATGATTTTACTGACATTTTTGTGTAAACTGCCCAGGTTCTTTCTCCCCCCCCCAAAGGGTGGCATATGATTTATGAAAGGGGATATATAAATTTATTGAATAAAAGATTTATAAGAAGATATTTTGTTGGTGTTGTTGATCTGAACACTTTTCTGGAAGGGATAGCAATTTTCCATCACCTATCTCCGAAAAGCCCAAAGTCACAACTGCTGATTTGCAAAGCATGTGAAGGTACAATTTCTTTTGGAATTCAAAAAAAGGCACATGGAACTGAAATTTGATGGAATATACATAGCAGAAATGAAGAAATGGTGCAAGAGTGTTTCCTCCAACAACTACGTGACATTTTGGGGTCCAGCTGCTCTTAATCTGGGCAATTAACCACAATAACAGAGAATCCACCATTTATTATAAGAATGTACAACTCCTACATGGGATGTTACAACAGAATACAAAGCCTCAACTCTTTTTACTGTATCTACTAAGGATCTCATCCCTCCCAAAGTGAGGCTGCTTATCAAGACAATGAATTCACTATTGCTCTCCTGTGTATGAGTGAAACTTCAGGAAGCCCAGAACCCTTGCTGATTGGTCACCTGCTTTCCACTCCCCTATCTGTCATCACCCCCTAAAACACAACACATAAATGGTTTCTTTTGAACATGCTTTTGTCTTTGTTTTTGCATGGAGAAGCTCTGCCTCCTTCCTTCCAGAACAGAACCCCCAATACCAGCATTTAGAAGAATGGTACGCTTTTGTCTGTAAGTTATTGCAACTAATTTTAGGATATATAGCAAGTGTAGTGCTGGGTTGTAATACAGTGTTTATTTGTGTGGCTATGGTTGACTAAATTGGTGCTAGCTTAGGATCTGTCCCACCCACATGTCTAACTGGCTTCAGTGTATGCTACAGATTTGGAAAGCAACGTAAACAAGAATAGGACAACTGAGACTAGCGGGTTTGAGAAGGTCACTCCTCTACTGTCAGGACATCCTGTAGCTCTGAAGTGTCTGGCTTCAAAGTCAGGGAGATCAGAGGTGGTGGCAATAGCTGTTTATTAAATAGATACATGTCTCATGGGAGCTCCTCCCAGGTAGTCATAGACCTAACTGTTCCTGTACAAATCCCCATTTTCTAGGTGTATCAATAAATAAGAAATCAAGCTTTTGCCTAAAGATCAATGCCTATCATACAAAATCACTGAATAACACGTTTCAAAAAGCACAAAACAGTAAATCTCAAGACAACATATAATGTTACCAACTCCACTGTCATGACACATTAACTGCAGGAATCCTGGAAACCCAGTTCTTTAAGAACCTATATTATGTTTTCCCATGCTGATTTTAATATGTCATTGAAACTATGGCTAACTTAAATTATTCCCTAGAGAAAAATCAAAAGAGGATGAACAATTACATCTAATCCTTACACTGACCATATGGTACATTCTGACAAATATATTTGGGATGTGAACTATTGTCTTGATAATATTGCAATCAGTTTTCTACAAAACAGTTGTAGTTCTTATCTCGCCAACTCTGACTAACAAATAAATTATCTTGTAATTCATCTTGAAATTAACATTCTAGTCTCCATTAAGTCATTCTAAAACTACTTTTGTGTCTTCTACATATGAAGGTCTGGCATCTAGATCAAAGTGTCACCTAGGGAACCAACATTATTCCATACATTTGATGGCTAAAGTATATCCAAATGATGTGTTGAAAACCGCACAAGAAAAAGCATCTAGACAAGATAGAGCCTATTGTGGCAGAATCCTGGTGGCCAAACACATTTTTTAATGTGCTTTACCCCTCTGTTTCCCTAAAGCAGTCTGAAAATCGCCCCAACCCAAACTGCTGTCACTGCCTTCACTTTAACTTTTCTAGGCAGTTGAGGCCACCTCAATTTTTTTCTTATAAAAGTCCTACTAAGTCCATTCATTAGCAGCATAGATCACAAGACAGAGCAATTCAGCATAGAGAATAAAGGCACAGTGATGCAGTTAAAAAGGAAATGCAGGTTTTGCTAATAAAATCTGTCACTAAGCATTTTTTACTTGAAAAACAAGGCATTTCAAGATCTGGAAAAAAGCAGATTTTGTACCACTTAACATATACAATGACAAGCCTTATTCTGACTTTGCAATGCCTAGTTTCTCAGAATCCATTTCCATGAGATCTGAGAAAGAGGTAGAGTGGCCCCCACTGCTACCCACTGAAGGTGGGCATTTTGTTCCACTGCTTCATCTGAAGCCAAATTGGAAGTTTCCCTCTTATTCTGGGATCCCAGCTTTTCAAAAGAAAGGACTTCACTATTTGCAGACCCTTGTGCCTAGAAGCAATTATAGACTTGTTCGAGGCCAGGCCGGGCATAGCAATCAAGAGATTGTCATGAATCATGTATTGTCTAGAACAGGGGATTTCTTCTCAGGATTAGCTTTTGAAGTGCAGTGGGGGAAAGGGAGATGAGAGGAGGTGGTTTCTAGGACAATAGGTTCCTGGTCTTAGAAAAATGGAAATGGACTGCCTTCAAGTCGATCCCGACTTATGGCACACGGTAAGTGGTATTCAGAGGGGGTTTACCATTGCCTCCCTCTGAGGATAAGAGGCAGTGACTGGCCCAAGGTCACCCAGTGAGCTTCATGGCTGTGTGGGGATTTAATTTCTGGTCTGCCAGGTCATAGTCCAGCAACTTAACTACTACACCACACTGGCTTAGACACAATAGCAAAAAAAGCGCCATAACATAGGCAGGTTAGAAGAAAAAGTGTACTGATGGCACTTTTTGTTGGG
This sequence comes from Rhineura floridana, assembly GCF_030035675.1. NCBI lineage: Eukaryota > Metazoa > Chordata > Lepidosauria > Squamata > Rhineuridae > Rhineura > Rhineura floridana. The sequence goes on from NC_084489.1 coordinate 61,951,066, forward strand.
GGATTTAGAATAGTGAACCCAAAAGAGCCCCCCGCCCCAAAGTCCATTACCAGCCCAGGCTGAATTCACATTAAAAATTCCGACCTGACTTTTTGTTTTTGCAGGTTTTCACTACATGTTTTATTATTTGCAAGGCATTATCATCCTTTGTTAATTAAAACAGATGATCTACATCTACACAAAACATTTGGACTTCTCACAACTGTATCTGCAAACACAAAGGTTTTCCACTGAACAGTTTTAATGACACCATTTCTAGTAGGTCACGGCTTTCTGTAAAAATCCACCTGTGAATATGTCCATAATTTTGGCTAGTACGCATCATGCAGATAAATTCTAGATGCCCAAACCACAGCACAAAAGGAAGGTTACTATGGGCCTTCACTGGATCAGTGGAAGGTTTGTTTGCTTTAGAACATCCCAGCCTTACTATGTGTGCTTCAATCTTCAATCATGATTAAAAATACCTACGAAGCTCAAACTAAATAGTGCATAGCAGCTTTAGATGGCTCCTTTACAGTGCTTGGAAAAGTTACTTTTTTGAACTACAACTCCCATCAGCCCCAGCCAGCATGGCCACTGGATTGGGCTGACAGGAGTTGTAGTTCAAAAAAATAACTTTTCCAAGCTCTACTGTGCATTACTATGGATGAAACTTGGATAGCCTGAATTCCACATTCATGCTTAACCCAATGCTCAACTTTTGATAATCCTTGACAAGTTCAATGTCCTTGTTGTCAACTTTAAAGTTACATAAATCTGTTGTCATTACTTTAGTCTTCTTGATGTTCAGCTGTAGTCCTGCTTTTGTGCTTTCCTCTAACTTTCCACAGCATTCGTTTCAAATCATTACTGCTAATGAGTATGGTATCGTCTGCATAACTTAAATTATTGATATGTCTCCCTCCAGTTTTCACACCTCCTTCATCTCGGTCCAATCCCGCTTTCCATATTGTTCCGCATATAGATTAAAGTAACAAATAGGGTGATAAAATACATCCGTCTCACACCCTTTCCGATGAGGAACCAATCGGTTTCTCCATATTCTATCCTTACAGTAGCCTCTTGTCCAGAGTATAGGTTGTATATTAGGACAATCCGATGTTGTGGCATCCCCATTTCTTTTAAAGCATTCCATAGTTTTTCATGATCTACACAATCAAAGGCTTTGCTGTAATCTATAAAGCACAAGGCGATTTCCTTCTGAAATTCCTTGGTCTGTTCCATTATCCAACGTATGTTTGCCATATGATCTCTGGTACCTCTTCCCTTTCTAAATCCAGCTTGGACATCTGGCACTTCTACCTCCATATATGATAAGAGCCGGTGTTGTAGGATCTTGAGCATTACTTTACTTGCATGGGATATTAAGGCAAAAGGTTGACATGAGCAACGAGAACTGGGAAGCCTTGGCCCATGAGCATCCCAATTGGAGGTCGGCCATTATCAAAGGTGCTATGGACTTTGAAGAAGCACAAGTACAGGGTGAAAGGGACAAACGAGCTAAGCAGAAGGCACGTCAAGCAAATCCTCATCGTGACCATCTTCCATCTGGAAACCTGTATCCTCACTGTGTGAGACTGTGGATCCAGAATTGGTTTCCACAGACACTTACGGACCCACTGTTAAAGACCTTACCCTGGAAGACAATCTTACTCGGCCACGAGTGATCACCAATGAATGAATGGATGGATGGATGAATGAATGAATATAATAGTTCTTTGTCCCTACATACTAGTCACTGTATTGTTGCATTTAGGATTCTACCTCTTTTTGCTTTTGCTTTCCTTCTCTCTTTAGCCATTTTAAGAGTTTCTTCAGTCATCCACTGAGGTCTTTCTCTCTTTTTAACTAGAGGTATTGTCTTTTTGCATTCTTCCCTGATAATGTCTCTGACTTCACTCCACAGTTCGTCTGGTTCTCTGTCAAGTAAGTTTAAAGCTGATACACACAGATGGGAAAGGAGAGTCCAGAGTTGTACATTGTACACAGTAAGAATATGGAATGTGAGGCCCATGAACCAGGGAAAGTTATAAATTGTCAAGCAAGAAATGGAACACATCAACATTACAATACTTGGCATGAGTGAATTAAAATGGACAGGAATAGGACATTTTCAATCAGGCAACTACAAAATATTTTATGCAGAAAAAGAGAAATTAAGAAGAAACGGGGTTGCTTTAATAGTGAGAAGTGATGTAGCAAAAGCAATTAGGAGCTACAACCCAAGGTCTGAGCAAGTGATATCAACGAGATTAAACGGGAAACCTATTAACATAACCATCCAAGTCTACGCTCCAATGGCAAATGCAGAAGAAGAAGAATTGGAGAGATTTTACACAAAGTACAGGAAGAAATTGATCACACACCAAAACAAGATGTGCTGATAATCATGGGGGACTGGAATGCAAAAGTAGGGAACAAAGAAGAACTAGGAATTGTGGGGAAATGGGGCTTAGGAGACAGAAATGAAGCAGGAGAAAGACTTATTGAATTCTGTGAAGCCAACAGTTTGTTTCTTACGAACACATTTTTTGAGCAACTGAAAAGACTACTGTACACATGGACGTCACCAGATGGTCAACATAGGAATCAAACTGATTATATAATTGGTAACAGAAGATGGAGAAGTTCCATACTTTCTGCAAAAACAAGACCAGGAGCAGACTGCAGTACAGGTCATGAACTGGTCGTATCGAAAATCAGAGTAAAGCTAAAGAAGACCAACAAAGCAATCATAATGCCAAAATACAATTTAAATAACATCCCAGAAGAATATAAAGATCAAACAAGGAACAGATTTGAGGCTTTAAACTTAGTTGACAGAGAACCAGAAGAACTATGGAGTGAAGCAAGAGACATTATCAGGGAAGAATGCAAAAAGACAATACCTCTAGTTAAAAAGAGAGAAAGACCTCAGTGGATGACTGAAGAAAATCTTAAAATGGTTAAAGAGAGAAGAAAGCAAAAGCAAAAGGTGATAGAAGGTACCGTTTGTACTTACTGTAAACGGTGTTTCTTCATGGATGACAAGAGGTCTCCACATGGGTACTATAGCTCCCCCTACAGCTTGAAGACAGGAAATGCTTCAGGAAATGTTTTTGCTCCTCCCTTCCTGCTGAGGCTCAGTTTTCATTCTTGTAAAGCTCTTCCAACAGCCTCAGCTCATCGTGGAAAATATAACACATCGAAAAAACACAATAGGTGTAAGAACGTGGGAACAGTTAACCAGTCTGGGAGACTCCCAGAAATGTGCGTAGTCATGGCACCCTATAATATCGTCCCATATAGCCAGCCAGGTTAGGGAGGGCCATGGAGACCTCTTATCATCCATGAAGAAACACCGTTTATGGTAAGTACAAACTACCTTCTCTCATGGATGACAGAGGTCTCCACCTGGGATGTACTAAAGCTACGACCTAGGGTGGGTCAGATGGAGGCAGGACCTGTTGGAGAACTCTGTGACGAAATGAAGCCTCCACTGATACGTATAGATAAATTCTGTAATGCCGAGTAAAGATAGACAGGGATGACCAGGTGGCTGCCCTACAAATTTCTTCTATGGAGGCATTAGTGGAGAAGGGTGCCGAAGCAGCAGCTGATCTGGTGGAATGAGCCGTAAGGTTCAACGGAGAAGGCCGGTGCAGAGCTTTGTACGCTCTAATCCACCAAAGCCAAGGTATTTCGGGAGACCTTGTTTCCTAAAGTAGGTGGATGGAATGATACAAACAAGGAATCACATTTATGAAAGGACTCAGTTCTAGAAAGGTAGACTTTCAGAGCACGTCTAACGTCTAAGGAGTGCCACGCTCTTTCTCTGGGATGAGAGGGTTTAGGACAAAAGGAAGGTAGGATTATTTCCTGCTGCCTATGGAATGGTGAGTTCTCTTTGGGAACAAAGGCTGGGTTAGTTCGTAGCACCACTTTATCTTTATGGAATGTACACAGATGTTTTTGTATTGAGAGGGCTTGCAGTTCAGATACTCTGCAAGCCGATTTTTTTTTTTAATTGTATAAAACAAGTAGAAAAATAGATAGCTGGAAGATAGGCCGAAAAAACCTGGAATATAGGCAAAAGGGAGGAGAGAAGCTAGGTCAGAAAGGAAGACAGCCAGAAAGGGTGTGCTTTGAGCTGAGACAGGAAAGAAAACTGAGCCTCAGCAGGAAGGGAGGAGCAAAAACATTTCCTGAAGCATTTCCTGTCTTTGAGCTGTAGGGGGAACTATAGTACCCACGTGGAGACCTCTGTCATTCATGAGAGTAACACTGTCAGAACCCTAAATGCAGCAATACAGCGACTAGTACGTAGGGACAAAGAGAATTACAATAGTTATTGTATAAAAATAGAAGAGGACAACAAAAAGGGAAGAACAAAAGCCCTATTCTGAAAGATTAGAGAAATGAAAAGGAAATTTAAACCACGAGTAGGGATGTTGAATAATCAACAGGGGAACACACTGACTGACCGAGATAAAATAAAAGATGGAAGCAATACACTGAAGAACTCTATAAAAGAGATGCCGGGATGACAGATTCATTCATGGAGGAACCATACGATGAAGAACCAGAACTTTTAGATTGTGAGGTAAAAGCTGCTCTTAAAATACTTGGAAGAAACAAATCACCAGGAACAGATGGCATACCAATAGAGCTGCTACAAGCTACTGAGACTGAATTTGTCCAAAGTCTGACAAAAATTTGTCAAAAAATATGGAAAACTAAACAATGGCCCACAGACTGGAAGCATTCAATATATATCCCAATTTCAAAGAAAGGGGATCCCAGTGAATGCAGTAATTATCGAACTATTGCCTTAATATCCCATGCAAGTAAAGTAATGCTCAAGATTCTACAACAAAGGCTCTTACCATATATGGAGCGAGAAATGCCAGGCGTCCAATCTGGATTTAGAAAGGGAAGAGGCACCAGAGATCATATCACAAGCATACGTTGGATAATGGAACAGAATGGAACAGAATGGAACAAGGAATTTCAGAAGGAAATCAACCTGTGCTTTATAGATTACAGCAAAGCCTTTGACTGTGTAGATCATGAAAAACTATGGAATGCTTTCAAAGACATGGGGGTGCCACAGCATCTGATTGTCCTGATGTGCAACCTATATTCTGGACAAGAGGCTACTGTAAGGACAGAATATGGAGAAACCGATTGGTTCCCACTAGAAAAGGGTGTGAGACAGGGGTGTATTTTATCACCCAATTTGTTTAGTCTGTACACAGAACATATCATATGGAAAGTGGGACTGGCCCAAGATGAAGGAGGTGTGAAAATTGGAGGGAGAAATATCAATAATTTAAGGTATGCAGATGATACCATACTACTAGCAGAAACCAGTAATGATTTGAAACGAATGCTGATGGAAGTTAAAGAGGAAAGCACAAACGCAGGACGACAGCTGAACGTCAAGAAGACTAAAGTAACCACAACAGAAGATTTATGTAACTTTAAAGTTGAGAACAAGGACATTGAACTTGTCAAGGATTATCAATACCTTGGCACAGTCATTAACCAAAATGGAGACAATAGTCAAGAAATCAGAAGAAGGCTAAGACTGGGGAGGGCAGCTATGAGAGAACTAGAAAAGGTCCTGAAATGCAAGTTGTATCACTGAACACCAAAGTCAGGATCATTCAGACGACGGTATTCCTGATCTCTATGTATGGATGTGAAAATTGGACAGTGAAAATAGCAGATAAGAGAAAAATCAACTGTTTTGAAATGTGGTGTTGGAGGAGAGCTTTGCGGATACCATGGACTGCAAAAAAGACAAATAATTGGGTGTTAGAACAAATTTAACCAGAACTGTCACTAGAAGCTAAAATGATGAAACTGAGGTTATCATACTTTGGACACATAATGAGAAGACATGATTCACTAGAAAAGACAATAATGCTGGGAAAAACGGAAGGGAGTAGAAAAAGAGGAAGGCCAAACAAGAGATCGATTGATTCCATAAAGGAAGCGACAGACCTGAACTTACAAGATCTGAACAGGGCAGTTCACGACAGATGCTCTTGGAGGTCATAGTGTCGCCATAAGTCATAATCGACTTGAAGGCACATAACAACAACTACTTACCGATATTGAATATATTGCAAGATTTTCCAGTTTATTTTAAATGCAACTATCCTTCCCCTATCACTAATCCACTGAATGGCTGCATTCCTTAGCAACCTTTGCTTCAAAATGTCATGATGTCTTTGCAGAGGTCAATAAAAAGATTTTCCACATGCATCGAGAACAGTCAAGCAAAAGCATTTGTTGAAGGTCATGAAATGTAAACTGACCTTCAATTTAAACTGACCAACTTCAATCAAACTAACCAGATGTCCCATACCACAGGGGATACAAATGCTTGTTAGATCTACTGTATTGTAGAGACAGATGAGAAGCCCTAAAGGCCCAACGTGTTTATTTTTCAAAGCAATATACAACTTTATTTTCAACAGTTTTTTTCTTTGTTTAATTATTAATTTTCTTGTACCTTGCCCTTCCTCCCTTAAGAACCCAGGGCAGCTGACAGCCATGCAAATTGCATCACGATAAAGAAATAATTAAAACCAACACTAAAGTGTAATACAACATATAGTGGAAATTGGTTTATTAAATTCTACTCTAACTGTGTCCTAAAGGCCCCAAAATCGAAGAAGTGTGATTTCAGTTGGCATCTGAAAAGGACAAGCAGATCTCCACTGAAGGGCAATCTACAACTTGGGGGGCTGTGTGACGCCCTTCCCTGGCTCTCCCTGTCAGGTTCCTACCTGCGCGTGGCTACTGCCTGTCACTAGGTACCACCAGGGACTCCACCAGTCCGGACTGTCCTTTTTTATTGTTTCTCTCCCCGCTCTAGCACAGATCTCAACAGATCCCCCTGCTAGGCAACCACCAGTCACGTCCTAATACTAGCATTCCCAGAGACTCTGAATACTGGTATTGTTATTCTCCCACCGCTGCCACCACATGTGACAGTTTCCCTTCAGCCTTGGTCATTACCTTACCCTCCCTTCTGGTCTGTGAAACCCCAGCCAAGGATCAGGCCTTTGGTAAACCAATCTAAGTATTTATTAAAGATAACAAAGCTAACAAGATTAACAAGATTAACAAGATTTCTTCTTAAGGCACATAAGCATATGGTTTTACTCAATACTAATCCGAACTCCACCCCCCTCCTTCTCCACTCTCTCCTGGCAAACCACTCTCTCAAACCCACCAAACAACCCACTCTTTCTCTTCTCTCCCCAGATTCCACTCTCACTCTTCCTTTTATACGTTCAGCCATTTTAAACACTCAGCCAATCATCTAGCATTCTACTGCCCATTTACTCCCCCTCCTCTTTCACTCCACTTACCATGTATCTTCTAAACAACCAACACTTACCATATATACATTAATATAGGAATATCACAGGCTGCCATAGAGAAAGCCCTGCTCCATGCCACAGCCCCACAGGGCATGTCTTCCAGGGTGACCACAAGCAGGTCCTCCCATACCGAGCTCAAGGCCAGGGAAAGGAAGTACTGGCAAACGTGCTCTTTTAAGTAGTTAGTGCCAAGCCACTTCAAACTTTGTAAACTAATACAAGCACCTTGAACTGGGCACGACAACTCAGAGGCAGACAGTGTAGCACTTTAAAGATTGGTGTCATATGGGTCTATGTCATCCCATATAATAGCAGCAACATTCCGCACCAGCTGCAGCTTCCAGACAGTTTATACGGGCTGTTGTAGTAGTCCAGGAGGTTATCAGAGTATGGATCACTGATGTCAGGTTATTCCAATCCAGGAACAGCCGCAGCTGGCAAACAAGCTACAGTGGGCTTAAGCACTCCATCACACAGGGCATTTGGGTCTCAAGCAACTATTTGGAGTGGAGGAATTCCACCTGTTCCTTCAAGTCAAGTACTACCCCATCCAGAACATGCTGTCTATTCAATTCCCAGATTCAGGAGTCACTTATCTACAACACCAGTCTTATCAGATTTCAGCTTCAGCCCTCATCCAAGCCCATTATTACTGCCTCCAGACAGCGGAGACATAACCTCTCCCATTTTAGATTGAATGGAGAAAGAGAGGCGGGAGTCATCTGCATATTAGTGACACTGAGGTCTGAATCCACAGATGGCTCCTCACAGTGATTTTGAGCCAACATGGAACCTCATAGAACCACCATGAGACCAAGCAGAAGTGCCCCTCCATAATGCTATTTTCTGGCAGCAAATCTCTAAATATGAGCAAAAGCAGGCTCAGGGCAGCCAGGTGGGGCCCCAGCCTCTCATGAGGGGCTCCAGCCTAGATCTAGAGGCTGGAGCTCCACAAACTACAATGGCATCAGGTCATGAAACATGATTTGCAACTGCAAATCACGCCCTGCAACCCAATGCTGATCGCAGAGGAAGTCCTCCTCCACCCTCCCAACCTCCTCTAGGCAGCATGGGCTTGTGTCGTCGCTGACATGATGACATGGGAGGTGGGGTAGCCAGGGGAGTGTTGGTACTCAAGCAAAACCACTATAATACTGTGCCTCTTCTCAAACCCACAGAGCTGCTCCAGGAGGATGCAAGTTTCTCTAGGAGAATACCATGGTCAATGGTATCAAATGCCACCAAGAGGTTGAGGAGAATCAATGGAGTATCATTCCTCACATCTCTCCCCCGATACAGGTCATCCATCCGGACCATCAAGGCTGTTTCAGTACCATATGCCAGGTCTGGAGCCAGACTGAAAAGCGTCCAGATTAAATGCAGTGAAACTCAGGCCCTGAGGAAAAATGCAGCCTTTCAGGACTCTCTATTTGGTCCTCAGAACTCTCCCTGGGCCATACCATTCACTGGCCCTGCTTTGCACCTGAGATGTTCTTGCCTGGCCAAAATGTGTATATGAACTATATCTGGAGGATAGAGAGACGTGTGATTGTGTGTGGAAAATGACCTATTGTACCAAGATTTATATTTGCGTCTCTGCCCACCACTGGCATGTGGCCCAAAGAAGGTTGCCCAGAAGGAAATGTAGTCCTCAGGATGGAAAATATTCCCCACCCCTGGCCTAGATAATCAACTTTATCCAGGAAAGTCTGCAGCTGGCCAGCCACCACCAACTGGGTAAGGGAAAAACAGGCTAAGAGGGATACTGAACCGAGCAGCAAGCAGACCCAGACAAGGCAAGAGAATAACAGGGACAGATGGGTTAAGATCTGGCATCGGGCAGAGCTTGGAAAAGTTACTTTTTTGAACTACATCTCCCATCAGCCCCAGCAGCATGGCCACTGAACTGGGCTGATGGGAGTTGTAATTCAAAAAACTAACTTTTCCAAGCTCTGGTCGGGTATGCAGAAGGGCAGAAAAAGGAACGAGGAAAGTGCAAGGATCAATGTCCAAGAGCAAGACAGGACAGACTTAAGAAGCAGGTTAGCAATATAACTAAGAAGCTGAGCATAAATGAAAGCTTTGATAGTAGCAATGTTTCTGTGGAGTTGTTTTGGGGGGAAGGGGGAATCATTTACTAAGAAACATCTTAGCATTACCCTGCATATGCTGGTTACTCAAGAGAGGTATTATTAAGATTCCTTCCATCCTGTGACATCTCCTAACATCTCCTGATGAAAACTTCCAGCAGCAGGAGCAGCATGAAGAAAAAAGCAACCGCATCCTTTCCCTTTGAAGTTTATCTGCACTATGGAGTTTTAGGGATTAGCAACAGACTCCAAGGGGGTAGGAAGGATTTAAAGGTCAATTTAATTAGCCTGCTCGAATCTCCAATCTTTTATACTCTCATTGGCATATTAGTATCATTAAATTATAATTACTTGTTTCACAAAACTAACAATTTTTGCAGTCCCACAGTATATTTAATCTACATATTTAGTATGTCAAAAGTGATCTTAAAAAGGGGGGGAATTAGAAAAAATGTAGTAAAGCTTTTTGTAAGAGGTGAAGAGGCCATAAAATGTTTATGATAAAATTGGTTTTTAAAAAAAATAGAAAAATTAAGATGATGTAGAAATGACTGATACAAGTCATGCTAGCAATATTTGCAGTTTAAAGGCAGAATGACTTCTGACAAGAGGCAAGATGCACCGGGGTAAAATATGCGGCACATCCCCAGTGGCTTCCCTGATCATGCAGTACCCCTATCTGTACAGCTGCCCTTTCAAGCACTGCACATCCTCCAAAGGGAATCTCAAAACAAGGAACCCATAATGTAAGGATTGCTTCCTCTAAGACAGACATCTTACTGAAAAGATGATGAAGGAAGTCTATGGGTGCAAAACATACTTTATAGAACTCTCCAATTTTATTATCAGAAAGGAGGCAAGAGCTTGAGAAGAGCAAATCCTCCTGTTCCACGAACTTTTAAGGTATTTGTTAAGTGTGTTTATGAGTTGGAAATGCCTCAAGATATGGCACACTGTTCAGGAGGTTCCCTCCAAGCCTCTGGAGAGGCTTTCCATGGGGTTCGGGGGCCGGGGAAGATCTATTATGCAAGCTTGCCTTTGGCTCATGCAAAAGTGGATACACTGCTCTTATTTACATCTAAAATTACTCTGTACATTAACTGCTAAATAAATGATTAAATATATAGCTACTAGGAAGCACCAAGTATATAAAAGCTATCAGTGATGTGTCCAGAGGAAGGGGCACACCAAAATTATCCACATCCACTCTCTATTAACACAGTATCAAGGAAAACTCACATCCACTGCGCTTAACTCAAATGATTTAAGATTTAATGTTAACTCAAAAAAAACCCAGTGCTGTAACTAAGGGGTTAAGTCACTGCATTGAACTAGATGCCCAAGTTCAAAAGAAGATCTTCCTCACATCAGTCCAAGTCAAAGGAAACTTGTCTTTCTTGTATCTTGCTTCAGAAGACACAGAAGGTAAGCACGCAAGTCCTCTGCACATTTATATTGGGCTTGGTATTTGAGGCAATCTGAATAGGGGTATTGCTCTTCTCCCACATGGACTCCTTAGGTGCACCACCTATTCTCTACTGACTCAAGGTAGCAGATTCCTTGCTATATTCCTAGAGAGAGAACCCACTGAGGAGCCCAAGGTACTGCTTTTTTACACCCTTTCAAAGTCTTTCTTCTCCCTCTCTCCTCTTGCCACTCTCTTTTGTGGCAGAGTTTGGGCTCCCATTCTGGTGAGTACTAAGATCTGCCTCCCTATTCTCCATTCCTCCAATCCCACATGGAATAATCCCTCCTTGTGCTTTCCTCCTATTCTTGTTATCTGCTCCATTTGCCCTTCTCCCCTCCATATCTCCTGTCAGTTTATCCTTCACCCACTGTTTGTCTTTTTCCATCTCTCCTCCCTGCCAATCCCCTTTGCCAGAAATCTGCTGAAATTTAAAGGCAGCCACACAAATTCCTGGCTCCGGCCCTGCAGCTCAGCTGAGAGAAGCAGCATGCCTCAAGGTCACTTCCTGGCCAGCTCATCTGCAGCCAATAGAGCTGGCTACCAGCCAAGAGTGGTTCGCTGCATCTCACAGCTGGAGCACAGTGTTACCAGCAGCAGCGCTCCTGGGCAACACCATTCTCTATACAATGTATGGAAGATACAATGGATGGCAAGGCACCAACTGGCACTCTAATAAAACTGTGTTAAAGGCCCACACAGCTCTTTGCTAATAAAAACCACTAAGAGCCTAACACACAACCAATCAAGATCACAGAGAGTTTGGTACCAAACTAGAAGAGCTCTACCCTCAAGTAGAAACTCAACAAAACTGAGGAAATGGCCTTGTATATTTTAAATAAGAAAAATAGACATCATATGGGAATATGCTTTCACAAAAGCAGTATTAAGGCACATAATAACAGTTTATTTTATTTATTTATTTCATTAAACTTATAGATCGCCCCATAGCCGAAGCTCTCTGGACGGTTCACAAGACAAGACAAGTTTATCCCATTTCTCTTCCAAATATGTGGACAATGTTTCTCCTCCATGAACAAGTTTGTGGATAAGAGTGCAAAGCTACTGCAAGTGGGTGTGAACTCTTTATTTTAAAAGAAAAATATAGCCACTAGATTAAAAGAACAGATAGTTACCCACGCTCTTACACCAAGACAAACATTTACTGTTACCTTAATTGAGACAGGAAGTTCATAGAAAGCTTTGTGAAGCAGCTCATTTCAAAAGGAGGTGTTTTGCTTTTTCTTTGTAAGCAAACCGATTAAACCCAGTAAGCCTTTTCCCTGATAAAGGTCAAAGTCATCTTATAATGACTGTCCTACTTTTATGACAGAGGTCTGACAGATATTGATTAGGTCTCTCAATGGAATGAAGAACATTTAACAAGCACCATCTAAAATCAAGACCATTTAGCCTTGTCACCGATACAAACTTCCAATAAACATCCTGCAACACTTTCAGAAACCACTTAAGCAGCAATCCTAAGCACTCTTCCTTTGATCTCAATAGTGCTTCTTCCAAGTGTCTTGTTTCCAAGTAAGTGAGAGAGTTTGGGGTGTTCATGAATTTGGGCTTAAACTATTTAGAGTACTGTACTAGAGTCACATGCCTCTGTTCTTATACAGAGATTAAGCACAAATATTTGCACAGTCTGAAGTATTATTTAGGAAATAAGACACCAACGCATTTCTTCAAGTGCAAAATGTGATTTTGCAACTTGTGCTGCAAATGCTTCATTTCAGATTTTAGTACAATAACTACAACTTTTATATAGACTTAAGTCTAAAAGGTCATGTTATAAACACTATGTCTAGCCTCTGGAGCAACTTAGCAAGGACATCTACTGTAGATTCTAAACAAAGACATTTGGGGACAACAGTTGTTTTAATTACACTGACATGCCCTATTAAACTGGGAAGTGTGCCATTTTCCCCATGTTTGTCATGCATTACTCAATGATAATAGCACAGCTGAGAATTAATTCTAGTTGGCATTTCTGAGCCACATATTCAAATAATTAAAATTAGTTATAATAACATGGATATGGCGAGAGTCCATTCACAACCAAAGCTCAGTGGTATAGCACATTCTTTTCATGCAGAAGGCCACAGATTTAATCTCTGGCATCTCCAGTCAGAGAATTAAGCAAAAGGGGCAGAGACTTCTGAGGCCCTGGAAAGCTTTTGGCAAGGACCATAGCTCAGTAGTAGAGTATCTGCTCTGCATATAGAAAGTCCCCACCATCTTCAGATGGGGCTGGGAACAACCCCTTACTGAAACCCTGGAGAGTCACTGCCCATCACCTGTACAAGATGATCTGACTTGGTATAAGACAGCTCCTTATATTCCTATGTACCAGCCAGAGTAGACAATACTGGGCTTGATGAACAAATAGTTTGACTCTGTTTAAAGGCAGCTTCATATGGTCTGGTTAGACATACAATCTTCTTTCCCAGATTTCACCCAGAATAAACCAGTTCTGTTAACAGAAGCCATCTGTGCACACCAATTGGCTGGAAACTATCTACCTTCTCTCCACTCCCCAAAATAGTTTTAACATTTTAAAAATGGATTCTGCTTCCCCTCACCCTTCCCTTAAGAGAAGGGGAAGGAATCAGTCTACATCCATTGCTTTAAAAATAAAAAAGTGTAGCAAGTTGATTTGCATGTACTTTTATATGCACCCCTCTTTCAATCTGCAGCGCTACCATAGCCACACCATTGCATGTCAGAACAGCAGTGCTTATCAGAGCACTTCAGATGACTGAAACAAAAGGAAGTGGCAGCCACAGCGATAATTTAAGGAGGAGGAGGCGCAAAGCAGAAGTAGTGACGGTGGGTTCCCTTATGGCTGACACCACATTTCTGCAAATCTCCATTTAAGTTATAGTTCTTAAAATTTAGTTTTTTTCTAGCTTAGCTTTGTAGTTCAGTTAAAGACATTTTTATCTCTGAATAGTACTTGCTCCAATCTCTCACGGGAGTACTTGCTCCCATCCTATCTTTATCATTGTATGTATGAGTATATGAAACATTAAATGGAGGAGAGGACAGATTAGTACAGCAGAAGGAATATTAAACAATCTGAAAATTATGACAATATACCCAGCAAGGCAGAACATTTCCACAGTGAGGCAAAATGTTAATGCCAGCATTTGTTACCTGTCTAGAATTTCAGAAGCCTACTGAGGAAACCCAAACTAAACAAGTATGTGGAATAAAAAGATTTCCAGCGTTATGAACAGAGTGTGCCTACTTCCAACAATAAAATGGTGCCATTGTCAAAAATTTCATTATAGCTTTTCAAGAAATTTTTAATAAAATTACACTAAGGCACAAAAACAGCTCTCTAGTCTTGCTGCTCCACTAGTTGTTGCCCACCATCATCATGTTGCGGGGCAAGGTTAGCCCTGCTGATCACAACAGGGAAGGAAGGAAGGGAAGCAAGAAATCTGATACGGAAACAGCAGGTGCAGCAGCAGTGCTGCCATTAAAGGTATGGGTACCAAGTGTGGATCAGACAGTCCTACGCCCAGGTGGTGAGACAGCACATTCTTTCTGAAATATGCCCAGTTTATTATAATTACCTAATTACCCTAAAACCAGGTCCCTACTGACATTTTTCTGATGCTTATAGTTGGAAATAATCAATATTGTTTACCAAGGTAGCAAGCCTACCTGAAAATCCTGATCATCAATTCCAAACCTCTCTCGTAGATTACGAAAAACCATTGGACAATATTCCTTGAATTTGAAATGGCTTGGCATATTTTCTCTGAAACAGATTATTTGATACACAAGTTAGCTGAGATTATTATATCTTCTACAAAGATAAACCTGCAATAGCAGGCTCTCTCCTCTACAAGTCCAGGAACGTTTCAAAACATAGTAATACTTACTCTAATACAGTACGCTGTAAATTTACTTCAACATCAAAAAGCATTAAACAGAACTTTACCAAACCTTTGAACTGCAACTCAGAATGTCATGTTTTGGCCAAACATTCCCCCAGGAGGTCCAAACTAGCTAGATAATAGTCTTCATTTTATCATGCATGATAGAAACCTAGAAAACCCACAAAATTTTTTCCCATTGTGTTTAGATAGTATCACGGAATACCCAGAGGTGTGGCTGTGATCTTTTCTTAGTAGTGTTTACACACATACAGACATTGTTCACATAGAGACATGAACACAGGAAGCTGCTTTAAACCAAGTCCACTCCTCAGTTCACCCAGCCCAATATTGTCTATTCCAACTGAGATAAGCCTTCTAGAATTTGAGCCAAAGGCCTTTTTCAGGTCTGCTACCCAATACCCTTTAAGTTAAGGATGGGGAGCATGGCATGCTCCCAACTCCCAGCCAGCATCACCAATCATCAGGGGTGATGGAAGTTGTAGTCCAGCAACATCTGGAGGGCTGCTTTAAGTCAATATGCTGTATACTGAACTTGTATGCAGGGCAGGGCAGGGGAGATACCATAGCTCAGTAGCAGAACACATGCTTCGTATGCAAAAAAAAGGTGCCAAGTCCAATCACTGGTATCTTCAGGAAGAGTTGGGAAGAACTCCTACCTAAAAACCTGGAGAGCTACTGACAGTATAGACCTAGAGGCACTAACAGTATGGCACAGGGTAAGGCAGCTTCCTATGTTTCTTTACCATTCAGTTATGGAACACTGTTCTAAGTGGCTAAGATACTGTTTACTCCATTAACATTTGGAAGCTTCTAGTACCACTGATCATTAAGGGAAGGAGAATGCACCTACTGAACACCTGCAACTTTAAAATGTATTGTTCTGCTATTGGGAGGCACAGAAGCTGCAAAATGCCAGAGATATTTAAGCTCACATGGAACTCTGGAGTGCAATGCTAGCTGTAAGCTTATCTGCATAGCCCTGCTTGGGCTGTTAATGAAAGCAAGGCCCTAAGGTGCCAGTGCTTACCAGTGCCTCACCATGGTTGGATATATGCAAACTGCTTGAAGTTTAATCCAGACAAGCCTGCAACAGTAGTTGTTGACAGTCCCTGTGATGCAGGATGGGAAAGGACTTCCACTGACAGCATCAGCTTCCCCTGGTTAAGCAGGTTCTCAGCCTGGGGGCAGAACCTGGATCCATCGGTGAGCCTGCAACTTCAGGCAGATCACTGGCAGAATACTTTTCTCTATTTAACCATCTGGTTAAAGGCACCTACCTAATTTGCAGGACTCGTATATAAAAGACATTCATGCCTTCATACCCATGAGACTAATCTAAACTGTATGGGGCTGCTCTTCACAGAAGACGAAATGCCATCAGATGATGAACTGTATTAGACCCACATTATGCTACTGCTCTAATTCTCCATTTGCTTTCAGAAGAAATCCATGTTAGTTTTGTCTTTGAAAAATCTAAAAACAGGTGAGCCTAACCTGCTTGTCCTCTTCCATTTATATGGTTCTATGTCCATTTTTCAGCCCCAAAGCTGAAGAAGTCCATGTCCCATGAGAACCCAAAATCAATGAGAAATGTCCTCTTAATGCCATCTGTGTGCCAAGTTCAAATTGTACAGTTATGTGAAGAAAGCATATAATTAGTGGCTGCTGCCACATTAAGGTGACTCCCCCCTCCCCTGGAGGCTTGCCCAAACCAAAGAAGTGATGCTGTGGAAGTTCATCTGAGCCTGACCTGGAAATGAATTTTTGCGTTTTAAAAAAGGTGCTTAAAAGGAAAAGCAAGCTTGTAAGGAACCTTGAAACTTTTTCTAGCTTTCATTAATATCGAGGCTGGAAAAAAGTTAGCTGCTTCCGTCCTCTCAAATTACCCTCCCTTTTACTTGTCTAGAAGTAGGATGTGAAGAAGGCAGCAGAGAGCAGGGCAAGAAAAGGTTTTCCTTCCTCCTTCACTTTGTTGTCCTGATGCACTGCAGAGCATGTCAGGACTGAAAGAGCAATTGTACTCTTGGCTTGGCTGTTGCCTTAAGAAGGCTCCAGCTCCCAAGGGCCATCACTTTCACTCCTGCCACCCTCTGCAGCTGGTCAAGGAAACAGAGAAGAGGGGAAAGAAAAATCTCCCTTCTCTTCACTTTCTGCTGCTCTCATGTCTTTCTTAGAAGCAAGTAAAGAGAAAGTTGGGAAGGCTGCTTTGGAAGAAGAAAGTGTTAATCTTCTGAGTCCTCTGGACTGGCTGAGAAAACACTGTACATTTAAAAAGAACACAAATATATTCATTTCTGGGTCACTCCAAGCAAAGAGTCAAGGGTTCATCCATCCCTAAACTAGAATATTTCTGGAGACATTTATGTGGGTTTTAGCAATTAGGTTAAGTCAAAGCCAAATCTTGAGGATACACATTTTTATGGAGTATGGATGCATGAGGAGGTTGTTTTTGCTTTGCATTCAACTTGTCTTAAATTGGAGTATGTGTGTGTGTGTGTGCGCGCACACACACACACACACACACACACACACTTACTATCATCTTCTGAGCCTTTGCAATGAAATACACTAGAAAACTGAATTATTAAGGTATACCACTTTTTAACATGCAGATGTTCTAGTAAGTTTGTAGTCCTATTTTGATACAAGATATTTCTAGAAAACTGTATGCCATACGACAAAAGGAATTATTCTGCAGGAGGTATGCTTATACTTGTACAGGTTATTACAAATGACTGAATCAAAGAATCCAAATTATCAACAAAACCTATCCACTGAAAAATAATCAAATTATAAATGAAGCTAAAAAGAATTATCTGCTTCACTTACTTGTTGAAAAGGTGATTGTCCACTTTTATCTTTGAATATGCTTTGAAGTCATCTGGCATCAACATAACAGGGATTTGAACATGGCTCAGTTCATTGATCTATGCGAGTGAAGGAAAAAATCTGAAGTAAGAAACAGATTCTTCCAGGCAAGCCAATAGCAGAGAAGCATGTACTAAAACAGTTGTTGATGTTTCTGAAAAAATATTTAAAAATTGTTTCACTCCTTTAAGAAATCAGATTCTAGGAAGTTTACTCTATAGCAAGTCAATGACCAAGCAAAGATTTGAACCAAGAAACTTTCAGGCTCACAGCTACGCTACACCAACTTTCTAAACTCAAGCAAACCAAGTGAAACACCTAGTTATTAAGATAATCAAGTTTTGGCTACCTATGCCATCATTTCTACTATAAATTTTGGAAAGTTGTTTGCCTGTTTGCTACGCATTTGGATAGCTCTTAAGGTATCTTAGCCAGATTTTGTATGATGGTTGCCGAGATCAAGGAGTAGGATTTTGCCTATGTTGGATACCATTTTGGATCAAGACACCTGACTGAACTTTTCAAACCTGTGCCAATTTTAACCACCAATGTAAAAAATGAACTGATGTTTTGGGTTTCATAAAATTACAATCAATGCTGGGTATAAGCCTGCTAATGTTAAATATAGAGCACCACTCCTCCTTTCCTTGCCCCACATTCTAACCTTGCTTGATAAAAAAGCTGCAAAGGCAGAGATATTTTGCTGTGAATCAGCTACACGAAGCAAGCTGAAGCTCTGTTTCCATCAAGGGCATGTCACCGTTGACTTCGGTTACCTTAATCCCACCTAACTAGTGATGAGTTAGTGGCTGTGGGTTGTGAATGAAAATTCATTTCACTGGCCTCATTTGCACATCACAGTAAACCATAATTAACTGTTAACTGTGGATGTCTGACCTTGTCCTTTTCGCTCCTCCAGTGCATGAGAGAGAAAAAGCCACAATGTTTGGCTTAGTGCTATGTTAAAATTGGAGGGGGAGTGTATGAAACCATGACTCACCCACCCCCTTTTGAACATAATACTTAGCTATGGATCATGCTTTGTTTCTCCCATGTACAAGCAAGGAGTAACAAACTGGGTGAGGTCAGTACGTTCACAGTTTACTGTGACGCCTACATGAATATAATTTGAACACATATCTTAATTGTGACCTTGATCCCAGAAGGCGAAGGGAACCCAGAGACAAGGATGCCTCCAGACAGTCACTATCTTGCAGGAGGGATTCAAGCACACATTGAATTTCAGGTTTGCACAGTCGAAGCAGATTAAAGCACTACTGCTCTAACTAAACAAATCCACTTTTTAATAAAGTACAGACTTTTCACATTAGAAAGTGACAGGGAAATGAACAGAAAAATGTGGGTGAATGAATACTTAATGAGAAGATATGGAAATGGAAATGGACTGCCTTCAAGTCGATTCCGACTTATGGCGGCCCTATGAATAGAGTTTTCAAACATCCCACAAACAAATCAGGATGAATGCAAGATAAACTCTAATTGTCATATAACCACCCCATAAGCAAAATGAATGTGCAATATAACCTGAATGTAATCAAACCATTATGTAAGCTGAACAAACAGGTCACCTAGAGGAGTGCTATGCAGCTGAAGGGAGTATGCAAAGTAGGCAATTGACTGAGAAACTCAAGGGGAGACAGAACACTGAGGAGACTACTTGAGAAGGAGTGGGGGAAATGGAGTACAGAAAAAAAGGTAACTGAGGCAAAGGGAAGCTCTTAAGAATCCTCACAGTTCTTAATACCAGGGCTATGTGCTATGAAAGAAGGCAGGGAGAGAGACAGGAACGCTAGGGACCTGCTAACCAGAGGAAGATAATAAAATTTAGGTAGCTGAAGAAACTAGCAAAGACATTAGGTGATAGAGATGAAAGACCAGCCAAATATATAAAAGCAGTGGGATAAAACCTCACATAGGGCTTAGGAGGGGAATATCCACTCTTAATAGGAAAGAAATGAACAGGTAAGAAAGTCAAGGATCCAAAAGATTATGTGGCTTCTAGTAGGGAAAGACCCCAACATGCTTACTATACCTTTTAAGAAATACATAAGAGAATACTGAGCATTGTGGCTTCCCCACAGAGACCAATTTTACTACAGGAACAGAATGGACACGTCTGAAAATGTCCAAACAGGACACTGTAAAAATACATCAATATAGCAAACCCAACAAGTGCCAGGTGTGCTTTTTGTTTTTTACTTTGTTATAATTTGTTATTTGAATTGTTTTAATAGTATTAGCCCTCCAAAGGTAGAATAACCTGAAGTACAGTCTAAAATTCAACCCTGTGTTCCATGAAAACAGAGGTTTGTAAAATTTCCAAGATTTACCGGGGGGGGGGATATTTAAGAGATGTTAGTACTATGGACTGCTTTTTAACCACAAACACAAGATCAGGAGTGGCTAACCTTTGGTGCTCCAGATGCTGGAATGCAAGTCCCATAATCCCTGACTATTGGCCATGCCACTGGTGCTGATGCGAGTCAAAGTCCCAACAACATCTGGAGAGCTACAGGTTAGCCATGCCTAGTAAAAAATATGCACAAAAGTATAACTACACTTTTAAATTTAAATGTAACTATTTTGTAAGGTTTCAACAAAATGGGAAGTCAGTTGTCATCCAGAAGAGTCTTCATGCCAAAATTCATAGAGGTTGAACAAATTGCAATTTTATATGGAGTATAATTTATTATTGTTGTTTTTAAAGACAAAATGTGATACTTTAACTATAGAGCTACTCCCATAGATCTATAATTTGGAGATCTAGCATTTTTCTCCCTAGACAACGAAACTAAAAAAGCTATTTTCCTTTTCTGGATAAACTTTTTTTATATCCATCTATGCCTGCAAAACATACCTCCAACCTTTCCTCCTAACTGCTACAATGACATTACACAAAAGACATGCAACTCACACTTTTTCCAGCAGATTCACTAGATTACAGAAGGTATAATGCCACAAAAGCTTAACTAACTGAATACAGATAGCTTAGAATTGAATACAATGGAGCCAGGCACAGGAAGGCAAGCTTTGAGAAGCCTTTGTTCTCAAGCCTTGCTCAAAAATCACAACATCTTTAATTAAAGAGATGGTCAACAGAAACTGAAGAAGTATCTATTGTTTCAAGATTTTTGGTGCCTGGCTTTGAAGACTGGGAGGAGGCAGATGAAAATGAGCCTTTGTGTGTCATAGCGCAAAATGGTGGTTTTGTCTCATCTAGTAAACAGAAAAATAACAGTTAAGTTGCACTATGTTGCTCAAATGAGATTAGTTTGATAAGGGATAGGACCCTCATATGTCTCTAAGGAAATGGTCTGAATTATTTATTTCACAACATTCATTGTTGAATTATGACAAAGGTGGAGACAGTGGAGGCTGGTCCTCATTAGGACTGGTAGGACAGAAGGCATGCCAGATCAACAGTGGGTGGAGCCAGAGCCAATAATAGGCCAAGCCAGAACCAATGACAGATGGAGCCAACTAATTCTAGTTTTGTCACCATCCTTGTCCTCTCCGCTAAGTTCTACAAGGGCAACACTGAGATTAAGGAAGAGGAAGCTGACAGCCAGTACAACCCCCTGGACTGATGGTGAGTGGGGGCTGGCTGAGAGTAGACTGAGGTTGGCAGGGAAGTGCCTTTTCCTCCACATGGACCAGGCTCCACTAGCAGTCAACACAATTCAGAATTTTTTTGAACAGAGATGTTTTTAAAAGTTAGGGAGGAGCCATCATTCAGTGGCTAACGAATGTTATATGTGCTGCAAGCTCCAGATTCACTCACAAGAATAAGAAAAGAATCTTAAGTAGCAAAGCCTCTGCCAAAATTTTGGAGAGTTTCTGCAGGTGGTCCAGCTCTATATAAGACAACTTCATCTTTCAAAAGCCATAGCAGAATTTCCACTATGTTAACACCATCCTTAAGAGTCCGTGAGCAACAATAGAACTACAAAGAGACCCAACACATTTATTGTGGCCTAAGCTACAGTATGTTATTAGGATGGGGTCATAGCCAAGGTTAGCCCTGCTCGGAATAGACCCACTGAGATTAATGGACATGACTAACTTAGGCCCATTAATTTCAATGGGTCTATGCTGAGTAGGAATTGGTTGGCTACAACCCATGGATATCACACACCCAATGATTAAGTTTAGTAAGATGTTTTTAACCAATTAAAACTTAATAAACCAATCAAATCTGCAATGTAATAAATTAGTTTTGGGGGAGAACAAATCTGTTTTAGAAGATGCACCCACATATCTTAGCAGGCATCATCTCCTGTGAAGGGGGAGAGGTTGCCTCTTAAGACAGCGCCTCCCACCCACAAGTTTTGTAAGCATGTGTTATTTAACACAGCCTTCGAAGATGTAGTACAAAATTAACTGGGGGCATTTTATTTGAGCCAATTATTTTTAGACCAAATCAAAGCAACCTTAGTTGTTGAACTAAGACCAAGATCTGAAGGGCTGATTGGAAGAACTCTCATGATACTCCATAGGGACTACAGGAAGATTTAGCAGTATAGGATAGATAAATTCCTATAACTGAATAAATTGCTCTCCTTCACTTTGCCTAGGATTTTAAACACTAAAACTATCCATAATTGTCTTGAAAGAGATGGTACTCCAATATCAAGTAGTTTGATAATTTCCTTTGATTTGGGTCTCCTATTCCAAGTTGCTCATGTTTGACCCTATTTGTGTTTCCATCAAATGACTGTAGACCATTATCTTTATAGAAATCATAATATAGGAGACCAGTGGAACTGGATAGGATAGATCATGTATGGTACAGCAAGAAAGTCAGTGGACTTTGTGGGAAAGGGGCTTGATGGAACAGCAACATATTTAAGAAAGGTGCTGGAAAATGGAATAAAGACAGAAGTCTAAGGGTAAGAACAAGCATCTCCCACTGCCAGAATAGAGCTGCCAACTTGAAGCCACAAACATTAACAACCAATAAGGTCCAAGTTCTGGTGTTTGTAGGGTATATTAAAGCAACTATCTGTTGGAAGTAGGGCAAGAGCAACTCCTGTTTTGTTCTTTTGTTTATGTTCCAGAAGGGAGATACAGTTAGGGTCCTCCAGATGGATAGGCTTGACTACCTTTACCTGTGATGCTCTGACTGACTACCTTCTGTCGTTAGAGTGAGAACCCCTCCTCCTTCCGCCCTTTCCCCTTCTTTTCTTCTTTGACTGTCCGAGACACCTTTGTCTCTACTCTCTCTCTCCTGAGCCATGAGGACAACTCCCAAACCTGGGTGTTGCACCTCCAACTTAGTTAGTTAGAACTAGGTATGCCTTTCCTATCTATTATGTATTTCTATAAATAAAGTAGCTTTTCTTATTTTACTAAATCTTAAGTCTTAGTGATCTCAATGCAGGGTAAAAGCCTGCTACTTAGGTAAACGCACACACTGGCACACAGCATCTCAGACCATTGACGATCTCTGCTAATATCTATACAAATTTACACAACACTATCCAAGGTCCATGCTCATGAGCCACCAAGACAGCACCTTCAGAGAAACTATACAGCAGTTTCAAGATGGAAGACAATGGGGAAAACCCAACAGAGTAAGATCTAGGAAGGTAAGCATTAGACTTCCCAGTCATTATTTGTATTGTATTTCTTCCATACTAGTCTGGATAGTTCTATTCCAAGTGATATGCAGCAGTACAACAGCTGTGTCACAGGACTAAAAATGCAGAATATGATCAGTGGCAGAGCAGGTAGTTTTTACCTTGCATTTTGCAGTAGTCAAGATTAGCCAACATCAACCCAAGACAGTTTGCCACATGATATGGAACAAACTGCAACCCTCCACCTATTATTATTATTATTATTTATTAAATTTCTATACCGCCCCATAGCCAAAGCTTTCTGGGTGGTTTACAACATAAAAATCAATATACATTATATAATATACAATTCATATTTGGTACAATTAAAAGGAAAAGCAGTACATCACATTTTAAATAAACATAAGTAAACAATAAATCTCAATATACATAACATAACAGAATAAATAAACCAAACCAAACATAGCAATTATAACAATATCTACAACATATTCTCCAATGTCCCATTGTGCTTCTCCCCCCCCCCAGCCCCATCTTATTTATTATTATTATTATTATTTATTAAATTTATATACCGCCCGACTAGCGATAGCTCTCTGGGCGGTGAACATAAAATAGTATAAAAATACAATAAATAACAAAATAATATTAAAATACAATCAACAATACAATAAACATTATTAAAATTAGATCAATGTAACTTAAAATGCTTCAGAGAATAGGAAGGTTTTGACCTGGCGCCGGAAGGAAAGCAGAGTCGGCGCCAGGCGTACTTCCTCGGGGAGACTGTTCCATAGTTCGGGGGCCACCACTGAGAAGGCCCTAGATCTTGTCATCACCCTCCGGGCCTCCCTGTGAGTTGGAACCCGGAGGAGGGCCTTCGTAGCAGAACGTAGTGCACGGGCCGGTTCATATCGGAAGAGGCGTTCCGCAAGGTATCGTGGTCCCGCACCGTATAAGGCTTTATAGGTTAATACCAACACTTTGAATCTAGCCCGGAAACATATTGGCAACCAGTGCAAGCTGGCCAGAACAGGTGTTATATGCTCGGACCGCTTGGTCCTTGTCAGCAATCTGGCCGCCGCATTTTGCACTAGTTGTAGCTTCCGAACTGTCTTCAAAGGTAGCCCTACGTAAAGCGCATTACAGTAATCCAAACGTGAGGTTACCAGAGCATGTACCACTGATGTAAGGTCCTCTTTACTCAAATAGGGACGTAGCTGGGCTACCAACCGAAGTTGGTAAAACGCATTCCTAACCACCGAGGCTACTTGAGCCTCAAGTGAGAGGGAAGAGTCTAAAAAGACTCCCAGACTACAAACCCGGTCCTTTAGGGGGAGTGTAACCCCGTCCAGGACAGGGTATATATCCACCATCCGATCAGAGAACCCGTCCACCAACAGCATCTCAGTCTTGTCTGGATTGAGCTTCAGTTTGTTAACTCTCATCCAGTCCATTGTCGAGGCCAGGCAACGGTTCAGCAAATCGACAGCCTCACCTGAAGAAGATGAAAAGGAGAAGTAGAGCTGCGTGTCATCAGCATACTGATGACAACGCACTCCAAAACTCCTGATGACCTCTCCCAACGGCTTCATGTAGATATTAAAAAGCAGGGGGGACAAAACTGACCCCTGCGGGACCCCATATTGGAGAGCCCGCGGTGTCGAGCAATGTTCCCCAAGCACTACCTTCTGGAGACGACCCGCCAAGTAGGAGCCGAACCACTGCCAAGCAGTACCTCCAACTCCCAACTCCGCGAGCCTCTCCAGAAGGATACCATGGTCGATGGTATCAAAAGCCACTGAGAGATCAAGGAGAATCAACAGAGTTACACTCCCTCTGTCTCTTTCCCGACATAGGTCATCGTACAGGGCGACCAAGGCTGTCTCAGTGCCAAAACCGGGCCTAAAACCCGATTGAAATGGATCTAGATAATCAGTTTCATCCAATAGCGCCTGGAGCTGGCCAGCAACCACCCGTTCCAAGACCTTGCCCAGGAATGGAACATTTGCCACTGGCCTGTAGCTGTTAAAATTGTCTGGGTCCAAGGAAGGCTTTTTCAGGAGTGGTCTCACCACTGCCTCTTTCAGACAGCCCGGGACCACTCCCTCTCGTAAAGAGGCATTTATCACTTCCTTGGCCCAGCTACCTGTTCCATTCCTGCTAGTTTTTATCAGCCAGGAGGGGCAAGGATCCAGTACCGAAGTGGTTGCACGTACCTGTCCAAGCACCTTGTCCACGTCCTCGAGTTGAACCAACTGAAGCTCATCCAACAAAACAGGACAAGACTGTGCTCCGGACACCTCACTAGGATCTACTGCTATAACTTGAGAGTCTAGGTCCCGGCGGATACATGAGATCTTATTCTGGAAGTGATCGGCAAACTGATTACAGCGGGCCTCCGATGATTCCACCCTGTCCGGAGGGTTTGAATGGAGAAGCCCCCGGACAACTCGAAAGAGCTCCGCTGGGCGGCAAAGAGATGATTTAATAGTGGCAGCAAAATGATGTTTTTTAGCTGCCTTCACTGCTCCTACATAGAGCTTAGTCGAAGCACTAACCAGCGCATAATTGTATCCGTTGGGAGTTCGTCTCCATTTCCGCTCAAGCCTCCTCCTATCTTGCTTCATCGCTCTCAGCTCCAGAGTATACCATGGAGCTGTATGAGCTCTACACAGGAGAGGGCGTGCAGGAGCGATCGTGTTTACAGCCCGGGTCATCTCCGTATTCCACAGAGCGACCAGGGCTTCAGCAGGAGCGCCAGTCCTATCAGCCGGAAAATCCCCCAGAGCCCTTTGAAAACCTTCAGGATCCATTAGTCTCCGGGGGCGGACCATTTTAATAAGTCCCCCACCCTTGCAGAGGGAAGAGGTTACTGAAAGTCTAAACTTCAGCAAGCAGTGGTCTGTCCATGACAGAGGGAGTGTTGTAAAACTCTCCACATCCAGATCACTTTCCCCATGCTCAGTAGCAAAAACAAGGTCTAGAGTGTGCCCCGATACATGTGTTGGACCACTAACATATTGAGACAGCCCCATGGCTGTCATGGAAGCCATGAAGTCCTGAGCCGCGCCAGACAAAGTGGTCTCGGCATGAATGTTGAAATCCCCCAGTACTATTAGTCTGGGGGACCTCAACAATATATCCGAGACCACTTCCGCCAGCTCAGTTAGGGAAGCCATTGGGCAGCAAGGTGGGCGGTACACCAAAAGGATTCCCAGCCTGTCCCTCTGGCCCAACACAAGGTGTAAACACTCCAGGCCAGTAACTGAATGAACATGGTGCTTGGTGAGTGAGATGGAACTCTTATAGACGACAGCAACCCCACCTCCCCGACCCTCAGATCTACCATGATGCTGGACCAGGTACCCCGGTGGGCAGAGCTGAGAGAGACCAACTCCTCCCTGCTCACCCACCCAGGTCTCGGTTATACATGCCAGATCGGCTGCCTCATCCACAATCAAATCGTGGACGAGGGAGGTTTTATTATATACCGATCTGGCATTTAATAACAGCAACTGGAGATCTGAGAGTTGGCTGATAGGACTACCAACGACCTTGCGGGTGTGGGAAGGACCGGAACAAGGCACAGCCACAACATGTCTGGACCGCGTTCCCCTTACCTGGCACGTCCTTCTCACAGCGCCATACCTTCCTTTGCCCGTCACTACGGCAATTGGGGCCCCCTCAAGTCTCCCCGCCTGATGGATAAAACTCTCTCTGAAGCACATAATACAACTAAAATATACAACAATTAAACGTATAAAAACAGCTATATATACAGCCATATATACAGCATATAAACAAACATACATTCATATAATCAGGCACCCATTCATCTCAAATTGCATCAACACACCAACAAAAAGTAAAAAAAAACCATAACCAATAGCACTATAAACATTGTGGGACGCTCCTGTCTTCTCTCAGTACTAAGTTTCTTTCACAATTTAATTGCTGCCTTCCCAGCTCATTCCCATTATCACTTTTCCCTAATCAAAAAGCTTTTAGAAGTGTGTTAGGAGGGGAAACTTGTTTGGTGTCAGTGAACTCCTACATGTCCTTTTCTGAATTCAAGGGCACAAGCATGAGGTAACTGAACTAGTTACCTGTTTGATATTTTTATCAATTGCAATATAAAATATTAACAATTTAAGCACTGGAATTTGCTTTCAGACAAGTACAATCTGGTTTTGGAAGTTACTCTGATTGAGCCTTCTGTCAAGGTAGGAAGCTAGTAAGAAAACTAACTAGATGAGGTTTGGATGATTCTGTGCAAAGTCAGTAGGGCACAAAGGTGTATGGAGACATCTTTGTTAATTTAGGGATGCATACGGACAGTTATGGAAATTGATTCCATTCTGAAGGTATGTTACCACTGTTGCTGCTCAAGAGTGTACAAGGTTTGTATCATACAAGGGGACCCCTTTCCTTCTGCTGGAGAACCACACTTTGAGACCACCATCTTATTCGTACATTTGTGATTAATACTGCCCAACAGCACAGATGGTTCCTCAATTGTTTCTGGATATGCTGGTATACATGACTGTGCACCAAGCAGTTCTTTGATAAGCTCTCTGGGTGGAATGAGCCGTAAGGACTCCCTTTTAGTCTCCAAGCTATTCTGAGTGGGCCTCTGAAATGCTAAATTCGTGCTCTTATTTCAATCTAAAATCTTTTGAGACATCGAGATACAACCAGTTGGCCAGTTGTTTAAGGATCTAATTTGAGCTTACTGTCTGGAAAGTTTTTGTATTAAGTAAAGCCTATTATGTAAAATCGGAAATGCATGTAACACAGCTTCTAGGATGATAAGATCCTAACACCTACTGCTGCCCACAACCCCTTATGAAAGGGAATGCACACTTAACAAGGAAAAACTTATTTCCATTTCAAAGTCATCAGTAACTATTTCAGAGCAGGCCCACCAGATTGTGCAAGGCATGTACCGTATCTGTAATAGTTAGTTAATCTGACTGTTCCTCATAGGAATGACATAACTTTGCTCGGCCCTAATCTACAACTGCCACTACTTGTTTATTTTTAAAACAGGCAAATCATGGTCTGGTCCCTCATAGTGTGGTGTAATGGTCAGGGTGTACGACTATGACCTGGGAGATTAGGGTTCAAATCCCCATTCAGGCTTACTGGGTGACCTTGGGTCAATCACTGTGTCTCAGCCTAACCTACTTCACAGGACTGTTGTGAGGATAACATGGAAAGAACCATGTATACCACTGTGAGCTCCTTGGAGGAAAGGTGGGATATAAATGTAATAAATAAGTAAATATTAGAAATAAAGGCCAAGAAGGACACATTCAGAGTTGTTGCTGTTTTAAAAAATGCATTTATTTTCAATACCAGGGGTTGGGTACTTTTTTGCAGCCCAAGGTTGCATTCACTCATAAGCCCTCAGGGGGACATAACAGTAGTAGGGGTGGCCAGAGGCAATAAGCTTACAATGGCACAGGCAAAATGAGCAGAGCAATGGATGCAACTCTTACCTTTGTACAACAGGCTACATTCCAACCATGCACAAGTCAGACGTATTCACATACCTCTCCGCAATCTCTCCATCCACCTTCTCAGGTACATCTTGTAGGAACAAGTTCCATAGTTTTAACTATGCACTGGATGAAGCAGTATGTCTTGAATCTTCTAAGATTCAGCTTCATTGGATGACATGGGTTCTGGTATTATGTGAGCCAGAGAAATACTTCGCTACATCCACTTTCTCTACACCATGCATAATTTTACACACCTGCATCATGGCTCCCCCTCATTAAAAAAAAGCCACAAATGTCATAATGTTCTATTAGGAGAGCTGCTCCAGCCTCTTGATAATTTTGTTTCCTGTTTTCCTGCACTTTTCCAGCTCTGTAATATCTTTTGAGATATGTCAACCAGAACTGAATACAGTACTGAAATATGGTTGCACCACAGATTAATTAAAAAATGGCATTGTAATATTGGTAGTTTAACATTCAATCCTTTTCCAGTTGACCCTGAGCACTGGATTTGCCATTGCTGTTGTTTTAAGCAGCCAGTGCAAGTTGGTTGAATTTCACTGAATTATCAAGCACAACCAAGAGTTTTTTCTGGTCAGTCCCTGCCAGCTGCAATCCCACGGACCCCCATGTATATATTAAAGTAGTGCCCCCAGCATGCATCACTTTATACTTATACTGAACCCAAAGTCTGCCACTTTACTGGCCATTCTCCCAGTTTGAAGCTCTTTGCAATTCTAGCCAGTTTCCTGCTTGTGATGTATTTAAAGAAAAAAAATTAAATTATTTAACAATATGCTCATTCTTTTTTCTTTTTTGAAGTTTCCCTTATTAGCCAATTGCATTTTTGTGTGTGCAAGTTTTATGTTCCTTTTTGTACTCATTTGAAAAGACCTCCCATTTTTTGAAGGAAGCCATTTTCATGTCTGATAGATTCCTTGATTCTGCTCATTAAATCATGATAGCATCTTTTTCAACTTGATGGTATTTTCCTCATCTGTGGTATACATTCCACCTGAATTTTTATTATTATGCTTCTGAATAAATCCCAAGCATTCTAGAGAGATTTGAAAAATATTTCCAAGTACTATTAGCAAAGTCATATTGTTCAAGACATATGCCTATGCTGCCAAAAATAAGTTTCCCAAGTACCAACACCTAAATTTTAGAGGCAATTGGCAGCCTGGATTTTTGTCCTACATTCAACTCTTCATAAAAATCCAAAATGTAAACTGACATAAGGGACAAGTTATACTAAAGAAGATTAATATCTTTGAAGTAAAAGCGGCCTGCAATTAATATCTACTATTCTAAAGGGGTGAGAAGAGAATTTACTGAAAAATGGTTACTGCCATTTAAATATATAGCGAGAGGGAGAGAGAGATTCTACCAGCATTATTTAAGGTAAACGTGAGAGACTTCCAGGGTTCTAATTTATTTATTTAATTAAACTTCTATCCCACCCTTCCTCCCAGAAGGAGCCCAAGGAGGTAAACGAAGGATAAAACATTAAAAACTAATAAACACTAATTGTGCAGTACATCAAGAGCAGGCACCAAAAAAATCAATGTTTCACTGGGCATTTCAAACCATGGCTAAGCACGAATGAGCAAGCATGCAAGTGTATGGAGCATAGTTCACAGCTACTTTGGTCCTCCTCTAGTCCTGCTACTGCCATGCTACCAAGAACTAACTCGTGGTTTAGCTTTACTGTTGCAGCCAAACCTGAGCTGATAGCAAATTATCCCAGACAAACCACAAGTACGCTCATGGTAGTTAGTGTTAATCATGACAAACAACAGTTGAGCTAAAGTTTCCAAATGCCTCCTCCTTCAGGATAGGGGGAAGGGAAGTGCACTAGCCCAAAGCTTGCTGCAGCTCATTCCTGGTTGTGTATGCCGTACTAATTTAGTGTTTGGCACACAGGTGGCTTTTCAGATGCAGTTGGACTCCTACCCCCATCAGCCTCAGACAGCATAGCCAATGGTCAAGGAATATGCGAGTTGTAGTCCAACAGCATCCAGAAGGCCACAGGTTAGCACACCATGCTAAACCAGGGATGGATAACACAGCCTTGTTAATATGGCTAGAGAGTCACAAGACTGGAAGCTATCTGGTGCAGTCTCTGTTCAGATCCCCCCTCCCATGCTCAAAGATGTCTCTTTGCACTAGAATATGGGAGTGGTGAAGAGGAGAAGAAAACAGCCTCTAGTGATAATGTTTAGGGGAAATAATGGTTTCTATCCTTCCCATAGTGGCATCTTTCCACACAGGAAGAGGCAAGACAGCAAAGCCTTTTCAGCCAACCTGCCTGGAACCAGCTACCCATTTGGTTCCTCTCCTCACTCTCATAGTAGAAGAAAGCAGCACAGAGCCAAGATTTGTATTGTGTGCTTCATAAGTTACCTTAAGGGCTTTTTAGAAGTCGAAAGGTGGGGATAATATTCTAGATAGCCATTCTAAATATTAGAACGAACTATAAAATAATTGTCAGGCACACAGCAGTTAGTGCTAAACTGGAGATCCCATTGCTTGCTGAGAACACAAAAGGAAGCTGTTATGACTCTAGGACTTTTTCCAACCCTACTGATGATAAATAGGGCAAATGAATTCTAAAGGATTTGCCCCCCATTCCCTAAACGAGTGCTTAATAAATTTAGTTTATAACAAGATATTGCTCAAATAACTACTGCCACCACCACCCCAGAAGATTTCCCACGACAGACAGCTTTGAGAACACTTTCAATATGAATGTTGTACTGTTCTGCTTCTTTAAATATATGTCATCCCAATTCAGCATTGACCAAATGTGCTTTAACTAAGAGCTTTAACATGCAATACTTCAAAAGCATTGGGACTTCCGGGAAGGGTGACTTAGCCTGTGCCTGCTTTTGAGACGGGCTCCTGCCTCAAAAGAAGCTTATTCAGATATATCAGTCAGATTTTTTTTTTTTTGACTGATTAAACTTCTCCCGGGTAGGGAGAAACGAAGAGATTAACCTCAAAGCCTATTTTTGTTGGGACGACCAGATCTCATTAATTTATGGGACGAGGTCCAGCCGACGAAGGTGGGACGGATTTTCAACAACAAGCTCTATCTGATAAAGCGAACGTTCATCTTATCTTCTAAGAGAGAACGCACTAACAGGCAAGCACCCTTCTTTCTATATTTTTCTTTTATTTGACTTAAATTGTTGCTGTTTAAAAGAGATTTGCCAGATTGATCGGTTCTTGACATCTCACTGGGGAGCCATAACTTCTCTCTGCTACTCACTAATTAATAGCTTATCTCTGTTTTTGTTGCAAAAAGCTGTCCTGGATTTGCATTCTAAAGATATACACAGAAGAGGGATTTCTATTCCAGATTTTTATTTTGAAGAATATTATATTGTCTGAGACTACTCTCTTTTTGGTCTATTTTATTTTGACGAATCTGTTTCCTGACGACCGCCATTAATTGTTTCGAGCCTGGGAACTGCATTTTGTTTACTTAAGCATGGAGAGATAAGGCTGTCTGCTCTGTTTATACTGTGATGTCACCAAGTTTGGAGTATTAACCCAATTGTTGCTGAAATAAGAAGTGGTTTTCCTATATTTTTCTTTTAAAATGGCAATTAAGAAAGTGGCTGAGAATCTGGAAATAACTATGTTTCAGAAAATAATGGATGAGATTGAGATAACGAAACAAAACCTGCGACAGGGTTGTAAGGAGCTGAAAATTGAATTGAGTAAAATGAAGCAGGAGATTAAAGATATAGGGGTCCCTGTGAGAGAGGTGACCCTGGAAGGGGTCCCTGTGAGAGAGGAGACCCCGGAGATTGGAACAAACGTGGAACAGGAAAAAGATTTGGAGTCTATGGACTTTAGAAACAAAATCTATTGTTTGGAGACACAGGAGATTAAAGACATAGGGGTCCTTGTGAGAGAGGAGACCCTGGAGACTGGAACAGGGGTCCCTGTGAGAGAGGAGACCCTGGAGACTGGAACAGGGGTCCCTGTGAGAGAGGAGATCCCGGAGATTGGAACAAACGTGGAACAGGAACAAGATTTGGAGTCTATGGACTTTAGAAATAAAATCTATTGTTTGGAACTCAATGTTATCTCTGAAGAAATTAATGAAGATTCTAGAGATAAAGTTATCAATGGCATGGATAATCTTCTGGACTGGAATGATGTGATGGAGCCCAATATAGAGAAAATCTATGGAATTAACTGCAGCCATGTGACAATGGAAAAACTTTCAAGAGATGACCCAGTGTATTTTGAAAAAAAGAACAGAGATATGATTTTACAGCAGTATTTCAGCAACCTATTCAGAATGGATGGCAAGAAAATATTTGGGATAGAGGTAATTCCCATCAGACTCTTACTATATGACTATGGCTTTGACAGCAAGATTATTATGGAATACTGATAATGGAAGATTGGATACTGAAATTACTGGACTTAACAAGACTACTGAAGATGGAAGATGGAAAATGGAACTAATAGGGATAATAGAACAATGGCTACTGAAATTACTGAACCTAACAGATTCTGATGTGATGGATTAATTGAAATGTTTATTTTGACTATGGTTATGACAATAAGATTATCATAATTAGTAATGAGATGGATTAATCGATATGCTTATCTGGAAAAAAAAATTGATAGATATATTTCTTAAAGAATTGAAACCTCTCTTTGACTTTTTGTGGAAAGAATAAAGTAATGTTTATGAGATTTGATGATTAAGTAAGATAACTACTGGAGGAAAGTGATTTTATAATATGACTTAAGAGACAGGATTGTTATATATTATAGACTTATAACTGATTTGATCTTTGACAAATGGGAAGTCAATATTTTACTCTTTATTTTTTATTTTTGTTTTTTTTTTTTCTTTTTTTTCTTTTTGTTTAACTATTTTTGATTTTGTTTTTTGTCTTTGAATGTTTTATGATTTCGTCTTGTATGTTTTATGAAAATCTGAATAAAAATTATTGAAAAAAAAAATACTTCAAAAGCATTTAGTAAACATTTCCTGCTTTCATGTTTATTAATACTCTAGAGATCAGATTAGCAGTTCCACTGGGGTTCTGCCATAGCACATAAGAGCGAAAACACAAAAGTTGTTTATTTAAGCGTTGCTTGAAACTCTAAGAGATTACATGGCCTCCATCTCCAAACATGAATGTCAACATCCTTATTTCGGTTAAACCTTTCATTCCATCCATCAAGTGCTGAAGTAGACCAAGACATTTTAACTCACTAACAAACTGAAGAAAGTATACCACGAACAAGGACTCGTAACTCAACAATGTATTCTTCACTAAAAGCTCAGGATCAGAGAAACATAAAAAGCAAGACTGCAGTCCATTATTTTGTATTGTGCTCAAGCCACCACAAGCAGCAAATGGAACAGATGGTATCACTCCCATAAGGGAATGTAATGGAGACTACAGCCCTCAAACCACTTATTTCAGAAGTAATCCAACATCTACAGTGCAACTAATCTGAACTAAGTGTCTTGAGGATGGCAGCTGCAGCATTAAAAAAAAGATGGAAAAAGAGGCATAAAGAGCAGCAGAAATAAAGTCCACAGGAGCAGATGAAGCAAAAGCTAACATTCTTGTTTTTCCTGGATTGATATTTGATCTTATTGTCAGCCAGATAATCATATTATAGAGTTTAATGTACAACACAGCTATGGCAAAGTAATAATGAATCCTATTTGACCTACGTGACATGTTTAATTTGAGTATCAGGCTACCCTGAACCACCGACAAGACAAGCCTTTGTCAAACAGCTGTTAGGATCAAAGAACTCAGTCTATTAGTTACTCAGAGTTCATGGAACTCATCCAAATACCATTTTAACTACACATGTCTGGAAGCAACTTTTCAAATTTGGAACACTAGTATTAAGTTTATTTTACTTTCAATAGGATTGCTTTGTTTGTGCTTCACTGACCATGGAAAAGTCACTCCACATCCAGGGAAGACATGAGATATGAACCCAGGTCTTCCAGACCAAAGAAAGACAATTCCATTGCCTATCTATTCCAGGTACTGCATATTTCTGTAGCATAGTGCTATGCCAGCTAGTGACCCACCAAACCCACTGAAGTAAACATTTCACTGGAACTGAGCAAAACACTTCTCCTTTTTCCTTTGTATTGTTTTGGACTGTATTGCTTGGTATCTGAAAAATGAATAAACATATTTTTAAAATGTAAATCACCAGTAGCCCCAGTTGCCAGTCTCTACAAGAAATCCCACTAAATCAGCAAAAATGTGTCTTGAAGTTTACCCTTCAAAATATTTTCTTTTCAGTCTTGTCTATTACTAGATCTTGCCTACAGTGCTCATGCCAGTTAAACAAGGGCCTGCAATTTTTGACCACCCTTGCTGGTCAATTCACCAGCCCCAAGTTCCCTCCATGCAAGCAACGCCTCCCCCCCATTGCCATTCCTGGGGGTAGGGCCAGTGGGAAATGGGTCAGGTTGGGCACTGCTTCTTGAAGGCACTCCAAGCCCCCTCTGCCACATCCAGAGAAGATAGGGATGGGCCAGAGGGCAGAAGGGCTAGTTGGGCACTGTTGCTTGGAGATAGAGCCATCCAGACCTCTCCCACCCACCTACCCTGCTGCAGAATATGAAAGTCAGGTGGGCAACTTTTTTGCCAGTTTGACCCTGCAGCTACTAAACAGACCCCCAGCTTTCTGCCCAACTTTGAAGCTGGTGGGGATCATCCTGCTGCTGGGACAATCTCCACCAACCACAGCAGCTTCAAAGTTGAGAGGCTGACCGCTTATCATAGGTGGCAACACACTTGCCATGGTAAGCAGATTTTTTTATTACATTTTGAACCATGCAAATTGTAGCTATCCATAGAAAATTTAAAATATCTATTCACAGTATGGAGTACAGTATCTTCATGCTCGCAATAACCTTACATTACAGAACACTTTTGACTATGGAGCCATCTACCCCTTCCTCAGTTAGGGCATAGATGAGTCCAGAAAGATTGACCACTGTTGTCCATGCACTGGTAACCTCTAGCTGGATTACTGTAATGCACTCTATGTGGGGATGCCCTTGAAGATGGTCCAGAAGCTGCAGCTAGTGCAAAATGCAGCAGCGAGACTGCTCACTGGGGCAGGGTATTGCCAACATGTCACCCCACTGCTGAAAGAACTGCACTGGCTGCCCATGTGCTACCGGGCCAAGTTCAAGGTTCTAGTTTTGGTGTACAAAGCCCTATACAGCTTGGTACCAGGATACCTGAAAGACCATCTTACCCCTTATATACCCAGCCAATCACTGCGCTCTGCAGGTGAGGGCCTCCTGCAGATACCATCTTATCAGGAGGTTCGTTCTGTACAATATAGGAAACGGACCTTTAGTGTGGTGGCACCTACCCTGTGGAATTCCCTCCCCTTAAATATTAGGCAGGCATCACCTTTGCTATCCTTTCGGCACCTTTTGAAGACTTTCCTCTTCCAACAAGCCTTTTAAGTTGAGACGTATCCCAGTCTGCGTCAGTGTTAGAATTGCTTTTTAATGTCTTTTAATATTTTAACCCTTTTTTTAAAAAAGATGCTTTTTAAATATTTTTTTAAAATCTTTTTAATGTTGTTTTGTTTTTAATGTATTTTAAGGTCTTTTTATGATGTTTTAAAGTGTTTTTAGTGTTTCTGTTTGCCGCCCTGGGCTCCTGCTGGGAGGAAGGGCGGGATATAAATAAAATAATAAATAAATAATAAAGACTTCTGCTGGCTGGGTGGAGCAATCCCAGAGAACCTGAAATACAGTAAGAATGGCATGTCCACATACCTGCCCTGCTCCATTTGTCCTCTGTTAGCATTATAACAGTACTCTAGCCATCCAGCCGCTTGCAGTTTGAAAAGACTGCTGCTTAATAACTACAGACACAGAGAAACCTTTTTGTCAATGAGACATCCTCAATTAAGGAGACAGGAAGGGGAGATTCCACACATTAATGGGTCTTGCAGTACCTTGGTGGAGACCACGTCACATGACTCATTTATCACATAAAAGTGATATGACCCTTCCTGTGGAGTAGGCCCATAACTCAGTGATCAAGCACCTGCTTTGCATGCAGAAGGTCCCAGTTTCAATTGTTGTCATCTCCAGATAAGACTGGGAGAGACTCCCTGCCTGAAACCCAGGACAGCAGCTGCCAGTCAGTGTAGGTTAGATATGCTTAGATAAATGGACTAGTGGTCTGACTCAGTATAAAGCAACTTCGTATGTTCTACAGGCAAAAAAATTGTAGTTGTGTTAATCTGCTTTTATCACGTAGTTTTAGCACTGCAGAATTCATTGAGGAAGATTGCAAAGTAAACATGGGGACTCCATGGTGTCTATACTGACAAATAAATTTTCACAGGAAAAACTACATACAACTCACAGTTCTCAGGTTTATGTAAGTAGGATGACAATCAATACACATCCTTTCTGCAAGAAGCAGATGGACAAGCGTGCAAAGTCTCCAATGCAAGCTACAATAATTACCAGCATACTTAAAACTGTAGTGAAAGCAGGGAGTTCCACTCCTCCTGCTTTTACTGTCCCAGGAATCAATCCCCAACCTTGGGCAATTGATCCTAGCAATCCTGGTCTGCTAAGGTTGTGTATGCCAACACCAACCCTGCACGGTAGTACTGCCACCACCCTTCTATTGGTTAACTACTCTGGGGCGAAGGGAACCCCAGAGCCCACTGAACACCTGAGCCTCTCAGGACCAGAGGATAGATATCCTCCTGGCCCCTTCTGAGATCTTAGGTGAAAACGTTCCTCTAGTACACAGTAGTATGGTCAAATGGCAAGGACTGAAATTAGGAACTGACCCCTTTCTCTGGAATAAACACACGTTGATTTAAAATAATTAAAGTTTATTAAAAAGAAAATAAGAAAAGGAATAGAGGGTACAAAAGGTAAAAAGGCACATACAAATAATTTGGAGCAGCAAATCAAATCCTAAAACCATACACCCAAAGGGGCAAGGTATGTAACAAAACAAACTAAAAAGGTTTCTTGGCACAAATCAAAATAACAAAGCTATCTGCCTTAGCTATACTTACAAGAGGTTAGGATCTCTCAGTAGTTAGCGTTCTTCCCCTCAGGGACTGCCAGTCAGGATATACAATGGAGCCACAACAGAGCATCACCATAAGCAAGGTGGTGCCCACGAGCGGAACAACGGGCCCAGAGTTCGAAGCCTCCTCTTATGGGGAAATTCCCCCCCCCAGCCGGAGACAATTACCCAATTAACATTTTCATCAAAAAGATGACTAAATGATGTTCCCACAGCACCTGGCACCTCTTCTCAGTTTCCCATAACAAGCACAAGGAGTTTTACGGCCTTGACAGAACCAGGCCCCAATACTGATAAGAAGGTGCAAAATTGCTGCAAGCTGATACAGCTGGGCTGTAAAAATCACCAGGTCACCGGGATGGGAAAATATATATAAAAAAGATTTAACTATTTACTGTCAGGCTAACAAGGAAAATGGTTAAGGGAAAAAATCCCCCAGAAAGCTTTGGGAATAGCCATTTTATCTGTAGGCCCGAGTTAGGTGAACAGGCTGGCATGACAAAAACATTATGCAGTATCCCACTGAGTGATGAGAATGTTGTCAGCTCCATAACAGCATAACTGCTTAAGTTTATCTTGTTTTTAAGATAAGCAGTATCCAGACTCTTAATACAGAAGGAAAGGGAATACTGGCAGAACTTGCAAAAATTAAGTACATCACCTAAGCAAGCATCCAGATTAGGAAAGTAAAAAGGATTCTCAAAATTATGATTTCAGAAAGCCAGCGTGGTGGAGTGGCTAAAAAGCCTCTATATATGACTCTTGAAGTGCATTTCAAATAAATGCTAGCAATAGCGAATGCTAGCAGCTGTGAACTAATGAGCCAAGCACAATCAAACCTCTCCAAGAATCTACATCTCAGAAATCAGGCCAGATAAAATGACAAAATTGGGTTATCAGACAACCATAAATTGAATACAAGTAGTTTACCAGCAATTGTGTAGCCTACGGAGACAGATTCAAGCAGGTTAGCATGCAAGCAGTTACTAACACTGGAATTTGAACTGAAACTGAGGCTTTACATATGCTTGGGATTTGTAGCAAACAGATTGTGACAAGCATCCATGTGTTTGTAAATATACAGGGATAAGGACACACAGAAAGAGCCAAAAAGTCACACAAAACGTTGATCAATAAAAGCAGGAGATATGTTTCCTAACAAAAGAGATAAAAGCCCCAACGGCAGTATGCTTCCTTCTGCAGTCCTTCTCTAGAGACTCAGAGTTTTAGATCTTAAACTTGCTGCTGTATACAGTACTGGAGCAGAAAGCAGTCCCAATTGACATGAGTGAATTTGCACCCATTAAGTTCCCTTTGCCCTTCAGGCTCTAACCACTACTAAGAACTTCAATCATTGTACATTTCTATACAGGAAGCACTTCCAAGTAGAAAACAATCATGAACACAAATTTGGAATTAATTCAAGTTTTAAAAAAATTATAATGAAGTACAGCAATTCACCTGCTTTTTGCTACACTAGTCTATGCGTGTTTAACATACTATAGATTAAAGTTTACTATAGTTTAAGTGAACCATCTCTGAAATTGGCCTTTTCCATTTCAAATCAACAAATGTAGATTACTTGTTTCATCCAAGACACTTATTTTTATTTATTAAATGTATATCCTGTTCTTCCTCCCAGAATGAAGCTTACAACTGAATTCG
Organism: Rhineura floridana; assembly: GCF_030035675.1. Taxonomy (NCBI): domain Eukaryota; kingdom Metazoa; phylum Chordata; class Lepidosauria; order Squamata; family Rhineuridae; genus Rhineura; species Rhineura floridana. Next base: position 61,990,661 of record NC_084489.1, read on the forward strand.
TTCCTGCTAGAAAGAAAAAGCAGCTCTAGAAGTCCTCTCTCCCTCGCAGATAACCCTTCCAAAGTGCTTCTCCTCACCTACAGCAGGGGTGGGGAACCTGGAATCCTCCAGATGTTGCTGGATTACAATTCCTATCATCCCTGACCACTGATCAACCTGGCTGGGGCTGGCGGGAGTTGGAGTCCAACAACCACCACATGTGGAGGCCCACAGGTTTCTCATCCCTGACCAATAGACTTCCTTCAAGATAGGACTAACATTTAAGAGGAAGCACTTAGCATCCTTCTATTATGCCCAAGTGTAAAGAGATCCACCATGTGCAACTGAGACAAAGAGGATGCTATTTAAACTGAGAATACCCACCACTGGATAAGCAGAGTGATTCTAAGTGGGAGCAGGGGGAAAGAGAAGGGACTTGCTTGGGCTGTTCTCATAACTTGCTGTTACATTTTACCTCTTGTGGAATCACTACCACCAGGCTCATATTAATGGGAGTTAGTCAGATCTTTTATTTAAGAATATTTCCCCAAACTACATACCAGAAAATACATTCTACGGTACATTGTCAAAAGTGTTTATAGAACATTTTATGAGTTCAGAGAATGGAAAATTGTGCATAATTACAAAACATAGCCAAAAGAGAGATCTCCTGGCTAACAACATATACCAACTATACCTAATGATAGTTAGGCATGTGTACATATGACATTTTGCATACTAATACATCTACTTCAGTCTCACGCTAGACATTTAGCCGCATGAGCCATTATGGCAGCCATTCTTATTTCAGATTCTTATTGTCCTGGTACTTAGCCACTCTGGAAATATAAATTTATGTTAGTTACAGGATATGTAACAGAAAAGAGGCTTAGTTCTGCAATCTACACATTTCCATCTCCATTTATAGTCTGGAAGTTAAGGCCTATTTTGGCTTGCAATTTGTGCTGCATAGTAGTTTCAGTTTTTATATATTTTGGCCATTCTGATTAGGAATCCAAGTGATAACTTTATCATCTTGGAGGGGAAGTGATACCTTCTAGAAAGCACCTATTATACCCATCAAGAACAGCAAAAGAAAATTATTCTTCCTGTAAGCAGAATATTTTTCTTTGTAGTATTTTAAATGCAGGGAGGCCAAATACAGAGCCTCTTAACATGTGGAAGAAAATGTGAACTAAGTATATTAATTTAATATTTGTTGTAAGGAAGGGAAGGAATTTCCACAGAATCTTTCACCTGCACGAGGGACAATACCTTCCTTTTATGTCTAGACCAAAGATTGGGAAAGTTTTTCATCAAGAGGGCAATATTCCCTTCTGAGCAGCCTCAGGGGCCACATGCTAGTGGTGGGCAGGGCCAGAGGCAAAAGTGGGCAGAGGAACAAGTGTAAATTTTACTGCTGTGCAGTATGCTTACTCGCACACCTCTGTCCTCCATCCAGGTAAGCAAGAGGCATTATCAGAAATCCAGGACATATTCCAGCCAGGCAGATAGAAAGGGCCCATGAGGGGAATGGCTTGGGGATAGGTTGTGGTGTGGGGAAAGCCTTGAAGGCCAGATAGAGAGGCTTGGAGGCTACATTTGGCCCCTGGGCTTGAGGCTCCTCACCTGTGATTTAGACCTGCCTTTCAGTCCCCAGATGTATGTATGTTTATTTATTATTTGATTTATATCCCGCCCTTCCTCCCAGCAGGAGCCCAGGGCAGCGAACAGAAGTACTAAAAACACTTTAAAACATCATAAAAACAGACTTAAAATTCATTAAAACAAAACGTTAAAAAAAATTTTTAAAGGCTTTAAAAACATCTTTTTTAAAAGGGTTAAAAACATTAAAAAATGTATTAACAAGCAATTCTAACACAGATGCAGACTGGGATAGGTTTCAACTTAAAAGGCTTGTTGAAAGAGGAAAGTCTTCAAAAGGTGCCAAAAAGATAGCAGAGATGGCCATGCCTGCCTAATATTCAAGGGGAGGGAATTCTACAGGGTAGGTGCCGCCACACTAAAGGTCCGTTTCCTATATTGTGCAGAACGACACTCCTATAAGATGGTATCTGCAGGAGGCCCTCACCTGCAGAGCGCAGTGATCAACTGAGTATATAAGGGGTAAGACAGTCTTTCAGATGTTGCTGGACTACAGCTTCCATCAGCCCCAGCCAGCATGGCCAATGGTCAGGAATGATGGGAATTGTAGTCCAGCAACATCTAGGAACCCAAAGGTTGGGAAAGGCCAGTCTAGACAATGGCATAATGGTATATAGTTATCTGTTCCCACCTCATGGGCCAATTTTGACAGGTGGACAGGATAATCTCCCTATCATTACTTGATATCATAATGATGCCAGGTGATAACAGGTGGGTTATCCTGCCCACCTGTCAAAATCTTTTGCACAGCACTTTCCTCATGCACCCAACAGTTATCTGGTTGTCTGGCACTTGGGAACTGCAGTGCAAGGGGCTTTGCCAGCCCCATGCACAGCAAAGTGCTAAGCATAGGGCTGGCACAGCTGCTTTCTGCAGCGATCAGCTGCACGACTGGGAATTGAGTCATACAGCTGATCAAGCAAGGTTGATTTCAACCCTGCCTTCTGCATGGACTTGTAGTGCAATAGTTCCTCAAAGGACACACTGTCACATAGACAATCCAGCCTTGTCTTCACCTGCCCCACACCTGATGTCACATATTATGTAAGATGGGCATAGTTTGGGGAAAACAGTCCCATAAGCCAAATTTGGCCTGCAGGCCAGAGGTTCCCCAGTTCTGAGATAAGCCATTGTTTGGTTTAACATGTCGTACAAAGCCAAGCTTTAACCAAGGTTTGTTCTTGGATTTACAGCTCATGGTTTATATGAAGCAAAACAAACCAGGAGCATGGGTTTGGATGACATGGTAAGACAAACTATGGACTTGGCTTGCAGCAGGAGGACCATGAGAGGGGAGGAAATCAGCTGCTGCAACCTCTTCAGGAACCTTCACGTTTGGTTTAATTTTGTTTAATTTTGGGGGCTGATTGGTAGAACACAAAATCAATGTGCACTGAAACGCTGCACCTGAGTCTCCAAGACTACAAATTCACAAGCTGATGGTTGCATACGAACTTCATGGTATGCTATAATCTGTGGCTTCCCATGCACAAGCAAAATCTTTGCTCCTAGGATGAGCTGAGAAAAGCAAACAAAACATGATCCCTCGCTTAGCATTTATACCCAAAACAGGGATCGTGAACTGTTTTGCACCCAACAAACCCTAGTCAAGAGGAAACCTTGGCTACAGACCATGGTTTGTTGGGTGCAAAACAATCCACAATCCCTATTTTGGGTGTAAATGCATAGCTATGGACCATGATGTGTTTCCTTCCAGTATGAGTGGGGAGGAGCAAAAAACCCCTCTTAGGCACACTCATGGTAAACAGTTAACAAAAGATTGACTGTGATAAATCTGTGTGCAAACAGGGCCACTGTCACTGATGGATGGGCTGTTCCTTGGGCTTTCTTTTGGCCATCACAAGGTGCAATACATGATTACATTGACAGATTTATGGTTTACATTAAGATACTTGCCCAATATAAAGTCTTTGTTGCAACTGATAGATATTAGGAATAGGAGTACAGTATTAAGAGTGCCACCAAGAGAATCTGCTTATATCAAGCCTGGAAATGCCTGAGGCTAATTACACAGGCCCCTCTTCTCAGAAAGTTGTACTTACCATTCCAAAAAATACCACGTTGCAGATTAGCTTCAGAAGATACAGAAAACCATATTCCTGCTATAAAAAAAATATTAAAAGGGACCTGGTTGATAAGTGGGATTTGCAATAAGATGTTGTGGTGTACTTCCAGACACTGCATTCCATTCCTCCTCTCCGCAATAGTGTGTCAGCATTACTCAGTCTCCACTGGCTGTTTTGCAGGTTCTCCTTAGAGCTTTTCTATAAAGATGCATTGTACTTCTGCAAAGCTTGGAGTTCACAGGCCTACTAACACTTCCCTCTTGTGCTTGGGTGATGCCATTTATGCTACATAAGCAATAGCATTCACAGGGTCATATTCTACATTAGTTCTACTCAGCATAGACCCACTGAAATTATAGCCATGACTTAGGTTCATTAATTTAAATGAGTTTACTCTGAGTAGGACTTAGCTGAATACAACCTACAATCTGAATATTGAGGTGAAAATACATACGAGGTTCCTAGTATTTCAGAGTTTTGCAAACCAAAAGGCTTTAGGTGAGATACTTTTTTCCTTTATTTTTATTATTTAAATTTATTACCTGCCCTTCACCCAAAGGTTCTAGGGCCAATACCTTCAATATTTTAGGATTAATTGTCTTAACCCTATGCCCAGCTGGGTTTTCGCACCTTAAGTAACCATGCCAGCTTTACTGTAATTAATACAGTGTTTTTCTTTCTCACATTGGCTTCCCCAAGAGAAGCAAAGAAGAATTTCAGAAACATCTTCTAGCAGCACCTGAGTTAGGCATCAGTTCAGTATCTTTCAAACTTTGTTAACTTAGCCACCCTTTACATGTATCTCCCCAATTCAGTGTTAACTATCAGCTCGGCAGATGAAAGTTCAGAACACCTTGAATATAACAGTGCATCCACAACCAAAAACTGCATCAGGTACTCTATATGGTGTTACATTTGCACTATTAGAGGAACAGAGCATATGACTATCTAAAGCCACGAGAGCCAGTGTAGCATAGTGGTTAGAGTGTTGGACTATGACCTGGGAGACCAGGGTTCGAATCCCCACATAGCCATGAAGCTCACTGGGTGACCTTGGGCCAGTCACTGCCTCTCAGCCTCAGAGGAAGGCAGTGGTAAAACCCCTCTGAATACCTCTTACCAAGAAAACCCTATTCATAGGGTTGCCATTAGTCTGAATCTACTTGAAGGCAGTCCATTTCCATTTTTCATCTAAAGCCACACAGAGAAATATCATTACAACATAACAAGTCCCTCTTCTTCTCTAATCAGGTTGGAATGATAAAAAGTGGAGGAATAGTCTTCCCTCTTTAAAACCCTTGTATCTTTTAGGAGGCATTCAATTCACCCCTCATTTGGATAACAAAGGGAGGAAGGCACCACATAGCTCAGAATCTTATATTTGCATCACCTTCCCTCCAAGACCCATGTCCCTCATATACACCCATTCCATAGTTTAAGAATCACTGCCTTGCATTCATACTTTAGGAACCAGTGCTATTTTCCTCCAAGGTCACATGATAGCCACCTCTTCCAAGTGTCTTTACTTAGTAAGACATGTGGGTCCAATTCTTGTAAATGAGTCATATTTTAGAAATTGAGAGATGGCCTGATCTGCCTACTTAAGATGTCCTATGGATTTCCAGATGCTGCCATGGTAACTACAACAAATTACTGCTGGGTCTAATAGTTTGTGTTAAATGTTTAAAGCACAATCTGCCAACTTTTCCCATCATACTATCTATTCTAAGTATAGAATGCTTAACCATGGGTGCTCTGGGTTTTCCTCAAACCAGGAAAGCAAGGAGGGAATCACCATACAAAAAGGGAGGCAGAAGCACATAGGTCTCAAGGCGCAGCCAACTCATGTAATGCCAAATCGTGGTTTAGCATTACATCTCAATCAAGCCAGTTTTTATCAATAATCCAGATTGGCCGCTGTACCAGAGGGCTGGAAAACAGCTAATGTAACATCAATTTTTTAAAAGGGGTCCAATATGCTGGAACCCAGAAAGGCACAGGTCAATTAGCTTAACATCTGTTCAAGGTACAGTAGGGCCCCGCTTATACGGCGGGTTAGGGATCAGGCCCCCGCCGTAAAGTGGAAATCGCCGTAAAGCGGAACCTATTGACTTTAAAGGGTTGCGTCACGCGAAAATGCTGCAAAATGCCGCAAAACGGCAAAATCGGCTTTAAAACAGGGAATTTCCCCTGATTGAAAGCCGTCACATGAGCGGAACGCCGGAAAGCGGGGCCCTACTGTAAATTGCAGAAAATGTTAAAGATAACATAATAATCAACATAAGCAAGCATACCAAAAAATTAGCCTTACTGAAGAACAAACAAAGCAATGGCAAATCCTATTTTACTAATCTTTTAGAATTCTTTGGAAAGTGTTAATAAGCATGTGGGCAGGTGTGATCCAGTGGACATTGTGAAGCTAGATGTTCAAAAGGCTTTTGATAAAATCCCTCAAAGGCTCCTGAGCAAGCTTAGCATTCATAGGATAAGTGAACAAGTCTTCTTATGGGGTGGCAAAGGGTACTTCTTAACTTATTCATAAAGTAACTTGAGTTAGGGTGAGCATTGAAGTGGCCATATTTGGTATGACAACACCAAATTATTCAGGGTGGCAAAAGAAAGGGAACTCTTCAAACTGGGTTCACTGGGCAATAAAATGGCAAATGTGGTATAATGTATGGACTTCTTATATCTTACTTATATCTCTTAATTGTATCTTCCATGCTCTGTTACTACTGAAGGTTACTATTACTAAATGAATCCTACATATTGATCAAATAATTTTAACTCCATTTTGGACGGCCAGGCTATTATGATCTTGGCACTCACTGCAGTAGATCTTAGAAACTCAGAACAGGCCAATCCTGGAGTTCTACACATCAGATTTCCAATGAGGAGAATGTAAATTATTTCTATATCTCTCAAACCTAGCCAACACAGTACAGAATGAGGTATGATCTTCCTACTGTTTGGCCTGAAAGACATCTTTTTTTAGTTTACTCTCTCAATTAAGTTAGAGCACTTTTACTGGATGCATATGTGTCCTTGCAATATTTTGAGGACTGTACCAAAAATTAGTCAACAGGTAGGTTGATCGGGGATATTATGACAGAGCAGCTGGTATGTAAGTAATACTGTGTCAGAGCTGCACTAAGTACTGTAGAAGGTCCTTATCCCAAATCACAGGGAAACTCTAAGCACTATAGCAGACTTCACTTTACAGGGGACCCTCCATCCCTATGTAGGGCTGTCAATAATGGGTTTTAAAAAGGGCTTAAGGCAAATAAAAGCATTGTGTTACTGGGAGAGGTGGAATAAGAATCTGGTCTACCCCATTCTCCAGTATTACTAACCTGGGGGCATAAATAACCCTCATATCAAAGCAAAGTGCAAACCTAAAAGTTAGGTTTACTTACTTTACACATTAACTCTAACCTTTTTTCATCTATTCTAGTTTGAGGTCAAAGCTGTTTTTATTGTTTCCTAAAAGATAAAAGGCTATTACTGATGCCATCATTTGAAATTAATGGGCTTGGAATAAAAGATTATCTATCTTGTAATGCCCAGCTGTATTCTGAGGAAAGCTCCCTCACTCTGAAATTCTTCCTCTTGTTCAAAATGGAAAGTCAATACTGTTTTGGGTTTGTGCCAATTTGCACTTGCATGATCTGCATATCCATCAGACTAGATGCTCCATGAGCTAGCAGTAGCTGCTGGTACAAGCTCAGAAGCTTATTTTAGCCTCTTACTAGATGCAATTGCTGAAACAATGGAGTCAATACGTAGATTACAAATTACCTTTTATCTGAGCCATTTGGCCAGGCATTAATTTCTAAGGTGAAAAGTCAGCTCCATCCCAAGAGAATATAGCCTGTAGATGTGATCTTAAAGGAATTCACAAGTACAACTGGTGGTAAAAAGCCCAAAAGCCATTGACTAGTGAGACCCCAATATGTTGATTCTTAAGAAGCTGGGTTGTTGGTTTTTAAAAAAAATGAAGGCAAAGTTGGGTTTTCTAACTTGTACAATCCTTTACTACACCAAGATACTAACAGGGAAATTTTCTTGTTCATGGAAAGCTTAGCCATTCAGACAAGCAATTCCTCAGATCTGCATTGTGAGGTGGTACAGGACCCTGAAGGTTATAAAAATATTGCAATCAGTTCTTAACAAAGGCAGAAAGAATTCTGTTCCATGCATTGGAGCATATTCAGAGAGAGGTTATTCTCTGTGCCTAAATGGGATGGTTGAGTGCACCTCCTCCCTACCAAAGATACTCAGCACAGGCTCCAAGGATGATATGCACAGACACAGAACATCGTTATGCAACTGTACAAAGACTACACAGAACAAAATGGAAAAAGAGCCCTTTTCTAGACAATATCTCTTCAATTCAGGATTCCCAAGGATATGCATTCCTTTTCCTCTTAATTTTAACTTTTCCTTGTGGCCAAGAACAAGACAAAGATGCAGGAATCTAGTCACCCCAATACCGGCAAAATACATAGTACACAGAAATTGTGTAGGGGACACGGATGGAGGGAGGAACAGACATAAAAGCTTTGTCCTAACCCTATCCAGACACATAGTTGTTGATGTGTTTTAGTCTTTTTAGTCTGTTGCTATTTTAATATGTTTTAATAACTTGTTTTTAAACTGTTTTACTGATAATTTTAATTTTTGTAAACTGCTTAGAGGTTTTTTTCAATCAGGCAATATAAAAATTTTGTTAAGTAAATAAAATAAATATTAGGTTTTCTGTATATACTGCATCTAGAAAAATTACTTTATTACTACAAGAAATTATCAAACACGGTGGAAACCCTGTACTAGAAGTTACAGTTCAACATATCCTCTAACTTCTCATCTGGCAAGACAAATTTGTTTAAAATCAAACATTACTAATAAAGTCATCAACTCACAGCATTTGCTACTGCACAAAAGACAACAGGTCTGCCTACATGATCAATTATCTTGAAATAACCCCTGAACTTGCCTTCATCTCTTGAAGATGTAAACAAATCAGAGGTTAAAGTGAATAGAAGGACAGTCAACAGCCCATCTTTCACTTCTCATAATAAGAAGGCTGTCATAGCTGATGCATGACTTTCACAATCCCATAAACGCAAGCCTAGACTGTTAGTAAGAGTGTGTGGCTCAGGAGCACGGAATTCTTTTTTTGTGAATGGGATTCTCAAATAATTAGCATAGTGATCCAAGATAGACACATTTGTGTAAATATATCCACATTCAATGCTCAAGATGCTATGCTTAGGTTCCAAATTTTAAGACAAAGTTTTCACACAGAATCCCACTTCCTTGGATGAGAAGTTCTTATTAAAGTGATATCCACATGCTGTTTGAGCAAATATAAAGATGGAGAGTCATAACACATTATACTACTCCTTTCTTTTAGTACAACATCCAGTGTATCTGTATGCCAAGAAGAAGTCTGAGAAGTTAGAAGGTACTTTGCTTTAGAAGCAATGACTGGATTAGCCAACTTCCCCCTAACACATAAACTTCCCCCAACACATAAAGATAGATAATGATGCCATTTGTGGATGAATAGGACAGTTAGTCACCAAACCACAAATGCTGTATCAAGAAACAGCAGAGCATTTCTAAGTCAAAGTCTCTGCATATGTCTGTGTTACCATGTTCCTTTGCCATTTTAAATTTGCATACAAACCTGCACTTGTGCAAAGTGGTGGACACTTTCCATATATGCACAATTCTTTATTTGTGCAACAATGCTCACATACACTAACGTATTCCAAGCCAATGCAGTTTTCCAAAAGAGTAAAGTGGGCAGGTAGCAGAGAAACTTGTGAAATAGGTTTGAAGATCATAAAGCTGCCAGATTTAACTTCTGCTGAAAGCAGCTAACATAGGTGCACAAGTTCAGTAGGTCAAATTCACTGTCAAATTATTTTTAAAAACTGCAATAACTGAAAGAAAGAAGTCAGGTTTTCTGTTCAGGCAAAGTAACCTCAAGAGGTAAAGCTTTATGCAAATATCAAAAGTTCACGGAATGTAGTGAAGACTGCTCCCCTGTTTGTCAACCTCAAGGGCAATTTCAACAACACCTTGAACAAAAAACCCTGCAGGTCTGGTTTGAACATGCTTATATAATTGAAATATCACTTCTCTAAAGAAGTTAAAGCCCTCACACATTATGCATTTTCTTTACAATTCACCATCCCTTTTCCAATTGAAGGAATTTAGGTACAGAGTGCAATCGAAGCAGCTACCACTTTTAACACTACTACAAGTCAGTCTTAGAACAGCCAATGGTGAAATGGACATGCACAACCATCAGAAGTAGTTTTAAATGTGTTTAAAATGATGTTTTAAAGTGTTTTAGCGCTTTGTTTGACACCCTGGGCTCCTGCTAGGAGGAAGGGCGGGATACAAATTAAATAATAAATAAATAAAAATAAGTATTTATTTTCAAAGCATTAAGGGGAGTTATTATGCATAAATATTATTTTGGCTGAAGTCAGAAGATCTGATGATTGTCAATATACATGCCAATATGCTACAACTCTGCCAAAAGCCAGTAGCCCAAGTCTCATGTTTCCTTTCTCCTTGATACAATCAATTTAACACTGCACAGGTAAAAGAACTGCTACTGACAATAGAGACAGAACACTGCAGTATTCCAAGGCGGCAGCATACCTCCAGCTTTTCTACTGGAGCAGTATTTTATCTCAGACATCATTAATCGTCCTGCCTCCCCACTACACAATACAGATTATGTTCTGGGGGTTGGGAGGAAAGACAGCTTGCCATGCATGTATAACATATTCCAGCTCTTCTGCAGCCTGACATTTTTAACCACTACTCAGCAAAATGCATCCAAGTTGGACAGCAGCAAAACCATTAGCAAAACAGACACAACTTCTACCATTAATCTAGCACTGCCCAACTGTCAACCATACCCAAGACATACTTAAATAATAAGAGAAGTATTTGTTACAGTTTCCCACCCCACCGTTTCTGGGCAAGAAGTACAATCAGCAAACACATGAATATAAGAGCAGCCTTGCATTAAGGTCCATTTAGTTCAACCTTGTGGACAACAACCAGCCAGATGCCTCTGAACACTCACAGGTGGGGCACAAAGGAAACTCACTCTCTGTTGTGTGTTCCCAGTGTCTTATATTTAGAGATATATCCCATATTTGTATACGGAAACCCCATTTAGCCACCACAGCAAACAGCCACAGCAGTTACCAAGTAGCGGAAGTACATGCGTGTATGAGAGAGAGAAAGAGATGTACTCCCACAACCTCTCAACAAGGAGAAAGGAACACAAGACAGGGAGCATTGCACACCCACTGCTTTCCCCATCCCAAGGGCAGCAATACATCTCAACTCAGGCACTCAAGGACACATATATCACACGCACGCACACAGAAGCTCATCACCTATCTCCCAGATAAGGGCAACATTTCATCCTTGTCCTCGCTAACTACACCAAGCAGTCCCCTTCCTTACCGGCGGCCAGTGCCTGGCTGGGATCCCATCGGAGAGAGAAAGGGGGTGGTGGTGGAAGAGTAACAGTGAGTGCGCAGGGGAAAGTGCGAGGGCTCCCTTTCAGGGCCGCTGGGGTGGGGGAAGAGAAGCAGAGGTATGGAGAAGCTACGGCGGCGACTAATTCAGAGTAAGCGAAACAAGAAGATGGGGGCCACAGAAAGAGTCCCCGCACTGACAGGAGGAAGAAGAGGGGCGGAGGAGGGAGGGGTCAGGCGGCTGCGGCTGAGAAGTGGAAGGCAGCCTCCGGCGGGCCAGCAAGACAACCCTTCCCCCGCCCTACGAAGCGGCTGCGACGGCTCTTACCGAGTGATTCACCCCCCACATGAGAACGCTGAGGAGCGGGTCGCTGGCCCGGAAGAGCTTGACTTTCTGGGCCACGAAATGCTTCTTCTTCGTCTTGGTTTTACTCGCCATAACGGACACGATGTTGCCCTGGGCCGCCATGGGAGACGCGGAGGAAGAACGGCAGCCAACGAAGCAAAGAGAAAGAAGACGGAGAGACTAAGCTGGCAGAGAAGGAAGAGCGAGGAGGAGGGGCCAGGCGGCGAGACGGAGCGCGGCGCTGTGACTGAACGGAGTGCGCTAGCGCAGCTGCGGTAGGAGGAAAACGGCGGGCTCGTTGCTGCTGTTGCTGCTGCTGCTGCGGCCGCCGCAAGACGATACCAAGCGCATCCTGGCCTGGCCGCCTGCGCTGCTGCCGCTCACTGAAATGGCCCAGCTCGCCGCGGCCGCCACCTCCCTCCCTCCTTCCTCAGGCCACGCCCTCTATCCTCCGGCGGGAGCCACCATCAACGCCGCCGCCGCCGCCTCCAGCCCGCTCCCTTGGCCCCGCCCATCCTGGCACATCACATTCAGAGTGCCCCGCCTCCCTCCCAGCCACCCAAAGTTGAGGCATCGCACGCAGCGGGGGCAGTTGCGAGGCAAGCCCCGGCAGAGCCGGGCTTCTGTTATAGTGAGTGTGCGCGGTGGTTATGGGCATGCGTGGTGACGGAAAGCGAAGTTGTGTGTTCGCCTCTCCTCCCCTTTGCCCTACTGGCTGCTTCTGAGTTCTTTTACTAACTTGAGAAGAATTAGATAGAATGTAGTGGGTGAAATCAGTATCACAGTCAGTGGCAAATTCAGAAACGCAGGGTTCCTTCATGATAGTCACAGCCACACCTCTTCTTAAATTATACAACCTTCTAAGATTATAGAATAATATGGCCAGGTCTGAATACTGCTTTCTGCTTCTCAATACTCATTAATGCCTTCTCTCAGAACAACAGAGGTCCCTAAGAACTAATCATCATGAAAGGAGAGTGTGTTAGCTATTGAGAAGAGAATTCTCAGTTGTTGACTTATGTCCTTTCACTCTGATTGGTTCCAATAAGCAGGAAAAGACAAGGAAGCATGTCAGAAGACACTTTGCAGTGGCCAACACACTCCCCTTTCATGCTGATTGGCTCATAGGATGGTGGGGACATAGGGACCCTGCTGGGACCTGGCACCCAAAAACTTAAGGGAGCTAAGACCCCCTGAGACCCTGGAAAACTACACCCCTGGTGGAAATGATGGCTGATTAACTCCACTTCCCACCCCACCCACAGGGCTGAGGAATGATGAAAAACAAACGGGTCTGTTGACATCAACTCCAGGAAATCGACTTTTAGACCCTTTGGAGGCCCACTGTGAACTGCTTGCAAGGCACTTTGAGGGTAAAATTGCTCACCTCCATAGCAGTCTTGATGACCCATCCACATCTACTGTAGTCCCCTATGAGGTGTCCAGTGCAACGTCTGCTGCAACTTCCTGGGAATGGTTTCAGTTGATGCAGCCTGATGACGTAGACAAGGTGCTTCAGTTGATGCGGCCAGCATTCAGTTGATGCGGCCAGCAATGTATCCTCTCGACCCTTGCCCTTCTTGGCTTATTAAAGCTTGCCAATGGGGTTTGACTGAGTGGATCTAGGGTGTGGTCAACGCATCGTTGTGGGAGGGAGTGGTTCCAGGCGCCCTGAAAGAAGCGGTGATCTGACCACTCCTGAAAAAGCCCACCCTGGACCCACTGGTCTGCAACAATTACCGACAGGTCGCAAATACCCCCTTTTTAGGGAAGGTGATTGAGAGGGTTGTGGCAAAGCAATTGCAAGTACTCTTGGATGAAACAGATCATCTTGACCCATTCCAGCCTGGGTTCAGGCCTAGTTATGGGACTGAATTGGCCTTGGTCGCCCTGATGGATGACCTTTATCAGGAGAAGGACAGGGGGAATGCAATCCTGTTACTCTTACTTGAGCTCTCAGCGGCTTTTGATACCATTGACCATGGTATCCTTCTGGGCTGACTTGGTGAGATGGGTATTGGCGGAACTGTTTTACAGTGGTTCTGATCCTATCTCCAAGGTTGGTTTCAAATAATAGCATTGGGTGATTGTCTTTTGGCATCCTGGCAGATGTGCTGTGGGGTGCTGCAGGGTACCATCTTGTCCCCCATGCTGTTTAACATCTATATGAAGCCTTTGGGAGCGGTTGGGGTGAGGTGTCAGCAGTATGCTGATGATACCCAGATCTATTTCTCTGTAACATCTGAATCAGGAGAGGCTGTGCAAGCCCTGGACTGGTGCCTGGACTTGATGGTGGGCTGGATGAGGGCCAGTAAACTGAGTCTGAATCCTAGCAAGACGGAGGCGCTGTGGGTTGGTGGTTCCTGAGTTTGGATAATTGGTCAGTTGCCTGCTTTGGATGGGGCCGTACTGCCTCTGAAAGAGCAGGTTTGTGGTCTGGGGGTGTTCCTGGATCTATCTTTGTCGCTAGAGGCCCAAGTGACCTCCGTAGCTAGGAGTGCTATTTACCAGCTTCAGCTGGTAAGACAGCTGTGGCCGTTTCTGGCCTGAGATAGCCTGACCACTGTTGTCCACACACTGGTAACCTCTAGGCTGGATTACTGTAATGCACTCTATGTTGGGTTGCCCTTGAGGTTGGTCTGGAAGCTGCAGCTGGTGCAAAATGTGGTGGCGAGACTGCTCACTGGGGCAGGGTATTGGCAACATGTCACCCCACTGCTGAAAGAATTGCACTGGCTGCCCATTTGCTAACGGGCCAAGTTCAAGGTTCTAGTGTTGGTGTACAAAGCCCTATACAGCTCGGGACCAGCATACCTGAAAGACCGTCTTATCCCTTATATACCCAGTCGAACACTGTGCTGTGCAGGTGAGGGCCTCCTGTATATACCATCTTATCAGGAGGTCCATTCTACACAACATAGGAACAGACCTTTAGTGTGGTGGCACCTACCCTGTGGAATTCCCTACCCTTAAACATTAGACAGGCGACATCTGTGTTATCTTCTCAGCGCCTGTTGAAGACCTTCCTCTTTCAACAAGACTTTTAAGTTATCCCAGTCTGCATCTGTGTTGGAATTGCTTTTTAATATGTTTTTAAACTTTTTTAAAAAACAATATGTTCTTAACATGTTTTTTAAAGATGTCTTGAAAGCTTTTTAAAAATGTTTTTAAAGATGTTTTGTTTTAATGTATTTTAAAGTCTGTTTTGATGATGTTTTAAAGTGTTTTTAGTGCTTTTGTTTGCTGCCCTGTGCTCCTGCTGGGAGGAAGGGCGGGATATAAATCAAATAATAAATATAAATACATAGATGATTAATTGGGACTCAGAAGAAGATGGAAGCGTCCAGTAATGTTCATATGAGGAGAGATATTCCAGGAGATAATGGGATCCTGAGAAATCAAAACCAGCACTTTTAATTGGGCCCCAAAGCTTAAAGGCAGCCAGTGTAGCTATAACAGAATTGGTGCTATATGATCTGTTTGCCTCAAACCTGTCTACAGTCAAGCAGCTGCATTCTGCATTAACTGAAGCTTTCAAATCATTTTCAAAGGCAGCCCTAAGTAAAATGCATTGTAATAATTCAGCTTGAAGTTACTAGAGCATAGATTGCTGTAGCCAAGTTATCCCTGTCCAGATAGGGTCATAGCTGGGCCTCCAGCCTAAGTTGATGGAAGGCACTCTGCCACCAAGGCCACCTATGCCTCAAGTGACAGGAATGGCTCCAAGAGAACCCACCCCAACTACAATTTTAAATTGTTCTGAGAAACGTTTTACTTTTGGAAATTGCTTTGAGATTTCATTTAATGGAAGCCACAGAGATAAATAAATAATTAATCTTCTGAGTAAAATATAAAGTAGATAAGATAAATATAAGTGACCATATTAGTAAATCTCATTAAAACTGCTTTTTTACTTTTTCAGTTGCAATTCTGTCCTGGCAAATCCTTTTTTAAGTTACCATCCTAGTCTGTTCTGCCCACTGGGCAAAACAGGACTGGCCCCCAACATTTTGCTCCCTCAGGCAAAGAAGCAAATAGTGCCCCCCTGTGTCCCATGTCAAGTTGCATCATACCCAACGCCAGTGAAGTTGTTTTGGCATATGATGCAGCACATCCTACAAATATCTTTGCCCCGCCCTGGCAAGAAAATACAATGATAATAAATTAAAGAACTACCCATTCACTGTCCTTTCATGACATTCAGAATCAGTTACCTGAGCAGCCACTGTACCTAATAGAAGAGCAGGCCCTAGGGCAGGGATAACATTGCTACTAAATTTCACTGCACCAGCAGAATAAGAAGCTACACTGTTATAATGAATTTATACTAGAATTGCAACATGACTACACCAATGATAGATGCTGCGCCTTTGTTCTATGCTGGTGGGATTCTACCAGCAGGGGGAAAATGTAGGTAAATCTCACCCCTCTGAAGCTGCTATTTGTATTTTAAGGCAGGGGTGGCTAACCTGTGACCCTCTAGATGTTGGCACTACAGCCACAGCTCTCAACAGTCCTGACTACTGGCCATGCTGACTGGAGCTTATGGGAGGTGGAATCCACAGGTTCCCTATCCCTGTTTAAAGAGAAGCCTCCATTCATGCCAGTGGGAGCTTTCCTTGAAATGCAAGTAGGAGCTTCAGAGGGATGGGTTTTGTTGTGACTGTGACAAGGAGTAAAAACAACAACACACCATTCATGTTAACTATTTTCACATTTAGTTTGTCCCTCACCCCGTAATGATTATTTTATTATTTATTTATTAATTAAATTTATATCCTACCCTTCCTCCCAGAAGGAGCCCAGTGTGGCAAACAAAAACACTAAAAACATTTTTAAAATATCTTTAAAAACATCTTTAAAAATAAAGCTTTAAAACATATTTAAAAATAAATATAAAAACAATTCCAACACATATGCAGACTGGGATATGGTTTCTACTTAAAAGGCTTGTTGAAAGAGGAAGGTCTTCAATAGGCACCAAAAAGACGACAGAGATGGTGCCTGTCTAATTTTTAAGGCGAGAGAATTCCAAAGGGTAGGTGCCACAATAGTAAAGGTCTGTTTCCCATGTTGTGAAGAATGGACCTCCTGATGAGATGGTATCTGCAGGAGGCCCTCACCTGCAGAATGCAGTGATTGACTGAGTATATAAGGGGTAAGACGGTCTTTCAGGTATGCTGATCCAAAGCTGTATAGGGCTTTGTATACCAATACTAGAACCTTGAACTTGGCCAGGTAGCAAATGGGCAGCCAGTGCAATTCTTTCAGCCACAAGGTAACATGTTGCTGATATTCTGCCCCATTAAGCAGTCGCATTGCTGCATTTTGTACCAGCTGCAGCTTCCAGACCAACCCCAAGGGCAACCTCACAATACATCGCATTACAGTAATCCAGCCTAGAGGTTACCAGTGTGTGGACAACAGTGGTCAGGCTATCCCAGTCCAGAAATGGCCACAGCTGTCTTACCAGCCAAACCTGGTAAAAAGCATTCCTAGGCCCCTGGGCCTCTAGTGGCAAAGGTGGATCCAGGAGTAGCTCCAGACTATGAACTGGCTCTTTCAGAGGGAGTACAACCCCACTCAAAGGAGGCAACTGACCAATTATCTGGACTTGGGAATCACCTACCCACAGTGTCTCCATCTTGCTAGGATTCAGAGTCAATTTATTGGCCCTCATCCAGCCCACCACTAAGTCCAGGCACCAGTCCAAGGGTTGCGCAGCCTCTCCTGAATTTGATGTTACAGAGAAATAGAGCAGGGTATCATCAGAGTACTGCTGACACCTCACCCCAGATCTCCTAATGATGTCTCTCAATGGTTTCATATAGTTAAACAGCATTGGGGACAAGATGGTACCCTGAGGCACCCCACAGCACAACTGCCAGGGGACTGAAAGACAATCACCCAATGCTATTCTCTGAAAATGACCCTGGATATAGGATTGGAACCAGTGTAAAACAGTGCCTTCGATACCCATCTCACCAAGTCGTCTCAGAAGGACACTATGGTCAATGGTGTCAAAAGCTGCTGAGAGCTCAAGTAAGAATAAGAGGGTCACACTGCCCCTATCCTTCACTGAAAGGGCAACCAAGACCAATTCAGTCCCATAACCAGGCCTGAATCAAGATTGGAATGGGTCAAGATGATGGAATCTGTTACACCTATGAAACAGGCATTGTAAGTAATGACACTCACAGAGCTTGATAGAAGGAATGGGATAATGTAAGAGCCAATGAGGAAGCAAAGAGTAACATCAAATCAAGATTTGAAACTGAAGAAATTGTAGCCTGCATCAAGTCAGTTCCTTCCACTGCAGCAGTGGTGCCAAATAAGGAACCAAACAGGTGCCACCTAATAGAAGATTCAGCTGTTATCCTAGGTTTGGAGCAACTGCGGTTGGCTTTTAGCAATGCTGAAATCCTTGTGGAAACAGCAGGCAATCAGCATGGGAGTCTGCATCCTTAAATCTGGTCTGCGAGCATCTAGAATGCTGAATCAATGTATTGGTTACTTACAAAAGCACTCCAATACCCAAAGAATGAGGGTTCCCTTTGTTTAACTGTATATCACTGTATAGTGCTTGGCTCTTCCCACTGGATAAAAGCATAAGAAACTGATAATGGTTGCTAGATCATCACCATCATTGCATCACCCTACCTCACCTTTGCATTCCAACCTAAACAACTCCTTATTTGACTAGGTCTACACACTTACCTATGTTAAAAATGTGCCCCCAGATTTTGACCTCAGATGTTGCTTGGTCTCTGACACCAGTGTCAGTTTATATATTCTATGCCAGGCTATATATCCTATGCCTTGCTTGGAAGTAAATGCCATTGAAATCAATGGCACATCTTTTCAAGTAAACACAGTTAGGACAGGGATTTGTGTGTGTGTGTGTGTGTGCACGAGCACAAGCCTTTTACAAATCAGATAGAGAAAATGTACAGTATATGGCTAATATTTATCTTGTACCTCTACAGTGACCTGTTGGACTCACAAAGCACTATTCTACTTTTATAGCAGCGTAAGCTTGAATGTGAGAGACCCTGTCTGGAACCCCCTGTTCAGCTGTGGAGCTAACCAGAAGCTTTGAACCTCAGCCCGTATACAGTGGGCATAGGATTGCACTGGTTAGCATCCAAGAATATTCTTCTCCAGAAAATTACATATGCTATAATTCTCTTTGAAACTAATGAGGATTTTGCATCTGCAGCAAATAAAAGTACAGTGTTAGATGCTGCTGCTCATTTGCTTGTGCATACTTCTTGTGTGGTTTCCCCCATCCCATCCCTTTCTACATTTGCAGATGAAGTTGCTGCTAACACTTCCTCTGCACGCCAGTAATAGGTCAGCTGTCAGGGTTTGCAAACTGCAGAGGAAGTACATTTTTGTTGCTGAAGAAACTGCCGAGTCAATGCAATTGGCAGTTCTGTGATGTCGTTAGTCCTACAGCCATGCACCCTACCTATGAAAGAGCTCAGATTCTATATAAGGAAGTGACACCAAAAGCATAATCCTAGACATATCTACCCAGAAATAAGTTCCATTGAGTTCAGTGGGGCTTATTCCTACATAAATGTGCATATTTACATATGTGAACTCAGGGAGCCATAGGTTATCAGTATGGAAACAAGCTGCAGTAAGCCTCAGGCCCACCTCCCCCACCTCCGTCACCGCTTCCAGTGTGGCTGCAATGAAGAGACTGCAAGCTTTCACTTTGCTGTAAAGCCAATGTCAAATGGATAAGAAATGCGTTGTTTTCACTAACCATAGTTAGGATTAACCACAGTTGAGCATTAGGACAACGTTAACTGTGGTTAATCAAAAACAGAAGCAGAAGCTTCCAGTCTCCTCCTGGCAGCTATACAGGAGGAGAGGGGAAAGCATGTGAGTTCATGACTCACTAAGGCTTGTTCTTGCAATGCTAAACCATGACTTAGTGTTGCATCTGAATGCAGCCAGTGGGGCTTAGGGCCAAGCAAGATGTTAAGGTGGCAGTTCTGCCACAACCAGGTAGAAAATTTTTGAAATGCAAATGGGACACCTGAGTGAAGAATTCTACATCTTCCCCATGTCCAGTACTTACTTCCCCACAGCCTTCCTTCCTGGTGATTTCACGTTTTGGTACCAGAACCCAGATGAGGATATAGTGATGTCAGGTGACAAACTGCAAGGAAGTATGACATGGGTGTGGGAGACTTCTGCACCATCCACCTAGCCACCTATTTTGTTTGTAAACTTGGATTTTACTTCATATGTGATTCAGTTGAAACACACAAATATGTCACCATTACGTTTACTTTTGCCCTTTCTGCCAAGTAAGCTTACATAGCAGGAGCAGGGAACCTTTGGCCCGTGGGCCAAGTTGGCCCACCAGGCCTTCCCATTTGGTGGTTTGGGGAAGTTGTTCCCCTGTCAAAATTGGCCTCTGCAGTGGGGCCAGATAATGATCTAGCCCCCTGAGTCAAACAGGTTCCCCACACCATTGTATTTGAATTGGGTTGGATATGAGCAAAGTGCCTCCTTTGTAACAAACAGGTCATGTTCTGGATTGATGCTGGATCCCACAGAGAAAGTGGCAAGACTGGACGAAAGTTGCTGGACCATGGATAGCTCCAAGTGAGCAATTTGCTCCAACAACGGCTGGAAGGAGACTGGGGCTTTTTAAGTCTCTGTCTCCAGACTACTTCCTGTAGGCTCCATCCTCTTGTACAGAACTTTGCAACCTCTGGCCTGAAGACGGGAACTTCTCTTCCATTCCACAGCCTCCCTCTGATGCACTCCCAGGGCAGAGCTTGGAAAAGTTACTTTTTTGAACTACAACGCCCATCAGCCCCAGCCAGCATGGCCACTGGATTGGGCTGATGGGCGTTGTAGTTCAAAAAAGTAACTTTTCCAAGCTCTGTCCCAGGGGCACTGGACTGGTGATGCGCACTGGGAGACATCTGGTTCTGCAGGCTCAGGGAAAGGTGCCTGTGAGGGTCTGGGCTCTGTCCCCATAGACAGACCCTGAGTGGTCTGGGAGGTTCCTCTAGAGGCTCCTGTCCAACAGCCTCAGGCACAATGGTCTTCCTACCTTCAGCAGTCAGCCCTGAGCCTGACCCAGCTCCCCATCTGGTGCCCCAGCAGCCTCCGACTCCATTTCCAGATCACTGCTAGATTCGGGATCATGACCAAAAGTAAACAAAATAAAATACTTTGAGCTTTCACACCCGCTAGCCACTCTGTACAGTTCAGTCTCTCAAGTGTGACAATAGCCGCTTAAAACATTTTTAAGGGCCAAACTACAAATGTGTGCAATGGTGGAAGATGGTGGCAGTGAACCCTTTCCTTGTCTGCCATTTCTCCTCTCCAAATCATCTCCACCTCATCTAGGATGGCTACTTACGCACTGCCAAGTGAGAGGAAATGCATCACCAGAAAAGAGGACTAAAAAGGATAGGAACTTGTGTAAATGCTTATTTGTATGTCTAGATGCAAATCCAAAGCACAGGTGAGAGGCAAAAATCAGCAAAAGGTTCAGACCTGAGTGATATACACGTATCATTAGATTAGCAAAGGTGGAGAGGGGGTGGTGAATGGAAATCCTGCAGCAGAAAAAAACACTAAATCCTGTGAGTGGGTTTATCTTGTGAAACACATTAAGCTTTGGCAAAAGATCTTCAGCAAGCTAAAATGCAACCTTGAGCATTTAATTAGAAATGCAAACAACTTTGAAAGGAAGAGTTGCCATTTAAACTCCTAATGTTGCTCAGTAGGAGCCCCATCAAAGAAAAGGAAAGTTGTATCCAGCTTCTGCTTGATTGTCTTCCTCATCCTCTGGTTTCCTCTATGGTAATATGTCACAAACTTGAAAGCTTCATTATCACTCCATTCACATGACATAGCAAGGAGGGCCTGTCAATTACCCTACAGTTCAGGCAAACTTGCATATTTGGGAAATATCTCATGTACCTGTTTACCAGTGATGTAACTTCCTAAAGGGTGGGGTTACCTGGCTTCTCTTCCTCCTCCTTTCTCTGGGATTTTTGCATATTCTCCATTACGCCCGAGAAGAATGAAGCATGCACATGCTCCTCTCCAAGATGACCATTATCATGGACGGAGACTTCTACTTTTCTATCTAAGCTAGAGCCTATGTTTCTGGAACATATAAAAGGTCGTGAGTAAACATTCTTTATCTTTTACTTAAGAAGATTGTCTGTAATTATATGTGTCTGTGGGAAAGGGTGGACTGGTTGATTCTCATCCCGCTGCTTGCATTTATATCTCTGCTAAGAAATAGCACCATGAAACTATTCCTATTTCACAAATATTTTTAAAATACCAAACAGTATCCAGCTTCTGCTTGATTGTCTTCCTCATCCTCTGGTTTCCTCTATGGTAATCTGTCACAAACTTGAAGCTTCATTATCACTCCATTCACATGCCATAGCAAGGAAGGCCTGTCAATTACCCTACAGTTCAGGCAGATGACATCATCACTCCTGGTCTGTAAAAGATTCTGGAGCTGTACTTCCCACACCATTGCCTGAAGAACATGTTTGTAGTGTTGAAAGTCACATATGGCACTTGATCCATTCCTAGAACCTGCAAGGTATGTACATGTACGTTGCAGACATACATATACACAAGAAAGAAACAGGAACTTTGGGAGCAGCTTTATACCAAGTCAGACCATCGGTCCATCTAGTTCAGTATTGTCTACACTGATGGCAGCGGCTCTCTAGGGTTTCAGACAGGGCTCTCTCCCAGCCCTAGATGCTGGTGGCTGAACCAGGGACCTTCCGCATGCAAAACAGACACTCTACCACGGAGCTACTATGGCCCTTCCCAATGAAGTCTTGGGGGAAGGAGACCAAGAGAAGAGAGACAGGAGACACCAACTGGCAAAGAATTGCAAAAGGAGTGAAAGAAGGAATAAGAGACAGAAAACACAGCATGGGAAAAAATAAGAGGAAGGCAAGGGTGTTTCATCCCCTCTTTTACAGCTACTATATGACAAGGAAATTGCTATGCAGAGTAACACATTCTGTGAGCACAAAGGAGGCGAGGATCAGCCAAAACAAATGACTCACATTATAAAAATACCCACATTAGCATCATCACATATGGCAAATCCCCAAACCCTTGATCAAATAGATAAATCTCCAAGCTGTTGCATCTAAGTAACTCAGCCTGGCAGATAGAAAAATCAGAATTTGATAAGGAGCCCTTTCTTATTCTACATTAGAAGGCTGGGGTAACTAGTATTCATTATTGTATTGCTAATTTGGCTAACAGTCTTCTGGAATAATCTAAGGGATGTGCATGGGAATGTATGTGCACATGCATGCACATGTGTATAATGAATGCATTTTTGTGTCTTGTTTGTTGTTATTATTTATTTAATTTATGAATCACTACCTATGAGACATCTCGAGGCAATTTACAGCACAGCAAAAACATATATAAAAAAATTACATATATTAAGAACAGTTAAAATAATTGCATATATAAAAACAATTTAAAAAACAAAACAAAAAACAATTACATATAAAACAATTAACCAACAACAACATCATTTTTACATATAAAATCAATTTCAAATCCAAAACAGATACCAACTGGGATAACTGTTATGCATAATCCTTACTTCTTCTTGTTGTTTTCTCCCCAAAATAATATTCTTTTGTTTAGTTATTTTGACACTACAATTCATAACAAATTAAAATTTAAAAAACAAAATAGAAAAAAATTAAAAAGAAAAAACAAACAGAACTAAGTTAAATTAATCTGCAAATTATAAATTACAGTCAGGAGCAGGTAAAAACATAACTCCACATACATCTAAACTATGTGGGTTGAATACTTTCCAATGCTTCGCCATTAATGCCTTTGCAGCTGTCAATAAATGTGTGACTAGCTCTTTACTTTTCATCTCTCTATCAGCACCTTAATACAAGATTGTGTTACTGTTGCATTGCGGGTAATAGTCAATGCTCGTCCTACTCGGAGTAGACTCATTGAAGTTAATAGGCATAACTAATTGCTGATTCATAGGGTCGCCATAAGTCGTAGTTGACTTGAAGGCACAGAACAACAACAACATACAGTATTTATTTATTTATTTATGTATTTATTATATTTATATCCCACCCTTCCTCCCAATAGGAGCCCATAATGAACATATGTTCAGTAGTATTTGAGTTCATTTAGTTGAATATAACCCTGTGTTATTAATTAATTAATTTTACCAGCATTTTACATTTTGTTCTGGGGGGGAAATGATACTCCCTTCCTTATCCCAAGCTCATTGATTGCTCTTTGCTGTAGTTGCATTGAGGAATTAGGTTGTGCAGATATCATATCATGGGCACCAGTTGGACATTATTTGTGATGTAATGAGGAACAAGTCTCACGGCTTTCTCTCCATCCCACATGCGCTCCTCTGCTGTACATCCACAGCACAAGGGCACTGATCTATGCCATATTTTTAAAAAACTTGCAGACTACAACGTGTCCCTCTTGTGCAGCAATGCCTTCTATTGTTTTTTTTTTAAGCCTTACAGTTCTTTGGAGACGGTGTGCTCCCTTCTCTCTCACTGATCTACATATCTGATATGAAAATATATCTTATCAAATATGTCTTAAATACAAGCATGACTGTTTCCTAGCAGCAAGGCTATCCATGCTTCCATCCCCGCTCCCATTTATGACATGCTGCCTGGGGTTTATGGGAGCATTTTCACCAAGCCTCAGAAACCAATGTCTACTTTTCACTTTGCAGAAAAACCCTAATGTGCACTTGCCCTCATCTTACAATCTATCATCCTGAAGACTAGAATGAAGACGAGAATAAATTAATTGTAATCAGCACAATTCTCCCTGTCTGTCCATAGCTCTTTGCAGATTATTATTATTATTTAAATTTATATTCCTGGCCTTCCTCCCAGATGGTGTGGGGGAGGGGAGATTGTCTATTTTTAATTTTTTAAAGTTTCTATCCCACTCTTCCTCCCAGAAGGAGCCCAGGGCGGCAACCAAAACACTAAAAGTACTCTAAAACATCTTAAAAACAAAAGACTTTAAAATATATTTTAAAATAATATAAATATAATAGCTAGTCTTTCCTAGAGATTGGGGGGCGGGAGACCGGGGCTGCTGTTGCCCTGAGGCAAGAAGGGGTAGCCTCGAGGTCTTCAGGGGACAGAGAACACCCCCCTCAAACTGGGGAGTTGTGAGGAAAACAACAATATTGTCTCTCCCAATATATGTTCAGCTAAGATATCTTGTATTACAGCTGGTATAGCACAGTGGGGAGGAAAGCCTAGCTGGGAGTCCAGAGTCTGTGAGTTCAAATCCCCGCTCATGTCTCCTGGGTGTCAAGGGTCAGCTAAAGATCACCCCACAGTTAGTGGCTCAGGGATTACGTGACCTGACACCTGTGCAGCTGTGGGCAGGCTGCATTGTCCCAAGGAGCCCAGTTGCCCCCCAGCTGGCAGTTGTGGACAAGGAAGGGGCTGGCTTGTGCAGCTGTGGCAAGCTGAGCAGGCCCTAGCCAGCTAGGGAGGACTAGCCTCAGAGGGAGGCAATGGTAACCCCCTCTGAATACCGCTTACCATGAAAACCCTATATATTGACTTAATGGACTTGAAGGCAGTCCATTAAAAAAAATAAAAGATCTCTCATATCCCCCATGCTAGCCTTGAGGAGGGCATGCTGCAGCCCAAGCTTTTTTGCTTCTAAGTGTTTGGGACAGCCTTTCCCAACTAGTGGGCCACCAGATGTTGTTGGACCACAACTCCCATCAGCCTCAGCCAGCATTACCAATGGTCAGGAAAGATGGGAATTGTGGTCCAACAACATCTGGTGGCCCACTAGTTGGGAAACGCTGGTTTGGGAAATGTTTTTCACTTACTCAATGAGAAGCAAAAGGCAAACACTCTTTGTTATTATTTCACATGTTCTACTTATTGCAGAGATGGGGAACCTGTGGTCCTCCCATCATCTCTGACCATTGGTCACACTGGCTGGGACTCTTGGAAGCTGGAGTCCAGCAATGGGGAGGGAGGGGGGAGAAAGTTCTCCATCCCTGATCTGTGGTCAAGTTCTGGCATTGATAATTTTTCCAGGACTAAGCTCAGATGAACCCTGCGTCATATTAAGAACTGCCATCGCTAATGCTCTATGTTCTTTCTCTACCCACCATTTTATATCTTATTTTTCTTGCTTAAGATTTATCTTCCACTCTGCCTTTCTTCTTCTTCTCCATATAGGTTTCTTAACCAAATATGTCAACCTACCTCACCATTAGATTCATCTTAAATCTACTCTATTAATTTTTATTGCTGTTTTATTTTTTGTTCTCCCTCACATAGGGACTGGCATTTGATTTTCCACACACCAATAAATAATAGGTGTTATTTTCACACAAACTGGTTTTTGCACTAGGGACAACCCTAGAGCCTCCCATGCTAATTGATCTGCATCTGACAACAATAGCACAGGGTCTGAGTTACTGCTGTCTTGCTAGTCATTCACAAAAAGGCAACACTATTCATGACGGTGAATCAGCCCCATATCACTCAATGGACAGAGAGTCTCGGCTTCAGATGCCAGAATGAATGGGAAGCTGAATGCTAGTTTTGTTAATGCATGATGTAAAAAGTGGCCTCTAGTGGCCTGGAATCATTCCTGCCCTCTGCTTACTGTTATTTAGCCAGGTCTGAAAACCGTTAAGTTTCCTTAGGAAACTTTAGTTGAGGAACTTACTAGGGAGTAACCGCATGTAGGGTTGTGGCCAGTATTTCTCACCAAAAGCCCTATGCTTTCATTCTCAAGTATATTTTTATTATTTTATTATTAAATTTTTAATCCTGCCCTTTCTCCCAGAAGAAGCCCAGGGCGGCAATCTTAATTAGACTGGGAAGATCTGGGTAGTCTCCAGTGTACAAAGTAGTTTCTGTGAAAATAACACCTGCTGTTTGTCTGAATGCAGAAAATTTAATACCAATTCTCATATGAGGAAAATAACACCTGTTGTTTATTGCTTCGTTTTCTAGGGAGTTAGTCTGAACTCCATGGGACAGGCTTCAGAGTAAATATGTATAAAATCCAGTTGTTTAGCTTAAAAAGACACCAATCTGTAACAATTTTTTCTCACCTACACCTGATCCACCCCCAGTAGTGTGTCTTAAGAACAGAGTAAAATAGAGATGACCAAGCACTTATTGTCAGACTAAAAGATTTCAAGCTACCATAGCCAAAATGCATTTATGTAGGAGTTCTTAAAACAGAAATAAAAATCCTGTGCCTTGCCCAAGGTTGTTGGACTACAGCTCCCATCATTCCTGACCATTGGCCATGCTGGTTGGGGCTCAAGGGAGTTGGAGTCCAACAACATCTGGAGGGCGACAGGTTCCCCATCTGTATCATAAATACTTTGCAGGGAGGTGAAGAACTATTCCTACAATATATAGCATCACTGAAATCAGCTTCCATGTCAGAGTACCGGAACATGACCAGCAACACTGATCTTAAAACAGGACCTCAGGGGGATGCAGTAAATATAAAATACCTGCCAAACTCATTTCTGCCCCAGGCAAAGAGCAATTAAGGCTAGAACTTTGCATCAAACAGAAGAACCGACTTTTGCTAAGTAAAAATCAGAATGGCTTTTGGAAAATAAGCCATGCATCAGTGCATTACGGATGCATCCAAAGACTTTCTTTAAAACTTTTGTATTGTCTAACGAGACTGTAAGAATGAATCTTTTACTTATTTTGCTATAGATGAGACTGCAGGAGAGTCTCCTGTCTATTGATTTATTACACCTCTGTCAGACATTTAGGTTGCATACACACAACATGTTATTCTAGAATTGATGGAGACTTGAGTTCTTGTTTTTTCTGCCTAGTCCACACACATTTTAGATCTATCACATATTTTTCATAGCTGAAAAACGCTTCTTGACAAACTGGTTGCATTCCAAAAAGAAAAGCTCATTTCAGATAGATTCTTCATTACTTTGTGGTCTGTCCATTTGAAAACAAACTCTGACATTGTGGGTAGGCATATACCAAGATTGCAATCACCACTTCCTCAATAATTCATGGGGAGTGGGGGCATGTGCAGGGAGGAAAAGGTGTGAATAACCTAATCAAGGGGAGGGCTTTCAAATGTGTATCAAATAACCAAACCCACCCTTGTGGATGGCAGAATCTAGAATCAATCTAGATTGAAAGCAGCATGTTTACAACAAGCATTTCTGGATTGAGAAAACTACTTTTGTGTTACAAACGGGTTAGTTTACACAGCCAGAAATTGCAGACTAAGCTGTACCTCTGTGAGCGGTAAACTATAGTTCCCAAGATTCTTTCTGGAAGTCATGTGATTTAACTGTATGGTGTGTATGTCTCTCCCAGGTGCTGAGATATAAAGATAAATATGGCAGTGTTTGTACAACACTATTTGGATCCCAACTGACTCTTTTATAACTTATAAAATTAACCTTCTGACTTTGCCAGGGAAAACACTGCCAGGTTTCTCTTTACTTCTGTTCTCCGTGCCATACCTTAAACAAAACGTTTCATTTAAGGTTGGGACAGAACCAGGTTACAAGAATGCCTTTTCTCAAAAGAATGGAGGTAGCCATTGCTTCTTCATCCCACTATCCCAAGTGGGTAACTTGATATTTGAGCATCTGGGAAGGATTGTCTGATAGAGTTCCAGACCACTTGAAAATGTGCCACATTTTAATAACTTTTTGGTTGGTCCTAATAAAGATATTACCCACGGTGGTCTTAAAGAGCTTGTTATCATTTGGCAATTAAAATGGCCAGTAAAGAACTGTAACTATGTTAGAATACAGAAAAAATGTGGCTTGTATATAGATTGTGGATGAAACCCAGCTGCTGGAAAATGCAGCGTGAGTTTTAATCCCAGGTGTGTTATTGTGGAGCTCTCTGAATTGCTCTTGAGATGTTTACCACAATCTCAATGCCAACAACAGATGGTGGTGTTACATTCTCCTCCAGCCTGTCAAATTGTTATTCAGTCACATTTCAGAGAGGACTTTTTACACAGTAGCATCAAATGGACAAAAAACACCCCCAAAGACAATTTTTTTATTGTATCATTCTTGTTTTCAAGTGTTGCAAATTATATGAGCAGATCCACATAGGTAAGACACAAGAGCCTCTATTGTATTGAATATTTCAGACACAAGTAGGAAAGTTAATCATTACAAAGAACAATTCTGATGTGGAATATTTGACAACACCATTCTAAGAACATATGTACTTCTAGTGAAGTACATGATGATATGAATATGAATTTTCAACTATGATTGCAGTGCCAATAACAGAGCATTTTTCAAATTTGAATTCATAATATTGGGACTCTTTCTGCTGGAATAATCAGCCTAGCATTTGAGTTGTAGAAAGGAAGTCATACAGAAAAAGAATTTGTGTGTTTATTTATTTATTTATTGCATTTGTATACCGCCCCATAGCCGAAGCTCTCTGGGCAGTTTACAACAATTAAAAACATTAAAAACAAATATACAAATTTAAAAACACATTTTCTTAAATGCTTGCTACAGTGTTGGTGGGAGGGCTGCTTGTTGACCTAAGGTTTCAGGGGCAAAAACAGTAGCAGGATGTCTCCCTTCATCACCTCCTTGGTGCACTCCCCGCTCAACACATATACACAGCTATATCATGCATATAGAGCAGGGGTTCCCAAACTGTGGTCCACAAGTTTCATTCCTGTGGTCCACAGCATGCTTGCATTAAATATTCATATTGATTTTTAATTGTATTTTTATTACTTCTTTTATTTCTTATATTGTATTTGATTGTATTATCATTTGAATTCTATGGAAAGCAAATTGTAATGCAATAAAATATAAGAAATAAAAGAAGCAATGACATTGCAATTAAAAATCATACAGCATCTAGCACAGCTTATTACAGTTGTTGCAGCAAGCAGAAAAATCATTAAGCGGTCTAGCAAGACTCTCAGCAATTTTCAAGTGGTCCATGAGGAAAAAGTTTGGGAACCACTGACATAGAGCAAACGAGTAAAACACTTTTTAGGTTTTTAATGTATTTAATGTTGCAGAGTTGGGCCCCTCTGCTCTCTGTTTTTAACATCTCTTTCTGATCCTAGTGTTTTAGGTGCTGCATTTTACTGGATTGTTGATTGTGATTATTTTCATTTGTTTTTATCTTGTAAGCCACGGAGAGAACTTCTGTTATAAGCAGTACGCGAGTGGCAAATTCAGAAGTGCATGGACCCTTTATGATTGTCATGGCACACCCCTTCACTCACTTGTTTCCTCTCCATCATCCTCTCCACAATTCTCAGTCCTTCCCCCACACACCTTCTCCCACAATAGCGGATGTCCTTAGGAGCCAATCAGCATGAAAAGGGAGTGTGTTAGCTACTGAGAAGTGTCTTCTCTTCTCTGAGTCTTCTCAGTGGCTGACTTACCTCCTTTCACTGTGATTAGCTCCAATCAGCAGGAAAGGACAAGGAAGCATGTTAGGAGATTCTTCTCAGTGGCTAACACGCTTCCTTTTCATGCTGATTGACTCGTAGGATGCTGGAGACATAAGAACTTGGCTGGGACCCTGCTCCCAAAAAAGTAAGGGGTCTAAGATTCCCCCGAGGCCCCAAATAACTACACCTCTGTTTATAGGGTAGCCTATCAATATGATACGTAAATAAATAAAGTAATGAAATACAATGTCACTAGTAAAGGTCAGTCAGAAGCGACAGAGGAAAGTGCCAGGGAACATGAAACCCACTCCAAGTTTTCTGTCACCCATGTCATTTTCAAACTCTGCCAGTTAAAATATACAGTGTAGGATATGTCTACAGCTGCAACCCTAAACACACTTACCAAGTAGTACTGGGATTATTTCCATTGCAGCTTACAACTTTCTTGGTAGCCAGGCCCAGCCTCCAAGAGGTCTTCTGTATCTTTAAAAGTTGTGCAGGGGGAAGGGAGAATTTCACAGTGTGGTTTTTCCCATTACGGTGTTGCAAGAAAACCTGCACTTGGCTAACTCTCTCGTCTCTTAAAGATACAGAATCATTCTCAGGCCCTGAGCCTCGCAACCCTAGTTTATTTATTTATTTATTTGATTCATATCCCGCCCTTCCTCCCAGCAGGAGCCCAGTTGACATCCAAAGAAGCCGTACCCATAGCAGATTCTGTGAAATTTATAGACTTAAGCTATTTAAGTCCACTGATTCCAAGGGGTCTTCTCTGAGTGTGACAAAGGTTGGAGATCACCTGTAGGAAGTAGTGTGTATGAGCAGCCAACCTCCACCAAACAAAAATCAGAGAGAGGTATTCAATGCTAATCCTACTCAGAGTAGACCCATTGAAGTTAATAGAAATGACGAAGGCTGCAATCCAATACATGTCTACTCAGAAGTAAGCTCCATTGGATTCAATTAGTAAGTGTATACTGGATTGCAGCCTAAGTTAGGGTTATTAATTTCAGTAGGCCTACTCTGAGTAGAGCTTAGCTGAATACAACCTAGAGTCGCAAATTTAAAAACTCATATAGAGCAGCTGCACACTTAAAACAACAACAGGAGGAGGACCAATAGGGTGGTCACTTAACATCACCTAAAAAGAGGAAGTGCATCATCAAAAAAGAGGACCAAAGAGGGCAAAGATTTGCATGAAATCTGTGCATGCAAATAGAGATGTAGAGGTGTAATTGTAATTTAAAATAAATATTATGGAACTCACCATAGTAAGGAAGATTGTGGCAAAGTGACCTGTATGTGCTTGCTCAATCAGCTGTCCATAGGTATTCACTGTTTGATGGGGAGTTTCAACGTCCCTGTCTTCTCTGTCTTTAAAATGGACTTGGACCAGACAGCCCTTCCAATAGACGAATCCTTCAAATATAGGATTGTCCTGGGTAAAGCAAGGCTGTGGTCTGTAAAGTAGAACACATGGCAGACAGAAAGAGAAGAATTTAAACAACTCCTATCCACCAAAGGCCTTTTCTTTTCTTTTAAAGATCAAGGTCTAATCTTGCGGTGGAAAGACATCTGGCAAGATACAAGGCAAGCCTCACTAGGAAAGGAGTTCCAAAGACTATTCACAGCCACACAGAAGGCCTTCTTGTGGGTTACAGCCAAAAATGCCTGCTTAGGACCTGGCTATAATTGGTGGCTGGCAGTGAAAAATGGCAGCAGTACTGCTGGCACCAAAGTGAGCCTAGAGTCACTGGAACAATCCCTGGGAACAATGGGATACACATTGGTATCTATTGGCTTCCTGTTGTACTGTTTATTCCAGATTTATTTATGCTTTTAGCTGATGTTTTTACAATGGGATATTATCCGCTACTGGTTTTTACATGGATACAGTGCACTAACTGCACTTTCCAGAAACAATTTAAGACATTTCTATTCCAACAGGCTTTCCCAGCTGATGAATGGGTATCTTCCATGGCCAATGGGTATATATTTTGTATTGTTTTTGTTTTGTAAATATATCTACTGTTTTTGTGTTTTTAACTTTCTTTTTTTACTGTATATTGCCTTGAGATGTTTGTGTAGAAGGCGATTAATAAATTAACAATAGTTTTATTCTGCTGGCAACTGCTGCTGCTGCTATTCTTTTAGATATAATTCTTTTTAGATGTGTGATTTAAGATTTTGAAAATAATTATATGGTTTGTTACTTGACTGGTTTATAATATTGTGTGTTGTCTTGGGAGGGGTATTGCTCAAGGCAGACTAAAAATATTGCAAACAATCAGGCTACATCTTAATAGTTTGCTTGATTGCACTGAAGGACGTATAGGCAAAGTGCCATTTTTAAAAAAATCCTGATTTTAGGCACCACTACACTTCACAAATCCTGATTCCAATCATGTATGATCCATACAGAATGTGTGTGCATGACCCAGGTGACTGCCTGAGACACCAAGCCTGGGGGCTTCTGAACCAGGGAGGAAGTGCATCTGTCATAGATGTTATGCTCAGTTGTCCACTCAACAGCTGAAACAAATGGTACAAACAGTTCATATGACATGAATAAATACACATTTGTAGATCCCACTGTGCAGATTAATCATTTTATATGGCAGGGATAAATCATGCATGCAAACTGCATCAAAGTCATGAAATGGGCTACAAATACTTGTTAAAAACATATATTCAAAAGCTGAGAAAATGGAGGTGTTCAAAGACTGACCCTATTCCCCTACTGTGCTGCTTAAAGTAGGGGGCTGTGCTGTTAGTGGAAAATGAAGGTAATCTCTGAGCATCCTATTTTTCTCTTCCATAGGAATGGGTTATCCTGACGGAAACCTCACTCAGGACAAAGCTGATTTCATATCCTAGTGCGAATTCTGAGAAACAAGTGGATTTGCCAAGTAACTTCAAACTGGAAACAATTATACTTGTCCTGAGATAAATCCAAAATGTATTGCAACTATTTCTCCTTTGTTAATTAAAATGGCTTTTGCATTCAAGTTTGTTTATTGCTTCTCCCCTCAAATTTCAAATCAGACAAATTCATCCTTGCATATGTTTATAGATAAAGGTTAATTATTGTCTTTTCATTTCATCATATACATTGGTGCAAGACAAGAAAAGCTTGGATTGCATCTGTACAACCCTCCGGTCTTTATCAACTTATCTTCCTTTTGCATATAACTGGGCCAGCCCTATGTAAACAGTCATGTATAAGGAGGAAATATTCTGTATTATCTTTGCAGAGCCAACCAAGGCAAATGGCTATGCAAATATTTTACACACATGCAACACTCTTAAATTTGCCCGCATGGAAGACAGCTGATAAGGTGCCATTTGATAAGATGGAAGAATGTAACTTTACATAGATACACAGATACAGTGCATGTGTGTGTCCAGAAAGAGGCATGAGGTTGAGAATGGAGTTGTTAACAGTGGTTTTGACTAACAATCTTGAAAGGTGATCAGGAACAAAAGAGGTGAATGCTCCTTGACACCTCTAGTCCATCAAAGGCTGGGGGAGGGCCGGAGAGACACCTAGAAGGAAGGTGGTGTTTTTTATTTTCTTTTGTAACTTTAATTTAGGACCAGGTGGAGAAAGTGGAAAAGAACCTTGATTTAGATGAAGGTTAAGAACCTGCTGCCTTCAGGAAACTGGCTTGGGAGGTAGTGCAGTCTGCCTTAAGAGTCTGTTTACTCCCAAAGTGCTCTGCTTAAGAACATACGAAGCTGCCTTATACCAAGTCAGACCATTGGGCTGTCTAGCTCAGCATTGTCAACACTGATTGGCAGCAGGAGTCTTTGCCAGCCCTTTCTGGCCAGAGAATGAACCTTTTGCATGCAAAGCACAGGCTCAACCACAAAGCACATCCTCTACCACGACCCTTCCCTTTCCCAACTTTAGTCATAAACACTATAATGATGTTGTTAAGTCCCAGCACTCATTCCAAATAAAGTAAATCCTGTAGCTCTTGTCCTGGATGGCATGCTATTCAGCTACGTGGGAAGTGCTGAATGGCATACTGTAGCTGCAGTATTAAACACACTTATTACACAGTAAGCCTCACTTAGTACAGTGGAACTTCTGACCAAGCATGCCTAGGATTCCACTGTAAGTTAGGATATGATTATTTATCACTGTACATACTTCCCCCCCTTACCTTCTCTGTTACCCCTCTCCTCCCCTCCCCATGTGCTTCTGCAACCCCCTGTCAATATGGAGATTGCAGCTGCGGTGAGAGGGTTCCCAACAGGCTCCGATTTCCACAAAGGGTGGATTGAAAAGAGCTCTTCCCAAGCCTAATTGATTGGGATGTGTGTGTGTGTAGACAAGGAGAGAGAGAGGGAATGATGCTGTGGGCACACTAGTTGGTTCAAAAGTAGCCAGAATGGTTTTTCTGGCTGCATTTTGAAGCAACTTTGCCCTCTGCTGGCCACGCCTCCCTTCCCCACTGCTGACTTCAGACCTTTCAGGACTGCCCACAGCAAAGTGTTGAGCCAACCCCTGTCTCTGCCTGAGCCTGCAGCAAATGGTATGCTCTACCAATCCGTTGCAAAATCTACGTTAAACTGAATTTTAAAAAACAACAACACTTGAGCTGATCCGAACATGTTTTAGAGTTAAAAAGTGGTGGAGTTTAACTAGCGTTGTATGCCCCCATTTTCAGAAAAGAGAGGTGGAGATGCACTGGAAGCAGCACAAGAGTAAGTCTGTCTATCCTTAGAATGAGAATGAGAATGAATGAAGGTGTAGATGAGAATGGACATAATGTGTGAGAATGGATATATTAGCTTTTTGTGTGGACGTGCAGGGCCGGTTCTAAAGGACGGCCAGGTTGGGCACTGGCCCGAGGCCCCCTGGAGCTACAGAGGGCCCTCTGCTCTCCTTCCACAATCAGTGGAAGCAGGACAGGAGCCGTGGGTCGCTGGACAAGAGCTTCTGAACTGCCTGCCATCCCCCCGCTTCACTTACCTTTTTCTCCGCTGTTTTTTGCAGTTTGTCATCAATCAAGATGGCGGCTGAGGTTTCCCTAAGGGGCTGAAGCCTGTGCTGCCATCTTCGTTGATGGCACGCATGCATGCTACACGCGCGCATTGCTGCCATCAACCAAGATGGCAGCAGAGGCTTCAGCCCCTTAGGGAAACCTCGGCCGCCATCTTGATTGATGGGAAACCTGAGTGTGCAGTGCTCGCAGCCGCAAAAAAAGTGGAAAGGTAGGTGAAGCGGGGGGGATGGGACGGGACGGGATGGCAGGCGGCTCAGAAGCTCCTGTCATGCGATCCCTCTCGTGGCTGTGTCCGCAGATCGCGGAAGGGGAGCAGAGGGGCCCAGGGCACTCTGGTGCCCAAGGGCTCTGTCATGCCTGGAGCCGGCCCTGTGGATGTGTATGGATGAAGGTGTATGGATAATTTTGTGTGGATGTGTGCTGTACCCACTTCTTGCATTGGCCCCAGCCACCACTGGCATGTGGTCCCTGGAAGATTAGCCACAAGGCCCTCAGGGTGAAAAGGTTTCCCCATCCCTACTGTAAACCAATAACACTTTTTAAAAACAATTTGATAGAGGGGAAGAACAATATAGAATATGAGTTATGTTCTTCAACCTTGGGTCCCCAGATAGGGTTGCCAGCTCTCTGAGTGAGTCACCTTAATCTCTGGCCTCTCAGCTTTCATTTTTAAAAAAGTAAGTTTCTAGTTGGTCTGGTTCAAGAGATATACACCAAAATGTCAGCCACCCTCCCGCAACTTCTGTTAAATGAGCTTGTTGCAGGCTGTTCTAACCCCACCCTTTCAGGTTTGTAGCCAACAAGGGTTGTGATTGACAAGGCAGTAGCTAGACCCCATTGCAAGGTCAGAAAACTGTTTTGTCCCCTGCTTATCTGAAAATCTCATAAATTGAGTAAGTATATAGCTTTCAGTCTTTTTCTCTCTTGTGTGCAGGAGTCAAACAAATTTAAATTTTCCTGGGCTGTTGAAGAGGACAGGGTTTTGAAAACCTTCCCAATATGAAGCTTTAATCCTATACTTGCTTTTCTGGGAGTAAAGCTGCAATGCTAATCCCACATACCCAGAAAAAACTCCACTGAATTCAATAGGACTTACTTTTGAGTAGACAGGTTAGAATTGTGCTGTAAATTAATGGGACTTTTGAGTTAACATTGCAAAGGATTGTGTTTGTGTTGTAAATCTTTCTCTTCCCCTCCAGTTCTATTTTTAAAGCAATTAGGCAGAGCTTGCTTAGGTATCACTTCTTTTATTATGTAGAAAACTAGTACTGATTAAAAAAAAAGTTCTGCAATGATCAAGTGGTTTTGACAATAAACTATTATATGGGGTATGTGTATGTGGGGCAGATTAGGCAGAGAGATGGTGACTAGCCCATGGTCACCCAGTAAACTTTATAGTCCATTTCCATTTAAAAAATTAATTAAAATGATTTACATGCAGGCAAAGTTTATTAAGTAGATCCACACAATACATTTAAAGCACATCCAATTTGCATTTAAAGCACATGACTTCCCCTAAAGAATCCTGGGAAGTGTAGTTTCCCCCTCACAGTTATAGTTCCCATCACCCTTTAACAAACTACAGTTCCCATGATTCTGTGGTGGGATTCATGTGCTTCAAATGTGTGTTGAATGTGCTTTAAATGAATGGTGTGTATCTGCCCTAGGTATGAAGTGCATTCATTAGTGAATTGAAAAGAACTATTGTTACTTCAGCAATGACTCTTAGCTGTTAGAAAAAAGAGGATGCATGTTTTCAGCCTGCTATGTTTAAACCACTTTATTTAAGGCATGGTGGGCATGGACAATTAAAAACATAGAGCACACCTAGAATTTTGCTAGAATATATTTCACCTCCCACTGTTTATCTTGTGCAAATTGAGACACTCCTGAGGTCCACTGGAGACTATTCTGTAGAAGTCAGTGCCATTATTCCACAATTATGTTTGGAGTTTTTTTAGTGTAAATTTTGCAAAGTGTTGCTGTACTTCACATATTCACAGAAGTAGAAACAAAAGAAAATGATTTCCTATAGGAAACTTCACTAAAATTGCAAAGTAAATCAGACATATTTAAAGTGACCATCTGAACTATATCAACTGTCTTCATAATGTTGCTTCCTGTCTGCTAAAACAAGATCAGCACAGCACATGTCTTCTTTCTATTATTGGGCTGATTGCAGGTGTTGCCACCATTCACCATATGCCCAGAGGCACGTTACCAAATTCTTCCAAGCTGCACAGGAAGTGGATTGGACTGTGAAAGACCAACCTAAATTGTGTTTGTATTTTGACAAATTTGTAGGGCAGTATAATCTGCTCAGAAGTAAGTCCTATTGATTCTATGGGGCTTAGTCCCTTAGAAAGTGAGTTTAGAATTGCAGCCTTCAGGGGCATCTGTCTTTACTCCTGAGTGCTCCCATCTAACATCTCCACAACACTAGGCTCCTTTCTTCCTACAATGGTCTTCTGGTGACTGGCCTGGCCTGACTGGATTAAATGTCCCCTACCCAGGCTCCATCTTTTAGCTAAGATTTCTATCTTAATTTCCAGTCAGAGAAATGTTTTTGTTTGATTTGTATTCCCCAAGCAACTGTGGTTGAAGATTAATGTACATCACTAGGGCCCGTCCCTGAAATCTCAGGGGTTGGGATGTTTCTGACCTGGCAACTCTCTCCAGATATTGATGGACCACACCTCCCACCATCCCTGACCATTGACCATGCTGTTTAGGGATGATGGGAGTTGTCGTCCAACAACATCTGGAGGCCCAAGGCTGAAGAATAGTGAGTTAGATTAATACCTGAGTCTGACAGCCATGCATTATTGAGAATCTCAAAAGAATAGCTATGATTATCTGATGCACCAAGAGTCAGTGAAGAGCTAGGTGTAGGAGACACATTTAGATCCATGTGCAGCTGATATATTAGCTTGGGGGAAAATTGTTATCTTGCAAATATGACAGGATGCATTCTCTGAGCATCAAAACATTTGTCTGGAAAAGTTCAAGTGTTTCTTTTTACCTTCCCCTGGAGCATGTGGTTTGGTTTACTTACTTGAATTGTCTGTAAATCTGTAAAGTTCTGCAGGATGTCTCGGGAGAAGCATACCTGAGTAGTTCTTGCTTTCTGCTTGTGGCAGGTCTGTGGTCATAATGGTGTGTTGTGGAGGGAACATAGCTCAGTGTTAGAGTACCTGCCGCTTTGCATGCAGAGAGTCCTAGGCTCAATGTCAAACTAACAGAGGATGGGAAAGATCCCTACCTAATTCTTAGACAGCTGCTGCTTATTAGAGTGGACAGAACTGGGCTATAAAGAAATAGTTTGACCTAGTATACAGCCATTTCCTGTGTTCTGTATATTCAGGGACAATCTTAGAAGGAAGGGGTTCCTGTGTGGGGGACATACTCTTTGATCTTGGGGAGCTTAGACTTGATTAGCTTCTAGTCCCTTCTGGCATTATGACTCTTTGTGTCCCATATAGCAGGAATGTCCCTCCAGATATTGTTGGACTTGAACTCCCATCAGCTCCAGCCAGCATGACCAATCGTCAGGAATGGTGGAACTTGTAGTCTAACAGCATCTAGACATTAGCTACCCCTGCCACAGAGTGTAATGAATTTAGAGGTATGATAGTTGCTCTGTGCATCTCCTGCAGTAGTGTAGCCACCTATAATTATTTTTTCCAAAGAAGCTGTTTATGTTATAATTCAACATCTTGGGCAAAATTGCCAGCACAGTAAAAACATCACGATCCCCACTGTCAAACGCAATGTGGTTTTATGCCAACAGGCTCTGACAGTGTTGCAGCAGGACTAATTTGTTCTTAATCTATTCTGTTTGCTCCCTCTAATTGTCTTTTAGCTGCAGCTAATGTGAATATAAGGGAAAACACACTGTATTTGCTCAGCACATAACGTAAGAAAAATGAGTGGAATGGTTCTCACTTGTTTGTGCACAGCATAGATGGCGTAGAGAGGAAGAAAAACAACAACAGCAGGCAACAACGGTGGACATGTTCATCATAGGCCAAATATGTTGGATGTTTCAAACATTCCAGTGTGAAAAATAAGTTTTGGATCAAGCATTTCTCAGGCCAACTGCAAAATATTTGCTTTACTTTTGTAAGCACAGGAAAGTTATACTTTTTTCAAAAGAACATTTATAATTCTCACATTATGGTCTTTGCATGTAGGCATATCAAATTCATATTCTGCTTGGCCTGGTATTTAACTCTTGCAACAGATAAATCTGAGCACATCTGAAGTTAATTTGAAACCAAGAGGTTAAAACTGATATTCAGAAGATATGACCAAATGGTGTCATAAACCTCAGCTATTCATTTGCATACTAAAATTTATGAATAGGGCTTGTTATGCTATCAGTGTCTCCAGAAGGTATCTCAGGATTTTTCCCTCCTGTGATATGGTGGCAGGGTGGGACTGTAGCTCAGTGGCAGAGTGAATGTGTTGCATTCAGAAGGTCCCAGATGCAATCACCAGCATCTTCAGTTAAAAAGATCAGCTAGCCATTGATGTGAATTATCTCCACTTGATGCCCTGGAGAGCCATCCATTGCTAGCCAAGGTAGATAATACTAGGCTAGACAGACAAATATTCTGACCTGGAATAGGCTGGTCCAGTAGGGCAAATGGAGCACTGCCCCACCACCCTCAGGGTGCTCTTTGCCTATCACCACCTGCCTGCCTTCTTACTTACAACCAGTCAAAGGGATGGCATTGGTGGCCAACTTCCTCCTGCTCCTTAGTCCCAGTGCTGCCCTTGTTGAACTCAGCAGGGAGGAGGATGTGGGCAAACCTAGAATTAGTTGGCTCTGTCTGTCACTGGCTCTGGCTTCAGCTACTGTTGGGCACCCTGCTTTCTGCCCACATGTCCCAACGGACCACCATCTGCTCTTGCATCTTCCTACGTTCCTATGATAGTTCTCCTAAAATAACAACACTAGGGTGGCCATTCACTGCCTTGTACACTGCCTTGGTCTGACACTTCATTCAGTTCAGCCTCTGAAGGATCTGAAGTGTGACCAGAGCTGCCCTACCAATAGGTAAAGTGAGGTGACTGTACTGGGCAGTAGATGCTGTTGTGTGTGTGTTGTGAGGAGAGGTGGCTGTGCCATGTGGCCTGTGCCCCCTAAATTAGCCAGCTGCCTTTAGGTGTGGTAAGGGATGCTGTCCCATTGCCACTATTGAAATAAGATTTCATTGCCAGTCTGGCTAGCTTCTGTGTATAGTATTGGGGATGGGTGGGGAAATGTACTCTCTTCTCCTTTGCCTCAGACAGCAAAATGTCTTGGACTGGACTTCAGTCTGACAATAGCTGTTCAAAACATTTTTTAATGGCTACAAACTACAAGTTACACACAAATGCATGTCACTGTAGTAAGATGGTGGTGGTTAACCCCTTCTTGTCTCCAGTTTTGCCTTTCCAAATTCCCCACCCCAGCGAGGGTGGCCAGTCATGGACCTCCCCCCCCAAAAAAATATGGATAAAAGTGGGCATGAATTTACATATACTTATATGTATAGATGCAAAGTTAGGGTGGTATGCAATGCTAGTCCTACTCAGAGTAGACCCATTAAATTTAATAAACCTCACTAATTTAGGCTTATTAATTTCAGTGGGTCTGCTCTGTGTAGGATTTAACTGAATACAATCCTTAGAAATCATGGATGGTGTTCAGTGCTGATTTATCTTAAAAAGAAACACAATACATATCAGTATAGTGAAGAAAACTGTGACCAGGTGACTTGTGTGCCTGCATAGTTTGCTGTCCAGATACTAACTGTTGATGGGCAACTTCAAGGCCTCCCTTCTAATGGAACTATAACTTTAAACTGGACTTGGACCAGACAGCACTTCAAATGTTTTAATGTTTTTGGTTGCTGTAAACTGCCCAGAGAGCTTCGGCTATGGGGCGGTATACAAATGTAATAAATAAATAAATAAATAAATAAATGGTGGAGTGTCCTCTGTAAATGAGGACACAAGGTCACCTTAAACAACACCTCCCTATTGTTGTTGTTATGTGCCTACGACTTATGGCGACCCTATGAATCAGAGACCTCCAACAGCATCTGTCATGAACTACCCTGTTCAGATCTTGTAAGTTCAGGTCTGTGGCTTCCTTTATGGAAGCAATCCATCTCTTGTTTGGCCTTCCTCTTTTTCTACTCCCTTCTGTTTTTTCCAAGCACTATTGTCTTTTCTAGTGAATCATGTCTTCTCATTATGTGTCCAAAGTATGATAACCTCAGTTTCATCATTTTAGCTTCTAGTGATAGTTCTGGTTTAATTTATTTTATTTAAAATATTTCTATCCCGCCCTTCTACCCTGTAATGGTGGTTATGTTAATAGGTTTCCCATTTCATCTCATTGATATCACTCATTCAGACCTTGCGTTGTAGCTCCTAATTGCTTTTGCTACTTCACTTCTCACTATTAAAGCAACCCTGTTTCTTCTTAATTTCTCATTTCCTGCATAAAATATTTTGTAGTTGCCTGACTGGAAGTGTCCCATTCCCGTCCATTTTAATTCACTCACGCCAAGGATTGTAATGTTGATATGTTCCATTTCTTGCTTGACAATTTCTAACTTTCCCTGGTTCATGCTCCTCACATTCCATGTTCCTATTGTGTGCGTCATACAACTCCGGACTCTCCTTTTGCATCTGTGCGCATCTGCCTCTGGGCTTTCTTTCGGCTTTGACCCAGCTGCATCATTAGTCACAGTGCTACTCGTACTTGTCCTTTGTTCTTCCCCAGTAGCTCGGTGAGTACCTTCTGACCTGGGGGGCTCATCTTCCAGCACTATCTCATGTTGCCTTTTGGATACTCTGTTCATAGGGTTTTTGTGGTAAGAGAGATTCAGAGGTGGTTTACCATTGCCTTCCTCTGAGTTTGGATGCATCTTAGTCTAGTGTCTCAGCTGTGACCATTCTGCCTTGGGTGCCCCTGCTAGGAGTCTAGCCTCTTGGTCTAGACTCCTGACGGCATTGCTCTCAGTTTCTTCAGCACTCTCAACCCCCCTCACCACGTTAAGGTGTGCATCCTAGAGGGGGACACCTCTCCATACTGAGAGAATATTCCTAAACCAAGCCCTGGTTGTGCTGCCATCCAGCTAAGGAAAGATGCAGGAAAACTCTACACTGATCCAGTGACCCCTGTTTACCAGGATATACTATTTGCACATTGTATGGTATATAGGAATAGAGGAAGCTGCCTTATACTGAGTCAGACCATTGGTCCACTTAGATCAGTAGTGTCTACACTGACTGGCCATAGCTCTTCAGGGTTTCAGACACAGGAGTCTCTCCCGGCCATATCTGGAGATGCAGGGGACTGAACCTGGGACCTTCTGCATGCTCTAGCCACTTGGCTACAGCCATTCCCCAAACATTATTCATGTTTCCATGTAACTTAAACCCTTGCACTGAGTAAGCTTGTATAATTGCACTAAAGCAAATCAGTATAACTTGCCAAAAAAAGGTAACACTACTGGACATATGCCCCCCTAAGGCTGTTAGTACCTGAGGACTCTTTTTTCTTTTTGGTACACTAGATTAATATGGTTCCACTTTTGAAATGCACTTATGGGTGGGATGCTTGTCTAACTCCTTTGAAGTTTTAGACAGATATTGAGTGTTTTATTATGCCCTCCAAACTGTACATGGTCAGCTTGTGGAACAGAAACAGGGCTCCCTTTCTGGAAACATCTGTGTTACGCATTTATGTGTACTCTTAAATACAAGGTTTATTTTTTTTTAAAAATGAACAATATGTGTAAACAAATATGGAAATTGGAATAGAGCTTTCAGATAACTGACTGTCAGTGCTGTGGATGCTTCTCTGTACATGGAATATCATGCCTGGATATAGCTTCTTTCCAGACTTTTTAACAAGAGTGTGTGGGAGAAAGACTAAAAATAAGCACGTATGATTACTTCAACAGTAAACAGTAACTAACACATCCAACGTATTGGGAGAAATAGGTCTGCCTACTACCGTCATTTTAACAGGGGTTGACATAACTCTCTGCTGGTGCTTACCTCCACACTGAAAAGTTTAAGCCGGCCAATTTCTGCACAAGAGCCTATCCATGCTGCACAAGAGCAGGATAGGCCATTTTTGTGGTCAGTTGACAGCCCTGGTTGATTGCTGAAAGGGAAGTGCATTGCCAAAAGACGGTGAGAAAATTTTGCAGCACTGCAGGAGACGGTGAAAGGCAGTTCTGAAAACATTGGACAATCAAGAGAAATTCACACTGCTGAATCATTTCTGCAACCGTGTACTCAAAGTCATGCTTTCCCCCATTGCCTGCTCTATTGAAGGGAAGAGCAAAATCCACCTCTTCAGGAGTTCTGCAGAATAATCTGTTTCCCTGTTACTTGTAGAAACTCCAAGGGTGTCCATTTTTTTCCCTACCTGGCAGAGCTTTTGTGCCTTTAAAAGTTGCTGGATACACAGAGATTTAGACAGAAACCTCCCCACCCACCCCCAGCATGCGGATGGTAGGAAAGGCTACACCTATCAAATTTCTGTAAGCAGGGCTGCCATTAAAAGCAGAGGAGCCTTGATAGGAAAAAAAGTTGGCAGCTATAGCTTATGCTGGCTCTCAGTGGTGGCTGTACATTAGGTTTACCCACTCTATTTCTGATGACTTTAAACAGGGAAGAAGTTGGCACTTGGCAAATGCTGGTGGTGCCATATAATATAATAGTAATACATCAGTTTATTTA
Source organism: Rhineura floridana (assembly GCF_030035675.1). NCBI lineage: Eukaryota > Metazoa > Chordata > Lepidosauria > Squamata > Rhineuridae > Rhineura > Rhineura floridana. The sequence goes on from NC_084489.1 coordinate 62,034,516, forward strand.
TTACATTTATACACTGCTTTTCAGCCAGTGGAAATCAATACAACGGTACAATTGGAAGAGGGATGTGGAGGTATGTATGGCGTTGGCCTGGCACTTGATGACAGCCTAGTTTCTAGGCTCTTCCCTCGAGAGGGGTGGGACAGCCACAGCCACAAAGGGACTCAGAGGCTGGCTGATGGTGGCCAAGCTGCCAGCCCTCAGAAGCAGTCCTTCCATTGTTCTGCAGAGTCTTCTGGTCCCTGGCAGATGATGTCATAGTCCATGTTCTTCCCTCTAGAAAAGGAGTGGGGAACATTTTTTCAGCCCAAGGGCAACATTGCATCATGGTTAACCTTCCAAGGACCACTTGCCAATGGTGGGTGGGACCAGAAGGGAAAAGGGGGGGGAGCACTTTTGCTGTTGTACAATAAAAGTTCTCCATATTGCCACACCCCACAAACCTCTCTCCCTGCCCTCCATCAAGGCAAGCAAGAGGCACGATCAAAGTTCAGGGACACATGCCAGCTAGGCAAGGACACATGCTGGCTAGGAAGGTACAGAGCAGGACCATTGAGGGGTGTAGCCTAGGGATAGGGAGTGTAAACTGGGAATGGCTGTGGCTTGAGAAGAGTCCAGAAAGAGAGGCCTGGAGGGCTGCGTTCAACCCCCAGGCCTAAGGTTCCCCACCCCTGCTCTTGAAGTTGAAGACAGAAGGATGTGCGGATGGAAGGAGTTGCCTCTCCTGTGATCCTGGCCCCTCATATGATGATATGTTCTATGAATGGCTGCATGCCAGATTTAAAGGAGCTGAGCACACAGGGAGCACCATAAGTCCATACTTCATGTAGAATATCTCTCCATTTCTTTCATGTCGGGTGCCTCCTGACAAGTGTCTTATTGCAGGTGTATGCAGCAACAAGTATGTTACTCTTTCAATGTGGATTTTGTAGTGGATTTGTGAAGGACTGTCTGCTTTTCCTCCCACTACATTGGTTGCTATGCCACTCTGCTCTCCCATTTCCTTTGCAAACGCAGGGCCTCCTTTGACTCCTTCCAGGCCATTGTTCCCATTCCGTCACCTGCCACTCCTCTCCCTTTTTTTCATTAGCCCAAGTTAATGGTGCCATGTAGGGATGGAGTTCACTTGTTGGTGTCAGTTCGATCTCATTCTGCCGAACTGGCAAGTGGTTCCCTGCCATGTTCATTTGTTTTTCACTATCTTCTGCTTTACTGGTTCGACTTGTTTTTCAAAGTGAAAAATAACATTATTGTTAATGCTATAGTTATTGTTAATGTTCTTTCTACCAATGCTTTCCTTCTTTCTGTATGCAGTATATATAGACAAGGCAAAGATCAGTAGAAAGAACATTAATGACTGATAGAGACAGTGTTAGGGAGCTGAAAACAGGAGCAAGGAGGATGGGAGGGAGACAGAATTGATCATTTTCTCTAGTTGTTTTGATAGTGGTTTGCTCAAGATGTCCTGCACAACAGCACACTCTGTGGCTTCCCCTCGCTCACTGTCCTGCCCAAACCCGTCAGACACGGACACGAAGGTATGCTTTTCTTTAATAGGTTTAATGGAAAATTTCAGTTCAGAGTGCTTCTTGAATCAGCTTACAGGTTATACAGGATTCAGCATCTTTACCAGGCACAGCTAGGCATGACTACACTGTGCTAAGATGTTGTCACAGCAATTAGACATGCCCCCTTACAACCCTTAAGTAAGTGTGGGCGGGATCCTTCTACTTGCATGAGAAAAGTGTCACTGTCAGGAGCATGTGCACACATAAGCACTCTGTCTCAGGGGAACTGTGGGAACCCATTCAGCCTGCCAGTGCAGTAGCCTATGTGTCCAAGGTGAGGGTGGCGAAGACACTTGGGCAAGGTCCTCCTCAAGATGAAAGGTGCACGGTGGTGGGGTGGGTGAGGAAGGGGGTGCAGGGAAGGTGAAAGGGCAGCCTTCTGGTCAGGCAGTGCCCCATGAGTTGTAATGGAAGGTACAGGGGCAGAGCTGTCACTGTCAGCAGCACTGAAGCCATAAGCTTCCACCCCTCTGAATACCAGTCGCTGGGGCCCTCCCCCAAGTCCCATTCTGTCTCCTCCTTTTGTGGCTTCTTCTCCCACTTGGATCCTGTTTTACTTGAGTAGAGAGGAGGGTGGTAGAGAGAGAGAGAGAGAGAGAGAGAGAGAAACCGGGCATTGACAACAAAATCATTATATTTGACATGCATTTGTTTTTTTTTAAAAATCTGTTGTCAGGAAAAGCCGCAGCACATATGTTCGATCTGCAAAGATAATGAACATGCCAACTGTAGGGAAGTCTGGTGCCAAATTTGAATTTAATGAAATTCTCTCCCGTTCCTAGGGCCATGATACCATCCTCCTCTCCCGTCCCCCCCCCGCATTGCACATATAGAATCTTGAGGAAGATGCAGCCCTGCACCATTTTCAGTGCAATAACCTTCAACCTGCAGGCTACTGTTCTGGCCTTGTCTATACATCAAATGTATGACTATGTTTAGACTCTCATGCGCCACCAGTGGATGAGGCAGAAGACAACAGAGTGGTTGGATTGGAAGTGGGAGCCACAACACTATGTCTTAAAGCACCAGCTGCAAGGTGATATAGAACCCAATACGGCCCAGAGTGTGTAGCTTATGGCACATTTAACATAACCATTCATCCGGCCCTATCTGCAAACACCAAACTACAAACTTGGTGACTGAAGCCGTTGCTCAATGTGACAGACTCATCCAGATCAGCACTAAATTATTAATTGGGGCTGTGTTGTCAGTGTGAACATATTGTGCTGCATAATAATAGCTGCACAAACAGCAGAGGAGCTGTGCTGAATCTGCATTATTGATAAACAGAGAAGAACATTCACTTCTAATTACATATTAAAAGTCTAAACAGCAATCTAGAAGATTCTTTGTCGCAGCCAAACTCCACAGGAGCCCAAGGCAATGGCTGCTTCAAAGGACATGGTTGTAGCCTTTGCCAACAGGGAGCTTCCCTGCATGTAGGGATGAGTGCCTCTCCTGTGTGTGGGAGACACTGCTCCCGCTATTGGGGGAGGGCAGCATTAGAGCAATAAGGCTGAGACAGAACTGCGTACACAACACACATTGAAGCAGACGATTTCCCCCCCAAAATCCTAGGAACTGTAGTTTGTTAAGGGTGCTGGGAACTGTAGCTCTGTGAGGGGTAAACTACCATTCTTTTTTGGGGTGGTAGTGGAAGTCATGTGCTTTACATGTGCTTTAAATGTATGGTGTGTAAGTAGCCACAGTATTCACATACTGCAAAGTGTAGGGGGGGAAGGAAGGGGGAGACGCAGGAGACAGTCACAGCTATGATGCTTTGCAGAATGTTTCCCCCCTTCTCTTGCTCACCCATGTGGTCTGCTCTGTTCTGGCATCCCCAGTTGTTGGAGTAGAGCTGGGTATCCTAACGTTACCTGTTAGGATTGTAGGAAGGAAAGTATCAGCAATCTGCTCAAGTTCCAACACGTGTTTTGAGTCCAAATCGTTTGGGGCAAAGTGCCCTTTCATCATATTTTCTTCATAAGGAAAGGATCATAGCTCAGTGGTAGGGCATCTCCTTTGCATGTACAAGGTTGCAGGTTCAATCCTTGACATTTCCTGGTAGTTCTGGGAGAGAACCCTGCCTGAAACCTTAGAGAGCCACTGCTGCTCAGTATAAATACTAGTGAGCAAGGTGAACCAATGGTCTGACTCATTATAAGGCAGCTTCCTATTTCATCAACAGAGTTCCACCTTGTGAGCTCTAAGTGTGTGTGTAGCATGAGGCCAGAGAAATACAGCCCCATGCCACACAGCCTGTCATGAGTTAGTTTCCCTGGTGATGCTGTGCTACGATTGGGTGCCAAGTTACAGCACAACCTATGCTCTGTCATGGGTGGGATGATTGTTGACACGGGGGGCAATTATTTTTTAATTTCTAGAAGGGCAGACGTGCTAGTCTCTTGCAGAAAAAACAACAAAGTCTTGTGGCACGTTAAAGACTAACACATTTATTACAGCACAAGCCTTTGTGAACTACTGAACAGCAATACATCAAGAGATTCATTCACTTCTGGACAGAATAGAGACAAAGGATTTTTAGCACAATGCCAGCATGCCTTTTTTAACAACAGCTGTTTTGTGAATTACTATTTTTAACTGTATAATAAATTTGATAGTCTTTAAGGTGTCCCAAGACTCTTTGCTTGCGTATACACCATGCATTTAAAACACATTTAATGCTTTAATGGGTTTCAATGATTCTTTCTCCCTCCCATTAAAGTCAATGAAAGGGAAGCTTTCTGCATCAAGTCTGGAGTTGTGCCATTGATGGAGGTGTGGGCATGGATTGAAGAGAGAACAGGGATATGACATAAATGTGCTTCTCTCCTGTGCCACCAATATTCTGCTCATAACTCTAGCCCAGCCTTTCCCAACCAGTGTGCCTCCAGATGTTGTTGGACCACAATTTCCATCTTTCCTGACCATTGGCAATGCTGGCTGAGGCTGATAGGAGTTGTGGTGCAACAACATCTGGAGGCACACTGGTTGGGAAAGGCTGCTCTAGCCTGTTTCACTGTTCTGTCAGTGTATTAGAGGTGTTCTGCTGGTGTATGCACCATGGTGACAGTGTTATCTCGTTCTGCCTGCACAGTGGGGCTTCTGCCAAATTCAATGGTCTCTCAGTCAGCGGGTCTTCGGTATACAGTTGTGCCATGAGTGACCAAAAAGGAAAGAAAGAAAAAGCAATTGTATCTGGACTATGAATTAAGCTGACATTACTATGCCATCTGTATTATATTGCAAAGAAAAATAATTTTACAACTGATGCTAGCAGCCTCATCCCAGCCTTGTTTTGGAATTCTAAGAAACAAACAAAAAATCAGTGCAGCTTTGACACCAGAGGTTAAGATCAGTGCAGTTTTGCAAGATTCAGTCTGCCGTCTTGATTCAAAATGGTGTTAAATTGTATCCAAACATAGACTGCTCCTCAGGAGCCATCATATAAAATGTGGTTATGATATCTTAAGAGGTGTCCAAATGCATATGGAACAAACAATTTTCCAAAATACATATTTTCTGTAGTGCGACTAAGCAACCAATCCAGCACTGAAGTAAATGTTGCTAATATCTCTCTGGAGATAGGAAGCTAGCTGAAGAACTAGATTGTTCCCCCGCCCCCTGCCCAAATGAAATACTCTAATGTACAGAATTGCAGCTGTGAAAGATGCATTTTAACAGCATTTTCCCATAATTGTTGCTTACTCAAAGCCACTGAAATATATTGTTTTACAATGTATGCACTGCAAATTGCACAGAAAAAGCATTGGGAGCAAAATGTCTGTGCTGTGATAGATTTCACTGTGTGGGAGGGAGATTTTTTTAAAAAACAAAAACTTACAAGAATTGTTGTATTTGTCTAGGTACACACTCTTTCAGAAATGACACAACATCTTAAATTACTATTAACATAGCTTACAGTATATATATATCAAAATATAACTTCTTTTTGTTGCAATTATGGGTTTTTTAAAAAGTTTACAGTGCAATCCATTGACTCAGCTAAGATGACCACTGCTGTGTCGGAGCTTATACCAATATAACTAGAGCTTATACCAATATAACTAGTTGGGGTCCTGTGCTCCTGCAGCAGCAATGTCAGAAGCACAATACCAGTAGGGGGGAAAGCAGCAATACAGAAACAAGAGCTATTCCCACAACGTCCCTAGCAACCTTGTTGCTACCCATCACTCAACACACCTACCAGCTCCCCCATATTAGCCATACATGGGAGACATCAGTCAACACATGGTGACAGTGGGAATCCCAGGATGATGTCATAGAACCCCATCTATAGCCCCTCCCACACACAATGCTGAAGCACAGTACCAAGAAGATCCTGGCCATTGAGCCACTCCAAGCACAGCTAATGCCACAGCAAGAGGGATGGTTGTCACAAGCTGCAGGGCTCCCCTCATATAGAGGTTAAAATCCCATGGCAGGCAAAGATATCCAGAGGCAGAACAACTTGTTTGTCACGGAAAGAAAAGGAGTGCCACTGCAGTCACAGCAGGCAGACAGCTCTGTAGCCCAGTGACTAGGAATAGGAAACAGATTTGATTCAGTTCACAATTACATCTGAATCTATCAAATTTGCACTTTCCAAAACAATATAACAAAACACAGCTATCCTTTGAAATTTGCACTGATACAAATGTTGGAATACAATTCTCCAAGCAAGTGTTTACAAAAAGGCATATATTAGGGGAAAGTGTGCATAAAAATGTAAATATTAATTAAAATAACATGAACGTGCCCTAAATTACGATAAATTGCTTGCAAAAAGGTATCCATTGGTCAAAACTGAATAAAATGTTTATTAGGAGAAATTCACACTGAAATGCTGAAGAATTTTAATGAGCATTTAAAAAAAAAGTTTGCAAATTGCTGCAGAGATGTGGAGATCTGAATTTAAGACTGGAAAAATAAGAAACTGAAAGAATCAAAACTGACAGATCCTTCCATCCCAGGCTGGAATGTGACCTTGAATAGTGGTAATGCTTCTTGCTTGCCTTGAAGAAGAATAGAGAGGAATGTATGAGTCTGAAGAAACTAATCTACTGTACAAAGGTAAAATTGAAATTTGTTTCTCTGCCTACTTTTTCCTCTGGCCCTACTCACCAATGGCACGTGCCCCCCCCAATGTTGCCCATAAGTGAATGTGACCCTCAAGTTGACAAATTTCCCCCACCCCTGCAATAGGATCTTCCTTCCTGCACAGTACATGTTGCTCCTGTGTGGAATTTTCTTATAGAACATCTGGAATAATATAGGAGCTTGTTTGTTTATTTTTAAAATGTATCTACTACATTTATATCTCACCTTTCCTCCTATGAGCTCAAGGTGGTGTATATGGTCAGTCCCCCCCTTTTTTATCTATTATCTCGAAGCAGGAGACTTAACAAGATCTGAGCTGAATTTGTGCTAGCAAAAAAGCAGAGTCGTTTTCACAGGACCACATTGTTCCTTAGACAACATAAATGACTGCCTTTCTCGTCAAAGCTAGTTATTTTAATTTACACTAAAAGAAGATTTGGTCTAAGGAGCAGAATAATGAGCACAATTGGACAGCCAGATCACAACTACAAAAATAAGGGTCCCTCTGGAGGTGCAGTGTCTGTTCTGCTCAGCTGGGGGGCTGCTTTTAAAGACCTGTCATATTCTGGAAACAACAATATTATATTTCCTAAAGACAGAGATGGCTAACCTGTGGCCCTCCAGATGTTGATGGGCTATAGTTCCCATTCTCTCTGACTATTGACCGTGCTGCTGGGGGCTGTTGGGAATTCAAAAACATCTGGAGGGTGACATCCCTGCATTAATACTTTTCCATTCCCCCCCAACACACATTATTTTCCTTCCAAAAAAAGGTGATTTTAACCAGTTATGCAATCTGGAAATGAAAACTGTCAACAATCCAAGGACAGGTGTCTAGATGGATGAGTTGACATGTTCCAGAATAAAAAAGCCAAAGCATGGCCCATACTTGATCCAATTAGACTTTTGTAATAACACACAATGCACACAAATACACACAAATATAGAAGAAAGAAAGAGTAATGTGCATGACTACCTGCTGCTTTTTGAATTCTGGCACAATAGATGGAAAAAAACACAAACCCTAGTAATCATCTCAACTGGCTTCCAATAATAGCAAATTATATAGAGGGTTACGCCAAGGTTCTTTTAAGCACATCACATCAGCTTGATTATCAGCAGTAAAAATGCATATAAGCAACGCTTTCTGGGGCTTATGAGTGCACATTTTAAAAATGAGCAATATAATTTAGAAGGAGATTAAGGAGTAACTGCACCCAGCCCAAGCACTTTGTTTACTTCAGCTGCTTGTAATGAGCTCCACTTAACCAAAAGAAGCATAAATCACACATACATTAGTATAGTAAAGCATAGTTTTTATCATATTTGTGAGACATTGGCCTCTGGCTGCTTTGCAAGAAGAAAGCTAAATAGAATCCTTCCTCTTGTGGAAAAGGGAGCTGGCAGTTATATTTTGATAGCCACAAAGCATATTTTTTTCTGCACAATTTTGACATTAGACCAGATGCTATTTGATGCCCTTTTGTTTTAATTACTATAACTTTTTGCCACCAATCTGCCTTTTTGTTCTTAGCGAGAAACGCTTTCCCATGCAACTGCAGAAGCATACAAAAATCAGGTTGTCTATAGTGGCTCATGGCCCGTGAAACGTATGGATGTTTGGGGCATCAGGCTGTGGACAGATGTGCCCAAATCTTGACCAAGAGAGTTCCTCCAACCTAGGATCCATGAAGCAGTGGTGCTGTGAGGTGCAGACTTCAGGGCCAAAGCTGAGGGGGCCCTGCTTAGAGCCCCTCCAAAAATACAGAGAGCAAGCAGTGGGGGGTGATGGGCATGGAGGCAAGTCACAGTCCTCCACGCTGCAAAGTGAAATGCTGTGCCAGCTGGACTCCAGCCACCTGCCATCTTAATTTCCCCAGAAATGCCTCTGGGTCCATGGGGCAATGAAAAGGGTGGGCAAATGGAGCCACAGCCAGCACAGTGGGAACATAGGAAGCTGCCTTAGACAAAGTCAGACCATTGGCTCATCTAGGTCAGCAGTGTCAGTGCTGACTGGCAATGGCTCTCCAGGCTTTCAGACAGGGCTGTCTTCCAGTCTTACCTGGAGTTGCCAAGGACTGAACCAGGAACCTTTTGCATGTAAAGCGATCACTCTGCCACTGAGCATGTGCTGCCCAGCTGCCCGAAAGGTTATAAAAAGTAAGTGGGGCAGTAGCAGCCACAGCAGGGAGGGAGAGGAGCAGAATGTCTAGGGCAGCTGATGGGGGGCAGGAGGAAAGCAGGGCTGCCATGGCAGCAGGGGTAGGAAGCAAGTGGCATGAAGCATGGAGGCCCCTCAAAGGGCACCTTGCCTAGGGATGGGAGAGAAATTTGATTCAGTTGCCATATAAAGCAGAATTTATCCAAATTTAGCAGTGCAGTTCTCCAACCAAGCAATGTTTACAAAAATGCATAAATTAGGAGAAGTGAGCACAAAAGTAATACTTTGGTGAAAATAACATACAAAAATGCAATATGTTAGAATAAACTGCTTGCAAAAATGGGTGCAATAGTCAAAACTGCACACAAAAAGGTATTTATTAGGAGCTATTCGCACTAAAACGCTGAAGAATTTTTGTGAGGATTTAAAAAAAACATGCAAATTGCTGCAGAAATGTGGAAAACCAAATTTCAGATTGGAACTGAACTGAAATCAACAGATCATTCCATCCCTACCAGAGTCCCCTCACCTAGGAATGTATCTGCCATGAGGCCAGTTGCTAGAGCTGGAACCTGAAATGCCAAAGAACTGCTTTGTTGACTTAGCCTGGTCTGTCCTGCTGTAGGCACTGACCTTAGGCAAGGCCAAGCTAAACTGTCTTGTGCAGTGCTCAGGCTGAACACTAAAGGAGAGCAAAGTTCTGAGGTTGGTTCAGCAACAGTCAGCTTTAGAGTGAGCCCTAAATAGGAGCACCAGTTCTGTCCCAATTGCAAGGAGGAAAAAATCATTGATACCAGTCTTTTTAGGCTTTTTATATTAAGCAACATGAATGAGGAAATCTTTGTACAATATCTTAGTCGATTGTATTCATAATTCATAGGTGATCATAAAACATAAAGTGACTGATGGAAAGGGAAATGTGAGCAAGTTTTTTTTTTCAGGTATGCAATCTGGCAAATAATAACACCAGCACTGATGGTTCAGGAAATGAAAAATGGCATATTCAGCAGGGCGCTTTCTGTGCATTTGGAAATATTATTTCAGCAACCAGAGAGTACACAAATTTTCTGAAGCTTTAAATCTTTCAAATGTATGGGGCTTTGATGTACAAATGCATGTTGCTTTTTAAATGCTTTTGCAAGATGAAGCTGAAAGATGCTGTTCCCAATAATAATGGATTTCAAATTTTCTGAAAACTCACACTTGATTTGTCTCACATGAAGTTGGGTTCGATAAATCTGGGCAGGATTTTTGGCATTCACAGTAATGCTTCTTCTAACCGATTATATGTAACTTTAAATTATATATATTATTTTGCAAAAACACACAAACAAAAAAGTTCCATATTGGGTTGTGTCCAGTGGAACTCTTCTGTGAATGGGAGGACTCTTTAGATATATTTAGATCTAATATAACCCCTGTTTCAAAACAACTGCATTGGTTGCCATTGGTTGTTTCTGGGCCCAATTCAAGGTGCTCATGTTTAAGGTCCTAAATTACTTAGGTCAAAAATACCTGAAAGACTACATCCTTCCCTACAGACCTTCTTGGGTGTTGAGATCAGCAGAGGGAGTATGTTTGGCAGTTCTGCCACCCTCAGAAGCTTCTGGGGTGGGTGGAAGAGGGCATTCTCTGTGGCAACCCCTATGTTGTGGAACTCTCTCCCCACAGAGGTGCATCTGGCAAAAATCACAAAAATAGGGAGCTCCCAGTTGCACCTGCCTAAATGCTAAGTGAGCAGAAGCTACTACCAGTTATATTTCTGTCATCAGTAGATGGTGCACATCCCCAAAGCAAGGCATTTCAGGGCTGGGAGAGGGTGGAATTGGTCCAGCTAAGGATCCACTGGATCCAAAGCCAGTCCAGCTACCAACAAGCTTGAGCACAGCAAAAGTACAACATTTTATTGGTCCCTCTTCCACCCTGGCCTGGGGCGAGTGGTAAGGCTCTAGATGCAGCATTGGCTCCACTGCTCTATAAAGCCCTCCTGCTGTCCACCAGGGGGTTGGGTTGCACTCTCACTCAAACTGAGCCAATTTCCTACAAATCTCAGGTCCCAGGCTATGGTCTGAAGGTGCATAAGGCCAGCACCCTGCTGAAGCTTAAGCAAGGTCAGATCTGGTCAGTGCCTGGATGGGAGACCGTCTGGGAACCATATGTAAGTCGCCTTGGGTTTCTGTCATGAAAAGAAAGGCGGGGTATAAATGTAATAAATAAAAAATAAATCTCATCCTGGAACTTGCTTTAAAGCACTGCCTTAGCCTTGCAAAATATGGAGTAACAATAAAGGGGAAGGTGTCCATTAGCAAGTGCAGAGCTCATTTCTGACACATTGGAAAACCACAGCAAGCCCTCAGACCTCTGAGGTAATGGACAAGGGCTAAAAGAAGACCACCCAGTTCACAGGGGTGTTTTTAGGCATCCAGAACTCAGCCCCACTACCTCTTTTTGTTTAGGATTTACATGTTGTTAACTTCCAGTTTAAATATCAAAATGGCTATCAAACACTGAATATAAATGACTGAAAATTGAACCAAATATTGATAAAATACTAAATAAATGTTGACTCTCAAAGCATTAACTATTAAAAGTCAAATATAAAATACAGCTGAATGTCCCTATCACATATGATTCCCAACCATAATTGTCAAAAACAGCACTGCATGTCAGCTGTCAAATATTGCCAAATACTAACTGTCAGTGATTATAGTACCAAATGTTAACAGAGGGGCAGCCATGTTAATCTGCTGCAGGAAACAACAACGAAGTCTTGTGACTCTTCAAAGACTTAATTATAGCATAAACTTTATGGACTATATCTCATTTCAGCAGATGCACGGAGTGTAATTTTCAGTTGACTGATATGTTTCTCTGTACATGGATATGGAGAAAAAAAGACTGTAAACAGTAAGGCCAAATAGCCATGAAATGCAAGAAGCACAGTCTAATTCTGTGTAAATCTTAGATATAAAGACATGTGCAGTGACCATTCTAAACAATAATAATAGGTTATAGCATTATCTTCCTAGCTTTTCTATGCTAATTTAATAACTATAATGGAAGAAAACAGCCATTGTCCCTATAGTCCTAAATAAATAGAATCAAACATAATGATAAATGACGCCTAGTCTGCTGGATCATACCAAAGGTGTATCTAGTCCAGCATTCTGTTCTAACAGTGGCCAACCAGGTGCCTATGGGAATTCCAAAGCAAAACATGAGTGTGCTCACCCACTCCCGTGATTCTGAACATCTAGTATTCAGAGGTATTCTGCCTCTGGCACTGGAAGTAGCCATAGTGACTAGTAGCCACTGATTTCCTCATTCCCATGAATTTGTCATTACATTTTGTGGTAGCAAATTCCATTGTTTAACTATGCATTGTGTGAAGAATGCCTTTTCTGTCTTGGATCTTTCAAGACTGAGCTTCATTGGATGACCCCTGGTTCTAGTAATATGAGGGAAGAAAACTTCTCTAGACTCACTTTCTCATACGTTGTACACCATGTCCCCTCTTTCTCATCTTTTCAAAAATTACAAAGCTCCAGCATTGTAATCTTTCCTCATGGGGAGTTGCCCCAGCCCTTTGATCAGTTTAGTTGCCCTTTTCTGCATCTTTCCCAGCTCTACAACATCTTTTTGAGGTGTGGTGATCAGAACTGTACACAGTGACAGAACTGTACACTGAATTGCACTGGAGGTCCACTTTGAAATTCCTTGGTTGAAGAATGTTGACTTCAATAAGGCTGCAGAGTATTCTTGAAGACGGAAATATTATCTTACTAGTTTCTGAATGCTGTCATTTTTCATGTCATACTGTATTTGAGTTAATTTACTGTTTTAAACAGCAACTGACCTTTCCTATGTAGACGGGAGAAGAATATTGCTGACAACTAATAGTGTATATAATATAACACTGGAAGATTAACAGGTTGAGTCTCTCCTGGAATTTCTGATAAGATGGTATCTGCAGGAGACCTTCACCTGCAGAGAGCAGTGATCAACTGGGTATGTAAGAGATAAGACAGTCTTTTGGGTATCCTGGTCCCAAGCTGTATAGGGCTTTGTACACCAACACTAGAACCTTGAACTTAGCCCAGTAGCGAATAGGTAGCCAGTATAATTTTTTGAGAAGTGGGGTGACATGTTGGCGATACCCTGCCCCAGTGAGCAGTCTCACCGTTGCATTTTGCGCCAGCTGCAGCTTCCGGACCAACCTCAAAGGTAGCCCGCATAGAGTGCATTACAGTAATCCAGCCTGGAGGTTACCAGTGCAAGGACAACAGAGGTCAGGCTATTCCAGTCCAGAAAAGGCCGCAGCTGTCTTACCAGCTGAAGCTGGTAAAAGGCACTCCTAGCCATGGAGGTCACCTGAGCCTCTAGCAACAAAGATGAATCCAGGAGCATTCCCAGACTACGGACCTGCTCTTTCAGAGGGAGTATGACCCCATCCAAAGCAGGCAACTGACCAATTATCTGAACTCGGGAACCACCAATCCACAGTGTCTCCATCTTGCTAGGATTCAGAATCAGTTTATTGACCCTCAGCCAGCCCACCGCTGAGTCCAGGCAGCAGTCCAGGGCTTGCACAGTCTCTCCTGATTCAGATGTTACAGAGAAATAGAGATGGGTATCATTAGTGTACTGCTGACACCTCGTCTCAAATGTCCTGATGTTCGCTCCCAAGGGCTTCATATAGATGTTAAACAGCATGGGGGAGAAGATGGTACCCTGCGGCACCCCACAGCACAACTACCAGGGGTCTGAAAGACAATCACCCAATGCTATTCTCTGAAAATGACCTTGGAGATAGTATCAAAACCACTTTAAAACAGTGCCTCCAATACCCATCTCACCAAGTCAGCCAAGGGCTTGATAAAGACAATCACTATATTCACAAGCCATGCTAAACTATGGCTTAGTATGATGTACATGAGCTCGAATGAGCCTGAGTAACCTTGGCCTTGCACACTCCCTCTGTTCTCTCTTCCTCCTGTGCAGCTAGCAGCAAGTTCCTTTTTATCTTTGTCTTGTTGTGTATGAACCAGAGATCATGGTTTATAACAAACTCTTGTCAGTTTCCCAAGCCAGCTACACATCCCATGGTTTGAAGTTAGCTTGTGAAACTGGCCAGAGTTTATTATAAACCTCAATTCCTGGTTTGTGTGCAACTGCATGTCAAGATTAGGAGAATTTGCAAATAAATGCTAAAGCCGTCCTCCTGTCATGCAAAAGGAGAAGAGGGGAGGGTGGCACACAGAATCCTGTGGCTTGCCTGGGCTTATTCTAGCTTCTGATCGTTCTGCTATATCGTGGTTTAGTATTACATGTAAACATGACCAATGGATCATCTAGTGTGCTCTGAGCAGGAGCTGGAAGCAAATAATTATATTTAGAGGTCAGGTGAGTTTCTGGTATAAGGTGGTGCTTATATGTTCATAATGCAGATGCACAACACTATCTAGAAAATGAACTTAATGTATGACTGGGCCAGCCTTCAATTGATGGTGGTTCTGGTTGTTACTGAAGTTGTAATTCTTGCAGAATTTCTCAAGGTCCACTTGCTATTAATGTTGAAATCAAATATAGTTTAATATCAAATAATGTTGCTGGAGACAGAATTATCAGTGAACAGGATTCTGAGAATAATTCGAGAGGGCAAATCCCTGTCATGCCCTACCAAACATGCCCTAAGTTGGATCACTATTTTAGTTACTGTTCATGCTGGCATAAAACAGGAATTCCTGCTAGTTGGTTATTTGCTGCAAAACATCAGTTCACTGTGCAATTGAATTGGGTTTGTGTGTGTGTGTGTGTGTGAGGTACCCAGTGATGATCTAAGAAGACACTCCAAAAATAAATTGCTTTAAAAGGGTCAGACAAACAGAAAAGCTTACTTTAAATAACACTGAGAAACCACAGTATGAATGCTAAAAACGTTTCTCTAAATTGTAACATTTGTGTCACCCAAGATATAATGTGACTTTACTTGTTTCCTATAATACAGACCGAAGAGCAAACTAAATATGGTTATTTATATTCAATTGTAAACATGATTATATTTCAGGAAACACTTTCATCTCAGTTTTTAATTTGCATTCAGCTGCAAAAACCAATCAAACAAAACATACAAAAACAATTTGGTATGTTTCCAATGCAAGCCCTCCTCTGAGCCTTATCATCTAATCTGGTGAACACCCCACCCTGGCCTTATGATCTTGGGTGACAAGTTGATTTTTGTCATTTTCAAAGTGGGTAACAGTGCAGAAGAAGCAAACTCTGCCAAAACTTTTTCCCAGCATGGGGAAAGTTGAGGATTTATCTGCACTAAACCCTCTCACAGCATTTCCATGATGCAAATAAAATGCGAAAACAAATGGGGTAAATTAAAATCAAAGAAACAAAGATGAATAAGGTTGTTTCCCTCTCTCCCCCCCCCCTTCTGTGTTCTATCTATGAACTTAGGGGAGATGCTGGGAGTGGAAATGGCGGTTAGTCCTCTTCCTCAGCCTCTCAGGAATTCTTGCTGCTACAGCTGGTCTTGCTGCAGCAATACAAATGAGTACCATGTAGCTGCTTTAACAGGAGTGTTTTATTTATATCATCAGCTTAGTTTTCCATGAGAACAATGAGAAGCTAAAGACCACAAGAAGAGACTAGTTGGATCAGACCAAAAACCCATCTAGTCCAGCATCCTGTTTCCCACAGGGGCCAACCAGATTCTTTTAAGAAGCCCAAATTAGAACAGGAGGGTAATAGACCTCTCCCCTATTGTTCCCCAGCAACTGCTATTCAGATACATGGGGCTTCGTATCCTGGAGGTAGCCATTGATAATCCTCCACAACAAATTTGTCTATTTTCCTTTTTAAAATCGTCTATGTTGGTGGCCATGACGAAAGCTTTGTTAGTCTGATCCTGTGGTAGATTTCATGGAGACGCATGCTCATTTGTATGTCTTACTGGGAAACGTAAAAGTAACTCTCCCTGCATGGGTCTCCCTGAACAACAAAGTTGACTGTGGTGTGCGCCATCAGAACAGTAATGGATGAGTACAAAAGACAGGTTCTTTTGTGGAACCAAAGCTTTGGAAAGCTTTCCTGAGGGAGGTCTGTTTGATCCCATCAGTGCCTGTTTTCCAGCAGGCAATGAAAACTATCTCATTGCTGTATTTTAAGTATTATGCTTTCCCCACTCTCCTTATACATTTTTGTCTTGCTGTGTTAGAATATTTTTGTCAGTTGTCTTGATTATCTTTTAGATGAAATAGCAAGGTATAAATGCCGGGGCGGGGGACCTCAAGCCTGGAGGCCAAATGCACCCCTCTAGACTTCTCTGTCTACCCCTCTTCTCTTCCTTCTTTGCAGTCTCCTTGAGTGTTTTTGCCTAGCGGGAATATTTATTTGAAATCTGATCATGCCTCTTGTTTGCCTGGATGGAGGGGTGTGTGAGTCTCTATAGAAACCTGCCTACAGTAAAGGTGGGATTTACATTTGTTGCTCCTCTTGTTTTTGCCTCTGGCCTGCCCACCACTGGAATGTGGCTTCCCAAAGGTTGCCCAGAAGGGAATGTGGCCCTTGGTCTGAAAAAGTTCCCCCGGTATACATTATTAAAAATGAATATATTGGAAACAATTAATAGATTCACAGTCAGTGGTGTTCTGGTAGTGCTGCATGTGCTGATACATGTGACACAAATAGCCATGTTCTTTGTTTTCTTCTGTTGGTATAAGTAGTATTGCAATTTTCTGATGAGCAAATGCCACAATACACACTGTCAAATAGCTACTTATTTGTCAATGGCATTAGATAAAACTCAAGTCCTGAATAGTCAGTGCAGAATGAGATGAGAACCAGGATGTTTTCTTTCACAGTTCTGTTTATTCAACAGATTCTTGGTGGGGGTGGGGGTGTGTTGGCTATTTCATAAAACATTTTTTTCCTCCTACGAAAGAAAGAGGTGGAGAAAGAGGAATTTGAACAGCAAAGTTCTCTGCTAAAAGAAGGTTAAAAAGTTCTTTTCAAATACCAATTTGTTAATGGTCCCATGAGAATAATGTTTATATTGGCAACAATGAAACAAAGAGAGATGAATGACAGGTCCACAATTATTCATGAATGACAGTGAATACTCCCATGCATAGTAGGCACACCAACTGCCAACAGAAAGACAAACCAATATTTGGATGTCCTGAGGCCATATTCTTATGAATACATCCCCCCAGATTTCCAATTAGACCTGTAAATGGTCTCCTGGGATATGATCATACCTTTTAGATCAGTAGCATTAATACTCTCCACTTCAGTCATAGAATGCATGGTTATGCATGTGAACTTATGGGATGCTTTGACCCTGCACTGTTTGCATGCTTGCTCTTTGATAGCTGGGAAAATATATCACTCTGCCAATTGCTTCTTGTTGGAATTAATTATCAACAGAACACCAGTACAGGAATTTAGGCTGTGGGATAGGGAGAGTTCCTGTCTGGAAAAGAAGGATATATAATTTCTAGGTTACTGGATACCACCTGTGTGGTATTCTAATTTCCCCACAGTCCCATGGACTTGCATAGGTTGTCATTTTTTAAGCTGGGGAGGAGTGATGGCAACTGTTCATTCCATATTCAATCATTTCTCCTTTTTCAAGCAAGACTGGTGGGGCATGATTGGTAACAATTTATTTTGCCGGGAGGAGACAAATAGTCTGTGCAGTTTTTGTTCATTTCTTTGATGTCTTTGATGCTTCTGGTGTTCTTGGAGTTATGTCCTTTGGGTTATCTACTTTATGGACTCAAAGAAGATGAAGGATGTTAGTTGTTGTACAAGGTGGTATGTGTGCTTTAATGGGATTTTATATAAATTTATAGGCAGATTCTTCGAAATTTTGTGAAACTGCCTAGGGATCCAGATATATATGCAGGAAATATGCAGTTCTGTAGAGAGGTGGAGGTTAACTATCCTATAGTGCTGTAGTAGGGAAGGTTTCTATTTTGTGGATCTCCAGTGGTGTTGGACTTGA
Source organism: Rhineura floridana (assembly GCF_030035675.1). Lineage (NCBI taxonomy): Eukaryota > Metazoa > Chordata > Lepidosauria > Squamata > Rhineuridae > Rhineura > Rhineura floridana. The sequence continues at coordinate 62,052,358 of NC_084489.1, forward strand.
ACAAAGGAGATCTGGGTTCAACCATGAAGCTTACTGGATGATCCTGGGCCAGTCACTCATTCATCCTAACCTACTTTAAACAAGGTCTGTTGTGTAGAGAGGATGGGCTGCAGCTTAATGATAGACATCTGCTTTGCATACAGAATGTCTCAGATTCAATCTCTGGCATCTCCAGGTAGGACTGGGGATGTCCCCTGTCTGACACCCTGCAGAGCCACTGCCAGTCACTGTAGACCAGAGATGAGGAACCTATAGCCCTCTAGATGTTGTTGGACTCCAACTCCTATTAGTCCCAGCCAGCACGGCCAATGCTCAGAGACAGTGGGACCTGTAGTACAACAGTATCTGGAAAGCTACAGGTTCCCACCACTCCTGGTGAAGATAATACCAAGCCAGATGGACCAATGATCTGACTCAGTATAAGGCAGCTTCCAATATACCTTCCTTATAGGATTGTTGTAAAATTAAATTGACTCCCACATATAGTGCCTGAGCTTCCAGAAGGATGTGTAGGATACAGATGTTATTAATCATGATGTAACCTTTCTATTGAGTTTATGGAGAGGTGAAGGCAAAGTCTCACCAGCTCCATAAGGGGTTGGACACCATCTTAGCAGGTTTTTATTTTACAGAAGTGGATATGGGCTTTATTTATTAATAATTTGTACTGGTGCAACACTTGTATATGTAATATTATGTACTTTTGTAACATTTGTTGTTTAAGATTTTTTTTGTATTATTTTGTATTTTGTAGCATTATAGGATAATAGTATGATTATTTCTGTATATTTTTTACATTTCTATAGTTGTAAATCACCTTGAGTGCAGTGATGTAGAAAGGTGGTATACAAAAGGAAATGAAATGAAATGAAATAAATGAAATAAAGGTGATTTTGCTCACTCCCACTTTTGCAGGTAAGACAATCTGCTCCTAATGACTAGCTAAGGGGAGTGAAGGTGGTTATGGTGGTAGCGATTTTTAGTGTCGGTTAAATTCTCAAAAGAAAGAGACTCCCATGTTTGTATGGGAGTTTATCTGTTGATATTGGACCAGGAAGACTCATCTTTTAATTCCAAATATGAGAAAATGGAATGTGGATAATGTGCTTCTGAGTTTGTTTAGTATATTTTTTCATCACCCAGTAATTTATATATATATATATATATATATATATATAATACCCTATCATGTACTCTTTACACTGCAATTAAAAGAGGCATAGATCCCTATCAATTCTAGAGTTTACAATTTACATCTCGACAGCTGGAGGCATAATCAATGGAAGAGGGAGGGAAAAAAACAACAGAAGAGAGGAAGAGGCAAAAATAATGATAGTGATACTTAAGAAATTGAAATAGTGAATATTCATGAATATTCTTCACCTCTTCCAAGAAACACACATGAAAAATCAGGCATGTGCATTCTTTGTTATTACGGTCAGTGACTAGCATTGAAAAACAGCATAAAATGTATGTCCAAATACATAAAGTGGAATAAAATACAGCAGAATAAGATAATACCATATTATAGAATAAAATAAGATATAGGTACTTGCATAAATATTACAGGCATGGGTTAATTGCAACCTTTTTATATGCACAGCGGCGAGGGGTAGGAGAGTGATGAAAAGCGTGGGTGTTTCATGCTGAAGTGTGGATAGACAGAAATCTGATCCGAAATAGTAATTCTGTAAACAAGCGAATTGATGTTATTCCAGATTAAGTAATCGGGAGTACAGGGCTGTGACTGTGTGTGTGACAGAACACATTATGGAAAATGTGGTTAAAGTGCAGTATTATTTTTTAAAAACGGCACTTACTATGTGAATGGCAGCCTAAGCTATGTGAATTATTTCCGAATGGGAACTGCATATCTAGTGCCAGAGGGAATGTGGGTGTTTTAGGAACTAACACTGGACCACATTTCTCATTTACAGCTCCCCTGTAATGTGGCACGACGTAGGCGTGAGGGAACGAAACAGCTTCCCGAGGAGAGACGGGAGGAGGAGCTGAGCCTTCGAGAGGCTTTCGAAATTCTAATTCCTGACAGCAACTACGCGTCCGTCAGCAACAACCCAGCGACTGCATAGGGATACGGTCCGATAGAAAAACGATTCAGTTATTCAGAGCAGGCCGGAATGAGGGTGGGTTCGATTTTCAGCCAAAATCTCCCATACAGCCCACCCCTTTCAGGTTGCTGTAAATATAAGTCTACTAAAATCGCCCTCTTAAACTCCCTGCCAGCAGAAATCCAGCGCTCAGTTTATTTGTTTAAAACACTTTTACCCTCCTCTTTATCGCAAAAAGCAATACCGGAGCGGGCAACAATTAAAAAGTACAATCCATGGATATAAAAACAATAGCATGTTGAAACTTTCTATTCTATTGACCTGCATGCAGACTGTTGTGATTGTAAATGTGTTAAAAATTAATACAGAAAAGGTCTGAGAATAAAATCTTTGCTGCCATCTTTTTGTTTTGTGTGTGACGGGAAGACGCTGCTGCCCAATCGTAGGCATGCTAAATTCCATGTTTCCCCCATTGTTTTCTAGGGGAAGCATAATTAGTTCCGCCCGTGAGTGAAATCAAACCTGACGTTCAAAGCCACCCCGGAATCTATAAGTTGGACCTGTCTATGACTGGGGACCTCAGACTCTGCCTGCATCCAGCCGATACTCTGCGCTTTGCTGGCCCTGGAAGCTCCTCCAACGCATGCGTCCTGGAGTCTCTCGCCTGGTAGTGTTACCTAGCAACAGGCAAAGCCGGACGCGCTAAGAAAAAAGCTCTGTGAGTTCTTGGGGACGCTGCTCCCCGTATAAACAACAGTGTACAGATCTCGCCGAGTGAGTGAAGCTTCTCGAGGCAGTCAAAGAAAGGGACGCGTGTTTGTTCCCGAGTGACGTATGTGTGTCAATGTGGGTGTGTGCAAAAGATTTGTAAGTGCTTCATTTTCTTTTATTAGATTTATCACTTGATTAAATAAATCTTAGTTAATAAATCCTGTGGGATTTCATTGATGTTTTATTAAATTTGCAAAAAGTTCATCTGAATAAGACAATTAGTTTTAAAGGGGGTAGGGTCATTCTTTCATTGGGTTTAGAGACTGATAGTACACGCATGTATCACTCACAGCAGGCACCCTCTCAGAAAAAACATTTCCTCTTGGGGGGGGAGGAAGGAAGGGCTTTTCTAAGCAAGTGTTTTCTTTATGCAAGTATTCGAACGTTGTTTTTTTTTATTTAGTTATTTCAGAATTTATAAACCACTCTACATTAAAATAATACCCAAGCGACATACAAAAATAAAATATAAGGCAAATCATAAGACAATGTCAAAAACAGGAAGTCAACAATAATTAAAAGCTGCAGAAATGGAGACTGTTTTATTTATTTCAAATATCTGCTTAGTCCAATCCTAGGCACGGTTTACTCAGAAGAGCCAACCTGAAGGTGATGGCAGCAACTATGTTCTGGAGGACAAAGGGTAGGGAGGTGCTTTTCCACTTTCCGTTTTTATTCTTTCTGTTAGTATTTTCCTCTCCCACTCCTCCCCATATTCCTCCATTGATTCCTAATAGAGGGGAAATAAATGAGCTAGCTCTAGGTCTGGTGTACATTGCCACATATTTCAGGGATATGTCCAGGGATGCCTTTGGATCCACCAGATCCAACATCTCCCCAAAGCATTCCTAGAATGTTCCCCTTTTGGCTTCTCCACCGTTGGAGCTATGGGCCTTTCTGCAGCAACTGGAATAAGATTTCTCAAGGTAGATCTTCCTCTCTCTTCCCATGGAGAGAAACATCTGCAAAATTCTGTGGATCCTGGGATGCTGGTCCAGGAATCATAGGATTGTACTCTATTTTATTGCTTGTATGCATACCCTTCTCATCCTCTAGGTTCAGCATTATTTTTCTCCTTTTGAGTTCTGGCCACACTGCTTCCTGGAACCTTGGTAAAAGGTGCTTAGACACAAGTAAAAAAGATAAGTAGCCATGTTGATCCATTAGAAAAAATCTAAAAGTTAAGTAGGACAGTACCACTTTAGGACCAGCTAAAATGTGCTTTCAAGTTCTCCAGAATTCTTCAGGCTGGAGGTTACACAAAACAACATTGGGGGAAGGAGCAGGGAATAAAAAAATGGGTGTGATGAAAAATCCCCAAGTCTGCAGTTTCTAACATTTCAGGAGATGTTCTGTAATGATGTGAAATGTATGCAGATTTTAAATTTTTTAGTACATTTATATCCTTCCTTTCTTCTGTCCTGGAACTCAAGATATAATTAGATTAGACTTTTGGATGTATTTATTTTTGTATTGGATCAACATGGCTACCAACAATTTTTATTTGTATTTTCATCCCACCCTTCATCCACTGGAGATTAGGGCACTGTAGTTGGGGGCTTCTCTACTTCCCTGATCCTATATCTCCAGAATCCATTTGATCCCAATCCCATTTTAAAGATATCTACCTGCCAATGGGGAAGAATGAATGAGAATACGTGAGCTTTGCTCAATTTTGATTATACTTTGGGCAGCTCAACTAGGTTTTTTTCTTGACTTCAGAAGACTCACTATGTCACAACTGAGGATTTTGTGCTTTACTTGGTTTGCTCTTTAACCTATGTGCATTTCTCTTTTTCATATTCAGAAGCTAATATTATCCCTGCCAACATCACAGGTAGGGATAGCTGTGTTCTGTCTTTCTGGGAACATCTCCACTATAGCAGTATAATGAGCCTTGATTTAATGAACAGCAGCTTAGCCTAAACTATATGGGGAAAGCTCAGGGAAAATAATGACTTATGAAGAAGGATTTCAAGGAATTTAGAAAGTAATGCCTTTCTGAAGTATATATTTTTCCAGTTCCTAATAAATCAGTTGAGGTCAGTATAGTTATAGTTTCATGCTGTCATCTTTGCTACTCAAAGCGCTCCCTGTGTTTGTCCAAGAAGGAAATGCCACTTTTTAAAAAGGGTGAGGAAGAGGTGTAGGCATTAGTAGTGTGGATTGTCACAAGGGTAACTGACTGCTTGGGTAGGGATGCCACATCTGCCAGAGAAGATCTTACTTGTGTAAGTTAAGAGCAATCATTTTAAACTGTCTGTTGCAAATATTTTACTTGAACAAAAAACCAAGAAGAGATAAAATAAAGAGAACTTTCTTATACAGAATCTGGCCATTGCTTCATCTAATTCAGCACTGTCTATTCTGATTGGTAGAGGCTCTCCAAGGCATGAGGCAAAGAAGAATCTTTTCCAGTTCTGCAATCTGAGATCCTTTTAAATAAATATATAATATAAATAAATTTAATTTTTGTGTCACCTATCTGGCCGAAGCCACTCTAGGCGACGTACAAACTAAAATTCAGTAAATTACAATACAATACAGATAAAATACAATAAAATCAGTACGATCATTAATCACAGCAGCATGAAATCAGTTAGGGCGATCAATAGATAATAAAATATCCCCAAAAAGTTAGCCTTCCCCGGAATTCCTGAAGGCCTGTCCAAAAAGCCAAGTTTTTAATGCCCGGCGAAATATATCCAGGGAAGGGGCATGGCAAAGATTGAATGGGAGGGAGTTCCAGAGAGTGGGGGCCGCCACTGAAAATGCCCTCTCTCTAGTCCCTACCAACCTAGCTGTTTTCGTTGGTGGGACTGAGAGAAGGCCCTGTGTGGCTGATCTGGTTGGGCGGCTTAATTTGTGGTACTGGAGGCGCTCCTTCAGATAAACTGGGCCGAGACCGTATAGGGATTTAAAGGTTAATACCAACACCTTGAATTTAAGTGGAGACACCAGAGATTTTGTGTATAAAATATATGCTGTACTATAGAGATATGGCCCTAAGCAAACAAAGACCCCTAATTGCTCCTCCTTGTTAGTAGGAACTTCCTTTTCCTTGCATATGTCCTAATGGTATCAAATATGTGTGTGTGTATGTGGGTATCTTTATAGCCCCATCAATGTATCTGGCACTTTACAGAGCAACACAAGACAGATCTCTGTCCTAAGGAGCTTGCAGACTAAATTCAACAGTGGACAAGAACAGAGGGAGGAAAGGGAGGGGCAGTTGTAATAGAGGATGAAATCGTTGTATAGTGGTTTTCAAAACCTTAATTAGGTGGCTACTAACTCCTAATTGATTAGGATTGACAAGTCAGTTCCAATCAGACCAGAAAGTTATTCTTCACCCATTGTGTTTCATTGTCTCTTGTACACCCTGACACTGACCCAGGCTATGATCTGAAGGCATGTAAAGCCAACTCCCTGCTGAAGCTAAGCAGGGTCAGGTCTGGTCAGTGCCTGGATGGGAGACTGCTTGGGAACAATATATAAGCCGCCTTCGGTTTCATGAAAAAGAAAGGCGGGGCATAAATGTAATAATAAAATAATTGATTCACAAGACTCTCCTGTCACACTGAAAATTTTAGCTGGAGTGTGGTTATCCTGTGCTCTGACTGAGTTCTGTCTGGGTCCATTTCCCTGTTACTGATAGAAGTTAGATGGACTTTAGTAATAGGTTCAAGTACTCTTCCATGTTTGGTTGCTTCCCATTCATTTGCTCCTCTTGATTCCATCATGTTCTGTTCTGGGTGTTGGACATCTTTGACACTCATCTAACTTTTCAGGGGAGACACTTAAGACTTTTGCTGATAAATGTAGCATCCAGTAGGAGACCTTGCCAGTAAAAGATTTGAGGCAATGGATTTGCACTTTAATGAAAGGATGATGATGATTAGAAACAGCCACTTCCTGTTCACATGTATTAATTAATATAACAGCATCAAAATATAATTGCATATTGCCTAAGACTGGGCTGGTATCCATGAATGGTTGCATTATCCTGTTTTGCTACTGCATTTGAAATACGTATCATTCTGCTTGTATACTGTAGCAAACATGAACTAAATAACACAATTGAACTTCCAGATATTTTCGAGTCTAGAGATGGAAAACAGAACTTAAACTAATTACAGTGGCACTTCTTCAATAAGCTCTTTAGTTTATGTGACCCTTTAATATGATTTGCTTTTGAGGCAGGCCTCCCTCATTTTCTTGATAAAATTGCCCTGCTGTTAATTTAAGCAACTGATTGAATTGCTGTCATGTTCATTTATTTTATGTTCATATTAAAGTATTTTTTCTTAAAGTCTCTTCCTCTGGGGAGAAAGGATTTTACTGTGCATCTCAGCAAGACATTTGAAATCTCACACATCATTTTTCCATTCAGATTGTTTGTCACAGCATGTGGTTTGCTAGTGTCGCTTCCCCTAGAAATCTGGATTCTGCTTAAGAACTCCATGGCTGCAGAGTTTGGGATGAGTTTTATCCTAAATAAAGTTATATTAATGGAGCCAAATGTTGTCATTTGGCTCCATTAATATCAATAAATGAATAATGACTATATTTAGTATTGTATCAGAAATGAAGATATGTTTCCATTTTGAAATTTATTTATTTTATTTATTTATTTATTGAATTTATGAGTCGCCCATCTGGCTGGTTATCCAGCCACTCTGGGCGATGTACAAAATAAAACATCCAATTACATCAAAACATTAAGACATTAAAGTGACCTAAGCAAAGCATCTTTAAATGCGAGATGGAAACAATATATAAGGCAGGATAAAATAAATCAGTAAAAGTTTAAATATCTGGGAAAATGAATACGTCTACCTATAGCTTACAAGACTTGGTTTTGGAATTTCAGATAGGAACGGGGTCTTATAGTCACTGGGTGTAATAACATACAATGAAACTATTCCTACAATTAGATCCTGGTTGAAAAAGAAGTTGTTAGACAAAAACTAAATTTGAAACCAGTTAGCCAGATGCGCTGTTTAACACCTTGCCAATGATCTTCTAGTACTGCTTGAAAAGGATTCAGAGCAGTCAAAGATCCTGGAGTCACAGGTGTGATTTCTCTTAGGGAAAGGTGATGTTGGCTCCATCAGTGTATCATGCAATAAGTAACTACCCAGTAGCTCACCTTATAGCCTTCCTTTACTGCCTGTTCTCCAGAGGAGGTAATTACCCTCAGCGCTAACCTCTGATTTCTTGACAAAAAGGCAAGTTACACAACTGGCAGTGTTTTCCATTTTATGGTTTGCAGACTGCTGCGCTTCAGGATTTAGTTTTTCTTCTGTTGTGTGCTTTTCGAGATTGAAGGAGGATAAAGAAACACTCAGTATTTTCCAAGTAAAACTATTCATACCCACCTACAATCTGTATTTTTTGCTTTTAACATATGATTTGGGTCTGACATTTAAAGTGAATTATTTGCATTGTCAAAGGCACATTTATGAGAAGTCTTATAGATATGAAACAACATATATTGTCAAAGTGAAAATTGAAAACTGGACACAATAATTGATCATGAAGATGTTTGAAGAAATTTATATAGAAAAACCTGTTACAGAGTGTTAAAATTATAGTATAGGGTTATGCGGTGTATTCAGATGAAATGCCAAAACATGGTTTGGCATTAATATGCACAAGCAGCAGTGAGGCATGGACTCACATCTTCCCTTCAAATGCCACAATTTCTAAACTGACTTCTGGGTTCTTGGAAATTCACAGTTTGCTGTTGTGTTCAGTTGTGGCACAGTGGTTTGTGCATCCTGAAGTGGGATCTTTGATTTTAGGAACATTGTGGTTTGTGCAGACCATACTATAGTCTGCCAGGAACCTGAGCGTGAGCTGAGAATTCATGGCATGTGAGCAGAGGAGGAGGGAGGAAACACATGAGCCCAAAACTATGATTTGGAGTTATAATTTTCACTGGATTCAGACAGTCATATCTCACCTTAATAACGTGCTAAGATATGAACAAGACAACTGCACCCAGCCACTTTTCTCTGCCCTTTTGTGCCCATGGGGAAATGAGCCAGGAAGTGGCAGTTAATTATAGTTTCCTGTTAAATCATGGTTTAATAGGGTGGTATTCAATCCTAGTCCTACTCAGAGGAAACCCATTGAATAAATAGACATATAATAGACTTGATTAAGGCGGCAATCCAATAATGTCTACTCAGAAGTAAGCTCCATTGGGTTCAATGGAACTTACTCCTAGGTAAGTGTATATTGGATTGAAGCCTAACTTAGGTTCATTCAAGGATGAGTCTATTCTGAGCATAACGTAGTTGAATACAACCCAGAGTTTCCTGATTTGGAAGTAATGTCAAGCTATAGTTAACTGATAGTTCCTGACTTGTTTCCCCACTGGTGAAACACTGGACCAAAGTGGCGGTATGCCAGTGCAAGAGACTCATTTGTATCTCAGCTTAGATATAATCATCTGAATGCAGCCACTGAATGTGTTCTTCTGATCAGTCTAATAGTGTTAGCTTCGTATTAGACTGAGATTTTCCAATAACAATGTTTGCTTTTTAAACTCCCAGGTAGTGTAACTGGAATTTTAAGTTATAGTTGAAGAGATTCTACAAATATATAACTTTTACTAAGAAAATTATGTTTACATAATTAGCTTGTATCTGAAACTTTGTGTTTCACTGCTTCATACCATGAATTCAGCAATTTTACATAATTGGGTGCAGACCTGGATGCACTCCCCAAGTAATGTGCAACATGGCTGTACTCGTGTAAATTGCCTGAGTTAGGTGTGTTAAGTAGATAAAACTGCACACTTGGCATCTGATCCTTTGCCTTTACTTTGAATGATGGCTCAATAAGAAAAAGAAAGAAGAAAGAAGCATGCATATACTTACGGCCAAACTGGGTGTGATGGGCCAGGGTCATTTGTTTCATAATGTGTCTGCCCCATTCACATATAAAATGGGTAGAGGGGAGACCCATTTTTTCAAGAGAAAGTGCATGGGGGTGACAGGAATGGACCCCTTCCTTACCTCCCTCTATGCCACTTTGTTAGGCACTGTTCTCCCCAGCCCAGCTTACTTCGAGAATAGATCCTCCACCCCGTCACTCAAGGTCTCAGGGGTGGGGGGAGAGGCTTAGATCCCTTGTTTTTTTGGGAGCAGGGTGCTAGCTAGGTCCCTATGCCCCCAGCGTGAAAGGGGAGTGTGTTAGCCACTGAGAAGAATCTCCTAACATGCTTCCTTTTCCTTTCCTGCTGATTGGAGCCAATCAGGGTAAAAGGAGGTAAGTCAGCCACTGAGAAGAGTGTTCTCAGTTACTAACACACTCCCCTTTCATACTAATTGGCTCCTAGGAACATCTGCTGTTGTGAGAGAAGGCGCGTGGGGGAAGGACTAAGGAGGATGGAGAGCAAGCAAGCGTGGGAGTGTGGCTGTGAGGGGACATGGCATGTCTATCATGCAGGAATCCTGCATATCTAACTTTGCCGCTGCACTACTGCTGTAACCCACTTATATGTGAACAGGCAGACATGGGAATAAAAAACATAGCGGCTCCTTTGATCACATCTAGTTTGGCCCGTATATTGCAGGCTGAACAATGTAGCTCACTTTATCACTAACTCCATTACATAAGTGGAAAGAAGTCCCATGAGGTCTATACACCACTGCAAGATGAGAATGCTGCCCACCTGCTCCTCTTTATCCAGTTAGGAATATGTGTGAGCAGTACAAAAGTGAGATTTTGAATACGTTCTGTTGCTGCACATTAAATATGATTTGCCTTGGTCATGGAAACACAGCTGGGAAAAGGATGAGGCCAAGACATAGCCAAATGTGTTACAGGACGTTTCTGCAAAAAACAGAAGCCTGAACGAGGACCAGAACCAATACAGACATGATGCTAATCAACCAGGAATTTGCATAACTGAGGGGGAAAGTACCATTGTCATGATTTTTCAACATCTGTGAACATTTGTGTGATTAACACAAATAATTCCACTTCATTTTAACATGCCTACTTTTAAGTTGCCAATAAACAAAAACATTTATCATTCTTTGTTGCTTCAGATTTGAGAGGGCAGAGGGAATCCAGTGAACTAGCAAGGAGGGAAGACAATCGATTTGGATCCTAGTTGTAGACAGTAGAATAAAAGAGGTAATTCAGTTTCTGAGAAATAAGATCAATAAATGTTTCATATTACTGTTTTTCTCTACAAATCTTGGAGCACTTTAATGTTATTATTGAACTTGGGGGGGGGGTTGCACTTGATGTACCAAAACAGGAAAATTATATCTTTCAAAACACTCTAAACAGAATCCCAAGGTGAATATTTGATTCTCTAGCTCCACTTAGTCCTTGCAATGATCAAAACCTCAGATAAGTTCAAGATGGTGAAGTTAGATCGCAGGGCCAGGTCCAGGAATGCCGGGGCCCTTGGGCATCAGCTTGCCCTAGGCCCTGGCATGTGCGCGCGTTCGCCACATTCGCATTCGCGCGCACCCTCCCACCTACCTGTCTCCTGTCTTTTACTATTGCCCTTAACCAAGATGGCGGTCGCAGTTTCCCTAAGGGAATGAAGCCTCCCCCGCCATCTTTGTTGATGGCATGCATGCCTGTACGCGCACGCATTTCTGCCATCAACTAAGATGGCGGCAGGGGCTTCAGTACCTTAGGGAAACCGCGGCCGCCATCTTGGTTAAGGGCAACGGTAAAACACAGCAGACAGGTAAGTGGAGAGACGGGGGGGGCGGATCACGGAAGGGGAGCGGAGCGGCGGCTGAGGCGCCCCCTGTAGCTCCAGTTCAAGATGATGAGCTTAGATTGTCACTTAGCATAGGTGTAAATGAGAGCACAAGGTCAACAGCTCTGGAGGATCAATTCCATGATTTTTAAATAAGTTCTCCTTGTATAATTGTTCACTTCACTTCCTGCTCTTGGAGCTATTCAAATCTCTTTTTTCCAGAGGCAGAATTATACCTTTCAACTACATCCATGTTGTACATTTAAGTGTGTCAGCATAGTTAGTGCTATCAGGATGAGCCAGTTCTGTAGATCACAGACGAAATTTTAAAAAATGGTAATTGGTAGTTTGTGGGAAGCCTTTTTATTTTAATTTGTGGATAAAAGAAAGTCAAGGTACTATGTTCCGATATATCTATATATGGTAGGAATGTATGTGGAGTAGCAGTGCTAGTTTGCACAAAACTACGTGCTATCTTGGCAAATGTGTGTTCCTCAAACAGAAATGTTTACACCCATGCAAGGATGGGGAAAGGCACTTGCATGGGAGGGAATGCTCCTGTGTCTGCCTGCCAGTTCTCCAGTGCCAAACCCTCCCTGCCAGTGTTTTCTCTGCAGTTATACGTACACAAAGTTTTGGAGTCTATATGGGGGAAATGTTTTTAAGGGTTGTTTCCAAAGCACTAAGTAACGTGTTTCATCAGTGCAAGGATTTCCATTTGCACGATGGGACTTCCCCCTGCTCTTCATGCACCTCTTAAATCTGTTCTGGTTTTTTCCCCAACTCTCTGAAGCAGATTTAGGGAAATGCTGGGTGCATGCAGGGGGAGGGGGGAGAGAGTCCTGTTGCACAAGCGGAAATCCTAGTACTGATGGAAATCCATGTGTTAGTTGGATACCACCCTAAATGAGTGTGTGTGCGTGTGTTTATGTATGGCATTTACAGGGGAGAATTAACAGACAGGGGAAGATTAAACACTCTCCTTCAACCTTGTAATTCTCCTGTGCAAATACCTCACGTTAGTATTATGAAGAAAATATAGAAATGGGAACTTTTGCAATATGTTTCATGCTAAAGATTGCAGAAATAAAGCACAAAGAGCTCATCTGGTTTCTTCTATGCAAAAATATATTCAACTTACATAAACAAATTTTCAAGAAACTATTATTGTACACGTATTTCTGTTTTGGGCATACAGCTGAGTTTAGCTGTAAAGTTGACAGTATATTCCATGCAAAAACAATAATTTCAATTGAAGGCCTTTATAGCAGTCAACTTGTTTCTCAAGCTCTTATCTGTCTTTATGTCACTGCTGACCTGTATATTTTGCTGGGAATTGACTGACCAGTTTTAGTGGTCATACTTCATAATTTTATGCACTGTGAAATGAGCTCATAAATTACACCATTAGATCCCAGTTATAACTAGAGTTGTATGACATGTTCATGGTTCTTCCTATGATTGAATTTTCATGTATTTTGTATTCTAGCTGAGATCTTAGACTCTCTCTCTCTCTCTCTCTCTCTCTCTCTCTCTCTCATTGGTGGTATTCTGGCCTTGTCTGCTTTGGGTTGTACTAGAGCACCCAGGGCCGGTGCCAGATGTGACTGGGCCCTTGGCGCCAGCCTGGGCCAGACCCCCTGCTCCCAGCACCCCCTACAGACTGAGTGGGACAGCTCCACTTACCTCTTCTGTCTTTCTGCACGCGCAGGTCTCTACCATCAACCAAGATGGCGGCGAAGGCTTCTATAAGGGGCTGATACCCCTGCCATCTTTGTTGATAGCACGCATGAGCATTACACTGCATGCACACACATGCCTACCCTCAATCAAGATGGCGGTAGGGGCATTAGCCACTTAGAGAAGCCTCTGCTGCCATCTTGGTTGATGGCAGCTCTGCGCGTGGGGTATTCACAAAAAGGGAGGAGAAGTAGGGGGTGGAACAGGCGGATGCCATGGGCCTGCATGGTCTGCAGGGGAGCTGGGAGCTCCGTCTCTGCAATCTGCAGCAGGGTTGGGAGTCGACCCTACCGAGGATCACGGAAGGGGAGCACTACCCTCACATCCTAAGGAGGGGCCCGACTTGGCTGCACTTTGGCACCAGCCCTGGAAACACAAACCCTCTTTCGTTTTTATTTTTCTGTTGAACACATTTTATTTATTTATTTGTTGCATTTATATACTGCCTCATAGCCGAAGCTCTCTGGGTAGTTTACAACAATTAAAAACATTAAAAACAAGTATACAAATTTAAAACCATACCAAATTAAAACCCATAAAAACTGATAGGCAAGTTAAAAACTTTCTATTCAAATGTGGTTAAAAAATGCCTGGGAGAAGAAGAAAGTCTTGACCTGGCGCCGAAAAGATAATAGTGTTGGCACCAGGTGCACCTTGTCACGGAGATAATTCCATAATTTGGGGGCCACCACTGAGAAGGCCCTCTCCCTTGTTGCCAGACTCCCAGCTTCCCTTGGAGTAAGCATCCAGAGGAGGACCTTTGATGTTGAGTGTAGTGTATGGATGGGTTCATGTCAGGAAGGGGGTTCCATCAGGTATTGTGGTCCCAAGCCGTGTAAGGCTTTATAGGTTAAAACCAGCACCTTGAATCGGGCTCGGAAACATACAGGCAGCCAATGCAAGTGGGCCAGAATTGGTTTTATATGTTCGGACCGTCTGGTCCCTGTTACCAATCTAGCTGCTGCATTTTGCACAAGCTGCAGTTTCTGAACCGTCTTCAAAGGCAGCCCCAAGTAGAGTGCATTGCAGTAATCTAACTTGGAGGTTATCAGAGCATGGACAACTGAAGCAAGGTTATCCCTGTCCAGATAGGGTCATAGCTGGGCCACCAACCGGAGTTGGTAGAAGGCACTCCATGCCACTGAGGCTACCTGAGCCTCAAGTGACAGAGATGGTTCTAGGAGAACACATTTTAACATTTGTTTAGGGTTGGCCAAATGTACCATTAGTATGTGATGTGTAAATGATACACCTGTGGAAATGTGAAAAGTACTAGCAAGTTTCCCCTGAATGCACATGTGCTTGTCTTAAAACAAAACTGAAAATGAAACCAAACTCTTTTAGACTCCAGGCAAGAATAGAAAATGATCAGTATTATCAGACCTGCTTATCCATACCAGAATCTAGTTATTTTTGAAGTGTGAAATCATTCTTAAGAGCTAGTGACTGGAGTTAGAGGATTTTTTTAAAAACAAGTGCAATGTTGCTGCTACTGCTTTAGCAACTATTAGAACTATGGATTACATCAGAATGCCCAAGAGATAAAGGCCCTTTCTAACAGCTTGCATTAAACAGACCTAGCAGATCTAAGAATCAGTCAATGATCATTTCATCATGTCCAGTGAATTATGACTGAACCCCATGTAAACTGTGTTCGCTCACCGTTTGTTGTCTGATCATCATTTGCTCTTTTGTTTGTTTTTAGAATGGGTAAAAAAATTAAAAAGGAAGTGGAGCCTCCACCCAAAGATGTGGTAAGTTTATAAAATACTGCTCGCTGTAAAAATGAAGAGGTTTCACAATTATAACATCCAGGTTTGCTCTCCTCCTTCAATCTTTACTCCCACTTAACTTCCCCTTGTGCCTCTAAAAATGTCTTGTAAAGATAATAAAATGTTTGTTTCAGTTGGACTGTGTGTGTAAACAGAGGGACCGATCACATTGTCTTCCTGAAAAATCTTATGTTGTGGTAGGCCTTTTTCTATTTGAAGAAGTAGAACAGGGATGGAAAGGAATATATAATTTTTGGGTCCAGACTCTGGAGATTGGGATACAACTTCCTGTGGAGTAATGGTAGAGGTGGGTCTTGAGTCTGATTATTTGTAAACTTTGAACTTGTCTTAGAAAAATTCGTATGTGAACCTTTCTTAGAAACTTGAATAGGTGTGCTAGACTTGTACCCCAGTCTTAGACATCTTGGACCTGATATTGGGAAGGGAAAGAGGAGCTTTACTTGAGCAGTGAGGACTTTTAAACTTTTGTGAAAAAGCAGCTTACAATGTGGTAGAAAGAAGATACTATTCAACACAGGTGAACAAAACTTGAAAAAGTGAATGATGTGGTACCCAGATATCTGAAGGAGGTCCTCAATTGCAAAGATGTATCACTGAACACTAAAGTCAGGATCATTCAGACCATGGTATTCCTGATCTCTTTGTATGGATGTGAAAGTTGGACAGTGAAAATAGCAGATAAGAGAAAAATCAATTCATTTGAAATGTGGTGTTGGAGGAGAGTGTTGCACATACCATAGACTGCGAAAAAGACAAATAATTGGGTGTTAGAACATATTAAACCAGAACTATCACTAGAAGCTAAAATGATGAAACTGAGGTTATCATACTTTGGACACATAATGAGAAGACATGATTCACTAGAAAAAACGATGGTGGGAAAAACAGAAGGGAGTAGAAAAAGAGGAAGGCCAAACAAGAGATGGATTGGTTCCATAAAGGAAGCCACAGACCTGAACTTCCAAGATCTGAACAGGGTGGCTCACAACAGATGCTATTGGAGGTCACTGATTCATAGGGTTGCCATAAGTCGTAGTTGACTTGAAGGCACATAACAACAACAACACATCAGCCCACGTAGACCTGCCTGAGTGTCAAGATCTGCAGGAGAGACCCTGCTGATAGTCCTGCTGCCCTGTAAAGTTTATGCGGCAGTGGTTCATGAAAGGACCTTATCCAGATGGGAAGGCATTCCACAAACTAGGGGCCACTATAAAGAAGTCTTGCCCCATTGTATTTATTTTGGTAGGCCAAGATGCAGCTTTTTGTACAGGCCTTTGAGAATTGAGGAAGAGTTCAGACTATCACTCCCTCTGCAGTGTTGCTATTGATTTTGCTTGCTGTTTGATATGGTCTATAAGTTAAAAATAACGGTGCAAGCCTAACCATGCCTACTCAGAAGTAAGTCCTATTGAATTCAGTGGGGCTTACTCCCAGGTAAGTGGGGTTAGTTTTGTTATACACTACATGGCTTACTTGTTGTTTAGGCTTTATGTGCCCCCCCCTTAAGACTACATGGTGAAGCGTAGACTATAAATGCAGATAAATACATAAAACCCCTACAGCTTGCATGAAGTCACATGTGTATAAAAGGATTAAATCGATCAAGGACATGACATGGGGGAAAAAAGGTCCAAGGAAAAAAAAGGTCCATGGAAATCAGTAGGAACTTGGTTCCACTGCTGACTGTGTTAGGATCAAGATATAAGTGAGATTCCATTATCGCTATTGAAGCTGTTGCTTCAGTTTTCAAGCATGACTTCAGCAATTGATCTGTTCTCTGCATGCTCTGAAGCAAAATACCGTCTTACCATCATCTCAGAGTCCTCAGTGGTAGAAATTGAGAACTTTAAAGCCTGGTTAGAACAACATTTTAAGCTTCTTCCATGTAGAGTGTCATGTATAGGATTGCTCCAGAAAGCTCCAAGTTAGCAGCCATTAGCTTAGCATCCTACACCCTCTTCCTGCTTCACAAGTTATGGAAACCTTTCTGCTCAATTTTTCAGCACAGCAGAAGCAGAAGGCAGGGATCTGATACCGGAACGGATTTATCCACCCCACACACCTCAAACAAATGTGTATGGTGTGATCCACTCTGCTTCTTTTTGTTTCTCTTTACAGTGCTACTATCCTGTTAAGGAGAGATGTACATTCATTTCCAAAAATCACCTGGCTTTTTCTTTTAGTGAAAACTATTAATTTGGGTGACCTGTTCCTTTTTAAAGTTTTTGAATTGCTCTCAGGTTTCCTATAACTGGAAGAATAATTTACGAGCAGTTAAGACACCAGAACTATAAGCTGCAGTTAGTATTTAAAAACCTGTTATGCAAATCAAGAGGTTGAGTTTGAAAACCTGTTTTTTTAAATTATACAAGAATTATTCTACCACTATTTTACCTCTCTTACAATTGTAATGAAACCATTCATAAACAGGATTTCCGATTTTCTCCATTAATATTCAGAAATGTTGAACCAAAAGTATGCAGGCACTTTGGCACAGCATCTCGTCTTAATTCTTTCTAATTGCCCTTATGGTGCTGCATTCAGCTGTGCTATTAACAATAAGCATCCCCAAAAAGAATTGTATAGAAATAGTTCACATTCAAATGATGTTTAGGACCAAAAAGTCAGAGTGAAATCAAGTATGTTATGTTATGTTTTATTTCTAGGCTGCCTTTTGGCCAAAAAGATCCCCAAGGCAGCTTACACACAAATAGAAAAACACAAATACAAATAAAAACAATACGATTTACAAAAATTGAAGCCAACAAAATCCTAGCATTTCTAAAAAGCAGCAACAGCTGAAAACCAAAAGCACTCATCTTCCTGATAAAGGACAGTCCCAAGAAAAAGGTCACTAAGAGCAGGGGTGAGGGGGCAAGGCAGGTGGAAAAGCTTGCCCCTTGATGGTCCCAGCACATTCTCACCCCTGCAGCTATCACTAGTTTTTCGTTTGTGAAAAACTAGATACTAGTTTTTCATTTGTGAGTATTGGAGGTAGATTCCAAAGCAAGGATCAAACTGTTGCATTTTTGAAGATAGTCCACATTCTGTATGTATCGTTAAGGTTCTTGGAATTGTGTTTTCATCAGAACCAGGGCCGGTTCTAAAGGGTGGCCAGGTTGGGCACTAGCCCAACAGACCCTGGAGCTACAGGGGCCCCCTCAGTTGCCCCTCCGCTCCTCTTCCGTGATCTGCGGGCTCCCCACATCTCCCCACATCTCCCCACGTCTCCCCACTTACCTGTCTGCTGTCTTTTACCGTTGCCCTTAACCAAGATGGTGGCCGCGGTTTCCTTAAGGTACTGAAGCCCCTGCCACCATCTTAGTTGATGGCAGAGATGCGTGTGCGTAGCATGCATGCATGCCATCAACAAAGATGGCGGGGGAGGCTTCATTCCCTTAGGGACACCACGGCCGCCATCTTGGTTAAGGGCAATAGTAAAAGACAGGAGACAGGTAGGTGGGGGGGTGCGCGCATGCACGAACACAAATGTGGCAAATGCGCACGTGCGCACATGCCAGGGCCTAGGGCAAGCTGATGCCCAAGGGTCCCGGCATTCCTGGAGCCGGCCCTGATCAGAACTGAATCAGTGTACAGTATTTCAAAGCGGTAAGAGTTGCTCCTTTCAATCTTCTTTGAACATAGTGGACATAATTTTTTTGTTACCATCCTATCAACATCCTTTTGCTCATATCAAAGAAAAAACAAATAAAATTTTGCACACATACTTGTTGGATGCTTTTTCCTTTATCAAGATCGACTCTTTTACTACCAGTTGACCAGCTGCTGATAATGAAAGGGCTCTTGTATCCTAAGAATGTTTAGTCCTTATAGACTTGACGGTATGTTCTATAAATTTTCAAAAAACTGTGTTGGCTGCCCATTTTGATAGTTTATATTTCTGTGAATCTAGCACAGTAGGGCTCCATTCATATGGCGGGTTACGTTCCTGACCCCCGCTGTAAAGCAAAAACCGCTGTAAAGTGGAACTCATTGAATAGAATGGTGCGCAATGCCCGAAAACTGTTGTAAAAGCAGAACAAGCGCCGTATGAGTGGGGCTTCCATGTAATTGAGACCACTGTATTAGCAAATTGCTGTAAAGCGAATTGCTGTAAAGCGGGGCCCTACTGTATAGATATCCTTGCCAAACTCTACGACTAGCAATAAGTGTTATGATCTGCTTGTATTACAACATTATGAATTCTAATTGTTTTCATTACTTCTGTTAGCTTGACTAGCAGAGGCAGTTATGTAAGGATCTCCTCTATGGCATCAATGAATGGAAAGCTGGGCTTTACATTTTCCCACTTCCTCTACTAGCTAAGGAGGAGGCCCAGCAGCTAAAGTTGGTGATTTTGCATCCATGCCCTGCAGGGAGATGACTTTCCTGCTTTCTTTCTCAAAAATCTGCAAGGCTGCTGGTATCTCACTTTTGTATGAACCCAAAGCTGGCAGCTGAGTTGCATCCAGATCTGAGTTTGTTTTCCAGAGTTAGGAAGTTTATATAAAGTTCCCAGCTAATTCGGAAGTTTGGCTGGAACTATTCAGGGCTTGAAAAGCACTAGAATGAACAGCAATAGATAAGGAGACTGTACTGCTTCCAAAACCAGCCAGGATAGCTACAATTGCATACACACTTATGTGGGAGTAAATCCATTGAACACAGTGGGACTTACTTTTGAGTAAACATAAATAGGATTGCATTGCTAGAAAGACATCTGATCTTTCACCCAAAGTCTTGAATTTTGAACTAATAATGTCCAACACTTTATGCTATAGTTTTACTCTCATTTAGTTTGTTCTAGCCAGACTTTTGTCTACTATGATTTTTTTTAAAAAAATCTTTGTATTTTAAAAAATATTTTCAGAAATTTCAGGTATATCCACAAACCTCAATAATTAAATGATCTGATTGTACCTTGCTGTTATTTCAGTATAAACAAATCTGTGCAAGCCATTCATGAGGTTTTTCACACCTTACTATCTTCCTCAGTACTCTCATGATTGATATATTAATAAAATATATTCCTTCTGCCCACCTTCCATCAGTTCTTGCATTTTTTTTCCAGTTAGCTGCCCTGAGGCTAATATGCTTAGAGTATAGAAGATGATTATGTACCACAGACATAGTTGGCCAACTATATGCATCCATCAAGTTGAATTCATGGTTTGGGGTTACTCAGGGCAATGTCAGTATTCCAGTATATCTGAAACTTTGAAAAGGCATTAAAATGTACTGTGTTACTCAAGATCTTTTCTAAACATCATCAACCTCTTTGTAACATGTTATTACATAATTACAAAAATAGAGATTTGGTATAACTATATTTAATATGTGATTAAAATATGGTTGTAAATGCTTGATATACGTTTCAGATAACTTACAGCACACTCTTAATCAAGTGTACTCCGAAGTACGTCCAATTGAATTCAGTGGGATTTACTCCCAGCTAAGTGGGGTTAGGACTGTATACTTAGGAATAAGTCTCATTGAGCACAATGGTACTTGCATCTGAGTAACCATGCATTTTATTTGCCTATTAGATACATTGTTGAACCAGGAACAAAAAAGATTGACATTGCTAACATGCACCAGTGTAATGCCCTTAACATTGTCCGTGCAATATAGCCATTAGACGTGACATGGTATAGACTAGGCAAAAGAGAGCTAGTTCAGATCCAAGATACTATTTTAATTAAGTATGATAAAAGTGCTTAATATTGTTAGTGTTTGAATGTAAAGACTTCCAAAATGTTTGATTTTAAATAAGGAATGAAAGGCTTTTTGAAGGATTTATGTTTTCTCATACTATGGTGGTTTCAATAATCTATTAAATAGGTTTAGAACAGCTGGATTTCATAGCAGAGTTCTCTCTGTTTGAGAAAGGTCAGAAAAGGAAATGAAAATGAATTATTTTGCATCATTTCCAGATGGCTAAACGGGGATCATGTCATGACAGTGTTTTCATTGGCCTCACATCTTGGAGAGCTGGCTTTTGAGATACTCAGTTATGTGAAGAAAACATAAGAAGGGCCATTCTATTTTTAAAATCCACTATAGTAATAGTGCAGAATATGCCATCCAGGGCCAAAATCTGTTACTATCCTTGAATGCAGTTAGCTGTGTAGAGAGAGATTGCTTGGCTAGGATTATTTCTAGAGAGAGTGCTTTGCTGGCTCTCCAGTGAGCAGAAAAAGAAGCTGAAGTTGCCAAAAGCTTCTTGGAGCCTTGCCTGGCATAAAACAATTAAGTCATTCCTGTTGCCTAAAGAATGCTTTGGATCTACAAGGGAGCTGCAACATTTCCCCAGCTTTATTCATAATGCATGGGAAATATTTTTAATCTCCATTTGACATTATGAGTGCAATCCACCAAGTACTTATGCTATATGCATCATCAGTTAGTTTAAAAGGGACTGTGTGGGAAGATGTGCAAAATTCCTGTTGAAATTACAGTGTTACTTGGAGTGTGTGGAAAGCTGTGACAGAGTGGTGAGAGGCTTTGCAGAATTGGTGTTTGAGGACAGCAGCCACCAGCACAGGACTCAGCACCACCTTAGGGAACCAACATGGATCTGTCAATGCGTGGTATATTTATAAGAGACTGCACTTTGCTTTGGACATTGGCTAGGGGACACTGGAAGTTTAATAGAAAGAAAAAATTCGGAATCCTAAGATTTCTACAATTGTTCAAAGGCAAAGAGTCTCATGGACTGTAGAAGAAGCAAGAACCAGGGAAGCTATCTGATAATATTCTTTTATACTCTGCTACTTTCTGTAAACCTCGGTAAGCCTTACCCCAAATCAGACCACTGGTCCATCTTGGTCAGTATTGTCTGCACTAAGTGGCTGTGGTCTCCAGAGTTTCAGACAGGAGTCTTTCCCAGCCCTTCCTAGAGATGCCAAAGATTGAACCTGGGACATTTTGCGTGGAAAGCATGAGCTCTGTGCACTGAGCTAGGGACCTTCCCTGTTAAAGCCTGAAGTTTTGGATTTTACTTGTTGTGATATACTTCAATTATTCACATAGCAATTTTTTTTAAAAAAAAATAGTGACGTAGCTCACATATGAGATTCTCTAAAACTTTAATTCTGATCCTATGGCCTCATTCACATATACCAATAAGCCAAACTATGGCTGAGTGCGAATGAGCAAGTGTGCTGGTGCTTGGAGCAAAAACTGCATCCACTTTGTTGCTTCACCAATCCTGCTGCTGCCACTGTATTACCTGGAGTTAAACCATGGTTTGGCTTGGCTTTACATGGTTTGGCTTGCTCCAAAGAAACCAATAAGCTAAGAACAAACCTTGCTACAGATTGTGGTTTGTTTGGAGCAAGACAAACATATGTCCAGGTTCACACATAATGCTAAGGTTCTGGATAGCATAGCAGCAGGTCTGGAGGAGGACTGAAGCAGCTGCGATTCTGCTTTGTGCAGCAGCATACTTGCTTGTTCATACTAAGCCATAATTTGTCTTTGTGTTCCATGCGAACCAGGCCTATGTTTTGTTACATGCCACTGTCGCAACTACAACTGTACTAAAGATTAAAAGTTCTTGCTAGAGACCATATAGATGCTGCTTTCATTGAACCTTATTCAATTTATGGACCTAGTCGCATCCTATTGCAAAAGATTCCACAGTTGTATAACTGCATATTATGAGGAAAATGAATTGGCAACTTTTCCCACTTTTACCTTATTTCCATTTTTGTTTATATCATAAAAGAAGAAAAATATATAAATTCTGTTCTGCCTGTTCATGTCATTACATTATTACTTGTGCTTCTATTAAAGCTACTTTTATTTATCCACAAGCCAATGCTTCAGAAGAGTACTTCAATAATCTTAGCTGTAATTTTTGGTATCCTTTCGCCAGTTTGGCAATACACTTTCGGAGTTGACATGACTAGCATTGTGCACAGATTCCAGATGAAGTTGAATGGCACTGGGTTTTTTTCCTTTATTATTTTTTCTTCCTTTCTTTTTCATGTCTTTTGTATCCCTAGTAACCTGTTTGCTTTTTTAACTGCACCTGCACACTGAACAGAGTTCTTCATTGAGTAGTTTACAATGATCTCCATTCAGGCCTTTCCTGACCCTTTTGTGTAGGACCTTGAGAGCTGGTTAAGAACACTGGAGTGACAATAGTGTCATTCATGTTGAAAATCATCTGTGGGCATTATCTGGAATCCATACTGTTTGATCAGATCTGTAGGTTCTTCACTGCCAGCTTTACACATGATTATTGCCTTTAGCCTTGTATCAACAATAAATGTTATCTTGCTTAAGAATTCATTGTTAAGTCTGTCCTGAGCCAATAGGGCACTTCACTGCCAGCTATTTTCCTTTCAAGATTTCTAATCTTGGGGTGGGTGGGTGACATCATTGATTAAAGATAGCAGTCTAATCTTTTCACTCCTGCCCAACCCCAAGCTAATTAAACTTTAAAAAACCCAGTTTTTTAAACAGACTCCCAAACTGAAAATTTAATGAGGATATGAGTCAGTCCTCTCAGAAATCTGAAAAAAGGGATCACAATACTCACTGACTCCTGATATAAAGTGCTCTCTTCTGACTATCGACACTGAAGCAGATGGAGGCCTGATGGCTCCCAAGAATCAAAAGTCTGGTAAGGACGACAGACTCAATGAAAGCTATGTTTGTGCAATTTAAATGGGAATTAATGGGGGAATGGCAAACAACAATTAACCCATTAAAAGAAGAAATAAAACAGGACCTCTCAAGAGAATGGCGGGTGGCGATAGACCCCCTTAAAGGGAAGATCCAAACTATGACAACCACAATTGCATCCCTAGTAACAAAATCAGAGGAAACCTTAAACCTAGGCCACAAGAACAAGGGTACCATTTCTAAACTGCAGTGAACAGCTACAATTAAAATTACAACTGACTGATTTGGAGAATCGCTTCAGATGGAGCAACCTCTACTTTCTCAATTTTCCTGAAAACTTAGGAGAACCCGGATCACACTATAAAACCAAAAGACTTTGAAAAGGTTCATAGAGCACTAAGCACCATGCCCAAAGATGGCAACTGCCCCAGAGACATCATTACAAAGTTCCTCCATTTTGCCACAGAAGAGCTGGTAGAAGGAAAATTAAGGGATCTTGGGGAAATTATATATGAAGGCCACAAAATTAAGATCTACCAAGATCTCAGTAATGACACTCTGGAGAGGCAGAAAGCCTTTAAATATTATACAATGTTACACATGAAAACATGCAGCACTCAGTTTCTACCCACAAAGAGGCACAGGAGCTAATGGAACATTTAAACTCAACCCAGGAGACGCTGTGTCCTCAGATTCTGACGTGGAGGATGATGAGAGGGAAGAGGATATTTATTTATTTATTTATTTATTTTATTTCATTTTTAAACCGCCCATAGCGAATAGCTCTCTGGGTGGTGTACAAAAGATTAAAAGTACAGAAATACAAAATATCACAATAAATAAACTGAAACAAAGAGATTTAAAATTGTAACATTAAACGCTTTAAAATGCCTGGGAGCATAGCCAGGTCTTAACCTGGCGCCGAAAAGATAGAAGCGTCGGCGCCAGGCATATTTCTTTGGGGAGGCTATTCCACAATTCGGGGGCCACTACAGAAAAGGCCCTAGATCGAGTAACTGTCCTCCGGGCTTCCCGATGGGTTGGTACCCGGAGGAGGGCCTTAGACGCTGAGCGAAGTGACCGGGTCGGTTCATAGCGGGAGAGGCGTTCCACAAGATACTGCGGTCCCACGCCGTGTAAGGCTTTATAGGTCAAAACCAGCACCTTGAATCTGGCTCGGAAGCAAATAGGTAGCCAGTGCAAACGGGCCAGAACAGGTGTTATATGCGCTGACCGGCTGGTCCTCGTCAGCAGTCTGGCTGCTGCGTTTTGCACTAGCTGAAGCTTCCGAACTGTCTTCAAGGGCAGCCCTACATAGAGCGCATTACAGTAATCCAACCTAGAAGTTACCAGAGCATGAACAACTGAGGCGAGGTCATCCCTGTCCAGATAGGGGCGTAGCTGGGCTACCAACCGAAGGTGGTAGAATGCATTCCTTGCCACTGTGGCCACTTGCGCCTCCAGAGACAAGGAAGGATCGAAAAGAACCCCAAGACTACGAACCTGTTCCTTCAAGGGGAGTGTAACCCCATCTAGAACAGGGTAAGCATCCACCATCTGGGCAGGGAAGGCATTCACCAACAGTGTCTCAGTCTTGTCTGGATTGAGTCTCAGTTTATTAGCTCTCATCCAGTCCATTATCGCGGTCAGGCAGTGATTCAGCACATCCACAGACTCACCTGTAGAAGATGAAAAGGAGAAATAGAGCTGCGTGTCATCAGCGTACTGGTGGCAACGCACTCCAAAACTCCTGATGACGGCACCCAGAGGCTGCATGTAGATGTTAAAAAGCATGGGGGACAAAACCGACCCCTGAGGGACTCCACAATGGAGAGTCCAAGGAGTTGAGCAATGTTCCCCAAGTACTACCTTCTGGTGACGATCCGCCAAGTAGGAGCGGAACCACTGCCAAGCAGTGCCTCCAACTCCCAACTCCACGAGTCTCCCCAGAAGGATACCATGGTCGATGGTATCAAACGCCACTGAGAGATCAAGGAGAATCAACAGAGTCACACTCCCTCTGTCCCTCTCCCGACAAAGGTATCATACAGGGCGACCAAGGCTGTTTCAGTGCCAAAACCAGGCCTAAAACCGGATTGAAACGGATCCAGATAATCGGTCTCATCCAAGAGCACCTGGAGCTGACCGGCAACCACCCGCTCCAGAACCTTGCCCAAAAAGGGGACATTCGCCACCGGTCTATAGTTGTTCAGGTCATCTGGGTTGTTCAGGATAGTGGAAGTGGCAGGCGAGTTCAGAAGAAGAAACACAGATGCTCCAAAAATAATAAAAAGCAAAAGACTCCGCAGGACTCAGAATGCACTTGATGTAGATAAAGACCACTGTTAACTACTCTTGTAACTTTACTGCTGAACTAGATAAGTTCCGATTTTATGGATTGTGATTACTGACTCCTACTACTTGCCGGACCAGACAAACTCCTGGACTTAAGTCTATTACATCTTTTTACTTACAAGATTGTAACTTCATCATTTGGATAAGACTTACCAATATAACTGGACTGAAACATGCTGGACTTGACCTCATCACTTATCTGGGATTCACACATTTGGACAGACTCACCTGATCTCCATATTTGAATAAACCCTACTGATCTGACTCCATTATGACTTGACCAGACTCAGCTAGACTTGTCTATCATTTACAGATCTAAGACTAACTTGAATAGACTTACCTAAATTGATTCATAACTTAACTGACTAGAACAGACTTTGTTGGACTTACCGTTATCATTTATGGATCTGAGACCAAGTTAACAGAACCATCTGAATTGAATCTTTGGACAAACACACTTGGTTGGACATTGAAATAAACCTACCTGACTCAGATTCAACGTGAGTAGGCCAGAGTCTACTAGAACGGCCTTTGCCATTTATAGACTTAAGACTACTTAAACAGATTCACCTAAACCGGACTCTAAGAACTCTACACATAGACAGACTTATTCAGATTGAAAGGCTAAACTAGATTGGACATAGACTAAAATATGTTGAACTTGGACTTATCACCTACAAAATTAAGAATAAATCTACCTGACTCAATTTCAATAAGTCCAGACCCGACTCTACAGGACTCGACTAACCTCACCCAAAACACACATCTCTCATAGTAAGTGGTGCTTACTATATTGCTCATCTATTGAAATGGAAATGGACTGCCTTCAAGTCGATTCCGACTTATGGCAACCTTACGAATAGGGTTTTCATGTTAAGCAGTATTCAGAGGGGGGTTACCATTGCCTTCCTCTGAGGCTGAGAGGCAGTGACTGGCCCAAGGTCACCCAGTGAGCTTCATGGTTGTGTGAACCCTGGTCTCCCAGGTCCTAGTCAAACACCTAACCACTACACCACACTCATCTATTAGTTATATAATAAGGTTAAATTGAAAAAGTTAATGTCTTTTATTATAATATTGGCTTGAGAGGGAGGGGGTTATTGATACACTTTACTAATTCCACACCCATTGGAGTAGAGATGCTTAGAACTCTCTACATGAGCCTTCTTTTTCATAGGAGGACTCAGAAATGGGATGTATTTTGATTTTGGCTTACCTGTTATGTTTTATTCTTCTTTCTTTTCTTAATGTCTTATTTTTTCTCCCTGGAGATATTGGAGATCCTGGTCCTGTACAATTATTATAAGGCACTTTATTTCACCATCTGTGGAACAACTATACTCATTAGTACCATATTCACCTACCATGATAGTCTCTCACCTACATATTATATCATGGAATGTTAGGGGACTGGGTACAGTAGTAAAAAGGGAAAAATTGGAACTCATTGAGACAGTATAACTGTAATATTTTCTTGCAAGAGACACACCAAAAAAGGACCAGACACTACCTGCTCATGCCCTCAGCAGGCAAAACTTGGCATGAAGCACCCGGAACCTGTAAATCGAGAAGAGTGGCCATATGGCTTAAAGATTACCTAGGCTTTATTCTAAAGGATACACTGAAAAACCAGATTGGCAGATATCTCTTCCTCAAGGGAACATTTTGCCCAGGAGGCCAGATATTTACACTGGGGATGATTTATGCTCCTAACACACACCAATTACCTTTTCTAACACAAGTATTGGAAGACCTGGAAACATTTAGAGATGGTGAAATAATCCTGGGAGGGGATCTAAATTTGATAGAAAATCCAAACCTAGACACAACTGGGAAGAAAACAAAGGAATCCTACTCATCTGGGGGTAAACTCACAGAATTTCTTTCTAAACATGACCTACTTGATGCATGGCAGTTAGACAACCCCACCACCAGGGACTATACATGTTTTACAGGAAATAATAAGGTACATAGCAGAATAGGTTACCTACTTCTCTCAGCAACCAATTGTTGTCGTTATGTGCCTTCAAGTCGATTCTGACTTATGGCAACCCTATGAATCAGCGACCTCCAAGAGCATCTGTCACGAACCACCCTGTTCAGATCTTGTACATTCAGATCTGTGGCTTCCTTTATGGAATCAATCCATCTCTTGTTTGGCCTTCCTCTTTTTCTACTGTTTTTCCCAGCATTATTGTATTTTCTAGTGAATCATGTCTTCTCATGATGTGTCCAAAGTATGATAACCTCAGTTTCATCATTTTAGCTTCTAATGATAGTTTTGGTTTAATTTGTTCTAACACCCAATTATTTGTCTTTTTCGCAGTCCATGATATGTGCAAGCTCCCCTACAACACCACATTTCAAATGAGTTGATTTTTCTTTTATCCACTTTTTTCACTGTCCAACTTTCACATCCATACAAAGAGATTGGGAATACCATGGTCTGAATGATCCTGACTTTAGTATTCAGTGATACATCTTTGCATTTGAGGACCTGTTCTAGTTCTCTCATAGATGCCCTCCTCAGTCCTAGCCTTCTTTTGATTTCTTAGCTATTGTCTCCATTTTGGCTAAGGACTGTGCCAAGGTACCCTTGACAAGTTCGGTGTCCTCGTTGTCAACTTTAAACTTACATAAATCTTCTGTTGTCATTACTTTATTCTTCTTGACGTTCAGATGTAGTCCTGCTTTTGTGCTTTCCTCTTTAACTTTTATCAGCATTTGTTTCAAATCATTACTGGTTTCTGCTAGTAGTATGATATCATCTGCATATCTTAAATTATTGCTGTTTCTTCCTCTAATTTTTGCACCTCCTCATCTTGGTCCAATCCTGCTTTCCATATGATATGTTCTGCATATAGATTAAATAAGTAGGGTGATAAAATACACCCCTGTGTCACACCCTTTCCTATGGGGAACCATTCAGTTTCTCCATATTCTGTCCTTACAGTAGCCTCTTGTCCAGAGTATAAGTTGCGCATCAGGACAATCAGATGCTGTGGCACCCCCATTTCTTTTAAGGCATTCCATAGTTTTTCATGATCTACACAGTGAAAAGCTTTGCTGTAATTTATAACAGACAGGGTGATTTCCTTGGACCACAGCCCAGTACAAATGACCCTAGAATTGACTCCCCCTAAACCTAGACTTTTTATGTGGTGTTTGAGCCCCCATTAATTGAAAATAGCCTCACACAGGAAAAAATACAGGATGCTTTTAAAATCTTCTTCAAGGTCCATTAAATTACCCAATATTCACCAACTCTGCTTTGGGACACACTGAAAGCAGTCTTATGAGGAGGCTTTATATTTGACTATAATAGAATAAAAGCAGTTAGAACAGCAACACAAAAAAAGCTTCTAGCCAAAAAAACCAGCCCTAAAAGGAACATTTAAAAGAAATAACAGCAACAGAGTGAATATAATATGACATAGGAAAAAAGCAAGATATAGCATCCTAGAAACAAGAAAAAAACTTACCTCAGTACAATAAACCAATCAATTCTACTACAAATTTGATAGTAAAAACTCTAAATTACTGGCTAATAGACTTAAGAAACAGAAAAAAAGAAACATGATTCCATCCCTGGTCACTAAAGAGGGAATTAAAACATTTGAATTGGAAAAAATCACTCAGTGCTTCCAAGATTTTTATGCATCCCTGTATGCTCCAGTGGAGGTAAATACTAAACAAATAGAAAATTACCTAGATAAGGTTGGACTAGAACTTGTTTCCCCAGAGCATGCCCCAATCACTGCTGAAGAAATAGAACAGGTGATTAAAATATTGAAACCAGGCAAGTCACCGGGGACAGACGGCTACGGTGGCCTATTTTATAAATCATTCGGAACTGAACTAACACCTTTCCTGCTGTCACTTTTCAATGATATCCTGTTAGGAGGCCCCACCCCAGAAACTTGGAAACAAACATGCATAATGGTAATACTCAAGCCCAATAAAAATGGGGAGGTGGTGGAGTCGTGCTGGCCAATCTCTCTGATTGATATCGATGCAAAACTCTGTACTGCAGTGTTGTCCAAGAGATTGGCCAGGATTGTACCCCATTACCTCCATCCAGATCAAATAGGCTTCATCAGGAATAGGACCATTAGTGATCCCATTTGTAGACTTTTCAATGTCATCACCGCAGCAAACACTCCAAACAACCACTGGTTATCCTATCCTTGGATGCTAGCAAGGCATTCGATAAACTCATTTGGAAATTCTTATTCCCTGTACTGAGAAAAATGAAACTGGTAAACACATTCATCTCTACAGTCCAACAACTTTATGATGGCACAAAGGGTGTGTGAGAGCGAATGGAAGGGACTCAGGATGGTTCAACATTGCCTGGGGCACAAAGCAGGGGTGCCTATTGTTGGCCTGCTTTTTGCCCTGACAATGGAACCCCTAGCATGGGCCCTAAGGGGGGATGATACCATCCACAGGCAAAACCCGCTTAATAAATTAATTTGCAGATGACATTGCTATCATGATATCTAACCCAGAACAGGCAGTCAGGGCCAGCGTCAAAGGGTGGCCAGGTCGGGCCCTGGTCAAGGGACCCTGGCACCACAGGGGCCCCTGAGGGGCCCGTGGATAGGGTGGGGGAGGAGAAGTGCTCCCCTTCCATGATCCACAGGTAGCTGCCGTGGATCACAGGGAGGGAGCTTGCAAGCCACCCACCTGTTCACTGGCTCCACCTACCTGTCTTTCCTGTCTTTTGTGGCTGCACGCACTGTGCGCGCAGGGCTACCATTAACCAAGATAGCAGCCAAGGTTTCCCTAAGGTGCTGTTGCCCCTGCCCCCATCTTGGTTGATGGCAGCAGCAGAGGCTTCAGCCCCTTAGGGAAACTTTGGCTGCCATCTTGGTTAATGGTAGCCCTGCATGTGCAGCCGCAAAAGACAAGAGAGATGGGTAGGTGGTGCGCGTGTGCATGTGTGCGCATGACGGGGCCCAGGGCAGGCTGGTGCCCGAGTGCCCTACCATGCCTGGCGCTGGCCCTGCAGGCAATCCCCAAATTACTATAATCAAAGAATATGGAAATCTGGCTGGCTTACAAATTTTGGCAAATCAGACATTGTGTGTGAATATGGCCCCAAACCTCCACCAATGTATCCAGCAACAGACACATTTAAAAATATGCCCCATAGCCATCAAATATCTGAAATGGAAATTGACTGCCTTCAAGTCGATCCCGACTTATGGCTACCCTATGAATAAGGTTTTCATAGTAAGCGGTATTCAGAGGGGGTTTACCATTGCCTCCCTCTGAGGCTGGTCCTCCCAAGCAGCTAGGGCCTGCTCAGCTTGCCACAGCTGCACAAGCCAGCCCCTTACTTCCTTGTCCACATCTGCCAGCTGGGGGGCAACTGGGCTCCTTGGGACTATGCAGCTTGCCCACGGCTGCACAGGTGGCAGGGCACGTAACCCCTGAGCCACTCACTTTGGGGGTGATCTGTAGCTGGCCCTTGACACCGAGGAGACATGAGTGGGGATTTGAACTCACAGATTCTGGATTCCCAGCCAGGCTCTCCTTCCCACTGTGCTATACCAGCTCCCATAAAATATCTAGGAGTCATTATACCTAAGAATTTACATAGGACAGAATCCCTCAATTACAAACGCCTACTTAAACAATTCAAACAACTACTCCTTGACTGGAAAAATTCACCACTCACATGGCTAGGTCAAACAGCATCAATAGAAATGATGATACTCCCAAAATTTTATGACTTGTGGTTGGTCTGGCATTGGGGTTGGCCCGGGTACCGGATGCAAAGCAGCAAGAGGAACTTCTACAACTTCCTATTGAAAGGCAATATGGCTGGGCATTTTGTTTGATCTTAATGGAAATGTGTCTTGAGATTTATTAGCTCACAGCAGGAATTGCTACAGATATGGAACTTTATGCAACCTCAGTACAAAAAGAAGCAAAAGCCATCAGTGAAAATGCATGCTTTGGTGGCTGGGGCTGATGCTGGTTGTTGCTTTTGAAATGGTTTTATTGATTTCGGGATTTGTTTAGGTAACCTCTCTACAGTACGGGATTTGGAATTTTTAGGAATGTGTTACAAAATGTTTGAAAAGCATCTAATTTTTTATTTTGTGAGTAGCAACAGAGAAACTAAAAACCTAAAAGATTTTGATGCTTATTATTATTTTTTGTATTGCTAATAGTGGTGGTCTGGATATAGGGGGTAGTTCTATCTTAGAGAGAACTTATCTTGGTGAAGCGGAACCGATTTTGTGACTCAGGCTGCAGACGCACTAGCTGCTTCAAAAGCAGCCAGAACATTTGTCTGGCTTCAGTTAAAAACACATTTGAATCACATTTGCCCATGGCTGGACACGTATGCTTTCCCCACTGCTGATTAGCATTGGGCCAGTCACTGTGTCTGCCTCAGCTTACAGAAAAGTGTTTTCAGTGTTTTCACTGGACACACCTGGAGCGAAAATGGAGTTGATGGCCAATCAGTTTTGAAGTCTGTATGAAGCTGACTTCAAGATAAAATGCACTTGAGCTGCAACTCCTGAGGCTTTAGAGTAAAAGGAGGCAGAGTTTTACTAGCGTTGTGTGTCCCTACATTCAGAAATTGGAGGTGAAGACGTACTGAAGCCAGCAAAACCACAAGTATGTCTGTATCCTCAGCCTGTATGTTTCTGGCTTCTTTGTTGACATGTTACTCTGTTTTCCAGGAGAAGATATTAATCTTTTAAATACGTGGTCCTTAAAGACCTGGAGCTGCAGTGGTATGGCTTGCCCGCGGTTTCCAACATGCTGCTCGAGATCGGAGGCTTGGAGTTCTCGGCCTGCCCCTTCAGCGGCTGGTACATGGGCACCGAGATCGGAGTCCGCGACTACTGTGACAACTCTCGCTACAACATCCTGGAGGAAGTTGCCAAAAAGATGAACTTGGACATGCGGAAGACCTCCTCGCTTTGGAAGGACCAGGCCCTGGTGGAGATAAACATTGCTGTCTTATACAGCTTCCAGAGCGACAAGGTGACCATTGTGGACCACCACTCAGCCACGGAGTCCTTCATCAAGCACATGGAGAATGAGTACCGTTGCCGGGGAGGTTGCCCTGCTGATTGGCCTGATCCATGGAACACGCACATCTGGAAAGGCATCAACGGCACTCCCACCAAGAAGAGAGCCATTGGGTTTAAGAAGTTAGCAAACTACCAGCTTCATAGTTCGGGCAGCAGCAGCGATCGCACTCCCAAATTAGCCATTTCTTTCCTCACAAGGCTCCTGAGTGAGAGCTGGAAGCTTTGCCCTCGCTCGGGTTTGGCTGTGTCACAGTGCCGCCCCATCAGCACTGAGAATAATGTCAAAATTGGTTGTGAAGATCTTGGAGGCTTCAGCTGATTTCTGTCTCAGATGATCTTCTAAACCCTGGGTTGGAAGATTTGTCTGTAGCGGATTAGGCAAGTTCATGGAGGGTAGCACTATCAATGGCTACTACTAGTCCTGATGGCTTTTCTTATGTTTTCTTTTCTCATGTTTTTATGGTTTGTCAGTTCATGCACAAAACTCCAGCCATTTGGTATCTTAATTTTCTCGGAGGCGTGTTCAGAGAGCGGCTTCATTCCTAGCCTCACCCTCAGCTTGGGAATTCTAAAATAAAAATATCAGTATAGTTTTGAAAGGTTCGCTGTGCCGTCTTGATGCACAATGGTGTCCAATCGTATCCAAACAGACAAAAATCTTCTTGATCTCAGGAACCATCATGTAAAACATCTTAAGAGGTGTCCAAACAAGTAGTGAACAAACAGCTTTCCAAAATATGTAGTAGACATACGTATCAGCCTGCACAAATTTATGTCGTCAGCTTCGGCCTTGAGTCTGTTAACTAGCTAGCAACACGCCTGGTGAGCATGCTCAGTTGTTACTTAATGCTGAATGTCAGCTGGAAAAGAAAAAAGGAAAAACAGGGTGGGGAGGAATGGAGTATCCTGGAGGAGGGCAAGGAAGGCTTGTTAGAACCCTGAACAGGAGCATTCCTATTACAAGGAGAGTTAATTAATTGTAATCTCCATTAATTTTGTCTTAATCTGTTTTTAATGTGTTTTTATACCTATATGTTGTAATCCACATTCACTGGTTTTTAAATGTGGTTTTATTCTGTTGTACACCGCCCTGAGAGCCTGTTGCTAAAGGGCGGTTTAAAAGTGCAATAAATAATAATAATAATAATAATAATAATAATAATAATAATGGTTAGCTAGCCATCTCTTTTGCAGATTGCTAGCTAATGTCCCATGGTGGGTTGGGATGCTTCCTTAATAGGCGATAGCTACATAAGTCTCTCTGGAATGTAAAATCTTTTATCTTTCCTCCACCAGCTAAGAGAAGGGGTTAAAGTGTATGCAGACATTAAAATGAGTGTTGAGACAGTGACGGAAAGAAAGAGACAGAGAGAGCAAAGTATTATGGGGTTCATCTCTCTCTCTCTCTCTGAATATTTGATATGGGGTAATAGGGTCTGCTGTCTGCTCAGAGTGTGTATGCTTCTTGCTTCGGCTTGTGCTGTACTTACAAGTATTTTAAAAATGCCATAAATTTCCAGTGATCTCTCTTCCAAAAGGAAACCAAACTCTGGGAGTGCTACCCCATGAACATTTCACCTCTTGGGGAAGTGCTGCATGTATAACAGTACTGATGTTGTGGGATCTTTTGTTAGGCTGCCTTGAATGCCAATTCTGGCATAAAGGCAGCATCCTGTTTTTAAAGAACAACAAAATGAATATATAACATTCTCTGTCTTCTGTATTCTCCTTTCTGTATCTAAAAGATGTATATTCTAGTAGCACAAAGGGAGAGTGCGTGTTTCTTACAAGAAACAGATAAACAGGGTGTCCTCCTTGCAGCAGTGTTACTCCTCCCTCCTGCCCAGAATTATATTTGTATTGACTTATGGTTGCAGGACTGGGGTCATAGAAATCAGTTGTCCTGCCCTCTTCAGTAATCTAAGGAGCAGTCTCCAGTCCTAATTTTTGAAATTGGCAATATTTGTGCACTTGGGTTTTTGTGTTCCTTGATGTATATCCAGTGCTGCCTTGACAGTGGCCCAGTTTGTGCTTAATGGTAAGCCATGGTCTAAAAAAAACCATGGCTTACTGTGAATGAGCAGGATGTTGGTGTATGTTGCTAATTCTCACTCCCTGTTCTCCCTCCTGTGCTGTGCTGGGAGGAAAGAAACCAGAGCACTGTCTTAGTATTACGTGTGAACCATCACTCATTGTTATAGTCCTCCAAACAAGCCACAAGTGGAAGCCAAGAACAAACCTTGGCTTCCACTTGTGTATTGTTTGGAGATAAACAAATTATGAGTGCTGATTTGCACATAATGCTCAGCTAGTACTCTGGTTTGTTCCCTCCCAGTACAGCACAGGGAGAAGGGGGACAGGTGCAAATAAGTAGTATGTATTAGCATACTCCTCATTCACTGTAAGCCATGGTTTATGGCTTGCATTTATGAGTGAACTAGATCTTAGTAGCTCATTTGAAAACAATATGTTTCTGGACTTCCGGGAAGGGTGACTTAGCCTGTGCCTGCTTTTGAGACGGGCTCCTGCCTCAAAAGAAGCTTATTCAGATATATCAGTCAGATTTTTTTTTTTTTTGACTGATTAAACTTCTCCCGGGTAGGGAGAAACGAAGAGATTAACCTCAAAGCCTATTTTTGTTGGGACGACCAGATCTCATTAATTTATGGGACGAGGTCCAGCCGACGAAGGTGGGACGGATTTTCAACAACAAGCTCTATCTGATAAAGCGAACGTTCATCTTATCTTCTAAGAGAGAACGCACTAACAGGCAAGCACCCTTCTTTCTATATTTTTCTTTTACTTGACTTAAATTGTTGCTGTTTAAAAGAGATTTGCCAGATTGATCGGTTTTTGACATCTCACTGGGGAGCCATAACTTCTCTCTGCTACTCACTAATTAATAGCTTATCTCTGTTTTTGTTGCAAAAAGCTGTCCTGGATTTGCATTCTAAAGATATACACAGAAGAGGGATTTCTATTCCAGATTTTTATTTTGAAGAATATTATATTGTCTGAGACTACTCTCTTTTTGGTCTATTTTATTTTGACGAATCTGTTTCCTGACGACCGCCATTAATTGTTTCGATCCTGGGAACTGCATTTTGTTTACTTAAGCATGGAGAGATAAGGCTGTCTGCTCTGTTTATACTGTGATGTCACCAAGTTTGGAGTATTAACCCAATTGTTGCTGAAATAAGAAGTGGTTTTCCTATATTTTTCTTTTAAAATGGCAATTAAGAAAGTGGCTGAGAATCTGGAAATAACTATGTTTCAGAAAATAATGGATGAGATTGAGATAACGAAACAAAACCTGCGACAGGGTTGTAAGGAGCTGAAAATTGAATTGAGTAAAATGACGCAGGAGATTAAAGATATAGGGGTCCCTGTGAGAGAGGTGACCCTGGAAGGGGTCCCTGTGAGAGAGGAGACCCCGGAGATTGGAACAAACGTGGAACAGGAAAAAGATTTGGAGTCTATGGACTTTAGAAATAAAATCTATTGTTTGGAGACACAGGAGATTAAAGACATAGGGGTCCTTGTGAGAGAGGAGACCCTGGAGACTGGAACAGGGGTCCCTGTGAGAGAGGAGACCCTGGAGACTGGAACAGGGGTCCCTGTGAGAGAGGAGATCCCGGAGATTGGAACAAACGTGGAACAGGAACAAGATTTGGAGTCTATGGACTTTAGAAATAAAATCTATTGTTTGGAACTCAATGTTATCTCTGAAGAAATTAATGAAGATTCTAGAGATAAAGTTATCAATGGCATGGATAATCTTCTGGACTGGAATGATGTGATGGAGCCCAATATAGAGAAAATCTATGGAATTAACTGCAGCCATGTGACAATGGAAAAACTTTCAAGAGATGACCCAGTGTATTTTGAAAAAAAGAACAGAGATATGATTTTACAGCAGTATTTCAGCAACCTATTCAGAATGGATGGCAAGAAAATATTTGGGATAGAGGTAATTCCCATCAGACTCTTACTATATGACTATGGCTTTGACAGCAAGATTATTATGGAATACTGATAATGGAAGATTGGATACTGAAATTACTGGACTTAACAAGACTACTGAAGATGGAAGATGGAAAATGGAACTAATAGGGATAATAGAACAATGGCTACTGAAATTACTGAACCTAACAGATTCTGATGTGATGGATTAATTGAAATGTTTATTTTGACTATGGTTATGACAATAAGATTATCATAATTAGTAATGAGATGGATTAATCGATATGCTTATCTGGAAAAAAAAATTGATAGATATATTTCTTAAAGAATTGAAACCTCTCTTTGACTTTTTGTGGAAAGAATAAAGTAATGTTTATGAGATTTGATGATTAAGTAAGATAACTACTGGAGGAAAGTGATTTTATAATATGACTTAAGAGACAGGATTGTTATATATTATAGACTTATAACTGATTTGATCTTTGACAAATGGGAAGTCAATATTTTACTCTTTATTTTTTATTTTTGTTTTTTTTTTCTTTTTTTTTTTTGTTTAACTATTTTTGATTTTGTTTTTTGTCTTTGAATGTTTTATGATTTCGTCTTGTATGTTTTATGAAAATCTGAATAAAAATTATTGAAAAAAAAAAAAATGAAAACAATATGTTTCTGCTCTCCCTATGCGCGTAAACCCCATTGTGATTTTGGCCCCTTCTCATAAAATCACCCAATTGCTATCAAAGTAGCTAACAAACAAGCCATTTAATACTTGGAGTTGTTATCCCTGTTGAAATATCAATATTCATTTGAAATATCAGATTACATCCAATGTATTATTACTGTATCAACCATGATAAATTTTCAGAATGGACACTAAAGATCTACGTCAATGTGTTTACATTTGTTAGTAAACTTATATTTTTGTTTTCTAGTTTGATCCTTTATCAGTTGAAAGCAAGAAAGCTGCAACAGTGGTGCTGATGCTCACTTCCCCTGAAGAAGAAGTTTTGTCTAAAGCATGTGAAGCTCTCTATAAATTTGCAGCAAAAGGTTAGTTTTTCAGTGATCAGATCTTATCACGTCTTGTATTTCTTCTCTTTAATAAATCTGCAGAGTACCAAAAACTTCCATTAATAGTTGCTGCTACTACTTAATATTTCTTAAGTGCCAAGATTATACAAGATATTGTTTAGAGTGCAAAATGATATGGTTTGTGTCCTGACTAGCTGGGTCATAAGTAGGGATGGAGTCAACAGTCAGTTCTGTTAGAGTTTTAATGTGAACCTACCTAATTCATGCTTTCCAAAACAACATGCAAACTGAAACACAGCTATCCTTTGAAATTTCTACTCCTCCAAATTTTGTGAGAAAGTTTTCCAACCAAATATGTACAAAATGTGTATATTAGGGGAAAGTTTGGATAAAAACACATATTTGAGTAAAAATAACATATAAATATGCATATGGCTTGCAAAAATGTGTATATTACGAGAACTTTGCACTAAAATGGTAATGACCTTTTATGAAAATCTTTTTTTGTTTTAAAAATTGCAAACTGATGTAGAAATGTGGAGAACTGAACTGAAGACTGGGAAAATGAGAAACAAAACTGACAAGATTCATCCGTCTCTAGTCATGACTCAGGAGCAACCTCTGCAGGATGAGGATGAGGAGGGACTTTTTAGTCAGATCTGACTTACAGCTGATTCAGACATCTGCTTCAGATGCATGTTTTATGAGATTGTGTTACTGTAGAATAGATGTGAGGGGTCATTTCTTTGAAAATGAACAAGACAAAACTTGCATGCAAGAAGCTTTCTGCCTGCTGCGTTAGCTCTCCACCTTCAGGAAGATTTTTAATGTGGTACTTTCTGTTATGTTGTTCACATAATGTCTTGGGAGAGATGCACATTATGTACATAGATGTACGTTTCAATCAGCCTTCATTGCCCCCCCCCCCAGAAGTGGCCCCAGACTCTGAGCTTTCATTTAAAAAAAGTCTATATCCCACTAGAAAAAAAGTATGAAGCAAAATGTGCAGGTACCCTTCTAAATGATTTCTGTGCAATGTGTTAGCCTGACTGTTCCCACCTGTCAGTGTTTTAGCCAATGAGCGAAATCAGAGCTGTGGTTGGTAAGTGAGTCATTTGGACATCAGGCAACAGGAATCCCTGGGGTCCTAAAGAGCTTCTGTTTTCTGCTCCCCTTTCGTGCATTTCCCTGCTTCTGTCTTATTTTCTAGCAGTCCTTGGAATCTCTGTAGTTTGCTCTTCCTTTAATTGCCTATTATCATTCACTCATCCATTTTTCTAACTGTCAGTTTCATTTCCTGACATGTTTGCAGTAAAGCCTTTTTAAAAAAGTAGCTATGTACTTAACAGGAGGAGAAAGGGGGGGAAAGGAAGGCTATAGCAAACTCCGATGTGGGAGGACAGAGCAAGTCGGAAGTGGCTGGTTAAGCCGCTGGAAACAAAATGGAATTCATGGAGAGTTTAGTGGGCGGAGAAAGGG
This sequence comes from Rhineura floridana, assembly GCF_030035675.1. Lineage (NCBI taxonomy): Eukaryota > Metazoa > Chordata > Lepidosauria > Squamata > Rhineuridae > Rhineura > Rhineura floridana. The sequence continues at coordinate 62,091,998 of NC_084489.1, forward strand.
GAGTATCTGAAAGTGATGATCCACCAGCCCAGTAAAAAACATCGAAGCAAAGCTCCAAATGGAGGAATGCAGCGAAGCAGAGACGGGTTTTCCTTCACTTTTTGCATTATCAACGGATTGGGTTAGTACGGTTTTAAAAGGGAAAACTGTGTGATAGCTTCGGCTTACCTGCAATGTCATGTGAACCATGAGAATTAAACAGGGAATGCAAGTAGCACCAATCTCACAGTAAGTTGCTGTGTGAGCGACCCCTAAGTCTCTTAGCATTTAATGGGCTTTATTCCAGGGCAAGTGGGCACCGTAGGCTTTGGTTTAGGATTGGCATTGGGGAGAACAGAGTTCTTGTGCCTTTAACAGCTGTATCTCCATCAGGACCAGCAGGATGTAAGTGACTTGCCATGATAAACTGAGATTGTTCAGGAGGGAAACAGCAACAACTGTACTCTCTCTAATTTTGTGTTATGCTATGCCCTCCATTACAGATATGCTGTGTTATGTCGTGCCCTCCATGGCAACCATTTTGTGACTGGTGCCCTCAGGACTCTCTAAAAATTTTAACTGTACTCCCTGATCCAAAAGGGTTGATGACCCCTGAGCTATAACATTAAAGATGTTGTTTGTGTTTTTGAGGTGCAAAAAATCTTCCCATTAATTTCTGTCAGAAACAACCATGTGCAAAGTCAGCCCTAGACACCATATGCTTATCTTTTTGTTGTAGTAGTTGAACCACACATGTATATGTGCTTGTAAGAATATACCCATGTCCCTATGATTTGAAGTGAGAGGGGAAAGCTTTATAAAGATATAGTGAAGATTTTGTGTTTTAAGACCCGGATACTCATATTAGAAGCATTTGAGGAATTTGACCTTTGTGAATTTTGATACAACTTTCTTGTTTGTATCTCCAGTACTAATAAGAGAATCAAAACTTGGTTATCTACCTGCTTTTCAACTTCCTGAATGTTCCAACACAGTTCTCTGCTGTTAGTGTGTGCCAAAGTTTCCTGTGGCTGGTGTGTGTGTGTGTTTTGTATGCCTATGTGTGTATGTGAATTATAGGTGTTTATATGAGAATGTTGATACTGACATCATTCCTTATATTTCTGATGTTCAGGCTGTGGGTCCTGTTGCTTATGTAACTAAAATGGCACCAACCATGCACAAAAGGAGGGCGGTATTCAGAGACTTGAGAGAATCCCATGTTTTCAGAAGTACAATTTTTAAAGAAAAACCATGGGGGTAGAGGGAATCCCAAAACAGTCTTATCAGGACCGCAGATGCTCAGTAGCCATGGACTACTGAGAGACTGTTGAAGGTGCGTGTGATAAAAAAAGGAAGGTGAGGGGTGAAAGGGTGGCTGGACCTGTGAACAGCAACACTCCATGTTGCAACATCATTGCTGCAGGTCCCACTTGTTAATATTATTGTTCATCATGTGGTTGACATTAAGGACCGTTAACTTTTTCTTTTTAGGTGAAGAAAATAAGCTGACTCTTCTTGAGCTTGGAGCCTTGGAGCCTTTATTTAAATTAGTCACACATGAAGACCCTGTTGTCCGCAGAAATGCCACCATGGTACTTGGCATCATGGCTTCTCATAGTAAGAATTTTCTTCTAACTATGCACATTTATATTTGCTAGCAGGTGTATGATGAAATCATAATATATTTAACACTCCAGTAGAATGACAACAGAATGATACATCTGAAATGTCATTACGGTAATGGAGTAATCCCATAAACTAAACTGGAGGTATCATCACTATTTACGAAGTCTCTGTGCAGGGAATTTTTTTTTAAAAAAATGGGCCTACACAGGGAACAATAATCTAGTACATGAAGGTGATGATTCAGCCTAGGGCTCGTTCACATGGCGATTTACTGTGAGATTGGAAGGGTGAATGCCTACTTTGCCTTTCACTTACTTCATATATAGTTTTGTGTCAGTTGCAACCCCATGGCTCTCCCTGCTTCAGCGTGCAATTGACAAGAAACAATGAAACTGACAAAAAAACCTCCCCTTCTCCATTAGCAATATCAATACTCCAGAGGGAGTAAACATGTAAAATTGGGGGTGGGGCCAAAAGGAAACAGCAATACTAAACCTTTCCAGAGGAACGCCAACTAGTGTGAATGGAAAACAGCTGATTGGAAGGTAGGAAGTGTGAACCTTGCAAATCTGTCGCAATGGCAAAAACTGTGTCTTTAATATGAAGTGCATCTCCCATGTGAATGAAAACCTAGATTAGGCTTGCACATCTTGTTACTCACCCAGCCAAATGCAGTCCATTGCCATATAAGGCAGATTAGCAGGGGCTCAATAAATCTTTTATTTTTGTTTCCTTCCTGAGACTCCAAATACAGGAATGATTGTCAAGTACCTGGTAGGCCACAATACACTGCTGATGTCCAACTTCTGTGTTTGACACACTGTGCAAACCTGGCCTAGATTAATGATATACACACAGCCTTATTAAAAAAAGGTGTGCCAAAAAGCATCCATGGTTAAACAGTCTCATTTGTAATCATCATGGGGTTTGAACAAGCAATCCTGCAGACCAGAGCTACAAGCTATTTCAATTGCAACATGCCCACAACAGCACATAATTCTTCTAGCCTGGGAAGTCAGGTGACACTAAAGAGCCAGTCCAGTGTCACTGGCTTTTATAAAGACTTTTGGATTTTGCTGAGTTCCCTCAGTCTGGGCAACTTATTGAACGGTCAGGTCTTCTGCACCACCAAACTATCAGCCTGCAGACAGTCACTGAAGACACTCAACTACCCTCTGCTCTTAACATCTGCTTAATCAGGGCCAGGACAACTTGGCACCAAGCTAGATTCAGCCCACTAGCCATGTATGTTGGCCAGACAGGGTTTTGGTGGGCCTGCAAAAACAATGGGATTGTCAAACCACAATACATGATTTGGTGTGTTGCATTTGACTTGATCTGTCACAAGCCGAGCAGGCTGATTAAGATTACCACCTCCTCTTTAGTAGGGATGGAAAGATCTGTCAGTTTGGTTCTCTCTGTTTCTCATTTTTCCAATATTAAATTCAGTTCTGCAGCTTTTAAAAATCCTCATGAAAATCCTTTAGCATTTTAGCGCCAATATCTCCTACTAAACCCATTTGTGCATGCAGTTTTGACTAACACACACACTTTTGCAAGCAGTTTCTCCTAATATAATACATTTTTGTATATTTTCACTTATTTATTCATTTTTATGCATGTTCCCCCCCAAAATGTGCATTTTTGTAAACATTGTTTGATTGGGAGAAATGTATCGCAAAATTCAGGGAAGTGTGAATTTTGAAGGATAGCTCTGTTTTGGTTCTCATATTGTTTCAGAAAGTGCAAATGTAATAAATTTGACTGTAAATGCAAATTGAATTGAATTTCTCCCCCATCCCTACTCTTAAGTGGAAACATTTTTGCTTAAACGAGATGTGGATCAGGTTCTAAGGCAGGGGTGGGGCATCAGTGGCCCTCCAGAAGTTGCTGTGTTTTGCCATGGACAAAGCTGCATTCCAAACTATAATTAATAATGTATCAGATTGTATAAATTTAAAATTTTTTAAGGAAGCCCATTTTTAATGTTGTTTGAATTGTTTTAAATATGTGTTTTATTGTGTTTTGATATTGTCTGTTGTGAACCGCCCAGGGAGCTTTGGCTATGGGGCGGTATATAAATTTAATAAATTAAATAAATAAATAAATAAATAATGGATGTGATGACATTTTAGGAAATTGGATATTTGGGATCAGGACAAGTGCATATGTGTGATTAGCCAAAGGACTCGTTTGGGTGATAATCTTCCCTGCCTTCTTTCGTGTGTTAGCGGAGGAGTGGAATCACTCCCCTGAACACACCTATTGTGACTCCAACCCATCTGCACATGCATATATGGACAAATGTTTGCATAGGATTTATGAATGAAGGCCCAGATCATGTGATTGATTGGATTTTATGTAAACATGAGGTTTACCTTCACTGGATTGTATGTCATCCACTTGCATAGATGCCTGGTGGTGTCAGAGGTGGGGAAAGTGTATGTGGTGAGCAAATGTAATCTTGCTTCCTTGCTGCTTATAGAGACAACATAAGGAAGATAATGAATGAAAGAAATGTGGCTTTGGTGAAGGATCTGCTGTTTATTTTACAAAGCAATCTGTTTGCTGTACATTTGGACACTTCTTAAGATATCATAACCATATTTTGCATTTTGGTTGCTGAGATCATGGGCCAGGTTTTCCTCAGTTTTTAAATACAATTTGATGCCATCTTGAAGCAAGATGGCAGACTGAACCTTTAAAAACTGCACTGATTTTAACCACTGTTGTAAAAACTGCACTGATTTTTTGTTTCTTAGAATTCCCAAGCAATGCTGCTTATGAGGCTGCTAGTTTCTAATATGTCAAAGTCTGATCAAATCAGAACTTTTTAAAGCATCACTGAAACTAGAACACTGCATTTCAGTGTAACTTTAATAAATGGATCTGAATCTCCTGGGGAAAAAATGACTGTGACTATTTTTAAACCCATAATGCATTCAAAAACTGTTTTTAAAGAGGTTTCAGCATGAAAGCTTTTGTGAAAATGTTGCCAAAAGTAGCAAGTGGGGTTATTTGTCATTTTTGTCCTTCTTTGATGGACTATTATTGTGCAGCTGATGTTGTTTGACACACAAAGGATATAAGTATCTTTTGGATGTTGCTTGCTTTTTGTTTTTCTAATTTCTCCTAAGATATTTTCTCTGTGAACTCCCAGCAAAGTATGCTCTACCGCTGATGTTACTTGCAGAGCAATCATATAATTTCCACCACCCAGCATTAAACTATAGTATTAGGTTTGCATCACCAGTTCTGATTATACTGTATTCCTTCAATTAACCAAATATATTGCTTCATATCTACATTTGCTTCATTTTAGATGATGTGAAAAAATCATTAAGACAGCTCGATGTCACAAGTGCATTTATTGCTCGCTTGGCACCAGAAGGTAATTTGTAGTGCCTCTTTGTACAAATTCTTGTTTGCTGTTGTCATTTGATGATGTTGGACCTCAGCTCCTCTGTGGGGGCCAGGAAGGGGGAAGGCATGAGTTTCAGGGTCCCCAGCTGTTAGAAGGAGCAGTAGATCCAGGAGTTGTTGAGTCTCCGCAGGATAGGGGATGTGGGAGTGAGTTGGAGCCAGCGTCAGTTCCCACGGATAGCGTGCTTTCTGAAGAAGAGCGTGCCCCACCCCCAGACCAAGACGAGGAGCCGTTGGAAGTTGCTCCGGAGGACGCGCTCCCTCCCCCTCTGCCTAGCGGTTCTCAGGAGGCGCCAGGAGAGCAACCTCCCCCTGACATCAAGCCTGTTGCCAAGGCCCTTTCAGATGAGCCATTGGATGCCCGCCCCCCGTCACCCCACGCTCGTTGTCGCGAGGAACGGACCGGTCAGAGGCAGGACTTGAGAAGGAGTCAGAGATTAAGATCAAGGACTTTCCCTACTTAAACCTGCAGCTCCAGGGGAGGAGCTGCTGAGTCAACTTTCTTTAAACAGAGCATGTCTAGAGTGCAGTTAGGGAATTCTAGTGAGTTAGTCTATGAAACGTACTGCTTTTGATGTATCCATTACTCTAATAAAACAAGAATTAATTACATGTGCCGTGGATCCCACTCTGAACGGGACAGACAAAGATTTCTTTGTGAGACTGTGGTTTGGGTTTTTTTAATTAATTGTGCTTTTTTAAAACTTACTGCTTGTATATAATAAAATAGTATGAGACTGGATTAAGAGCTACTGTTATACAGAGAGTTTCTAATGACATTTTGTAACAATCAACAAATGAGAGCATTTACTGTGTTGGTTAATGTCTAATTGCACTATTTTTTTATGCTGTAGAAGATGTAGTCATCCATGAATTTGCCAGCCTTTGTCTGGTACACATGGCAGTTGAATATAACAGTAAAGTGCAAATATTTGAGCAAGGTGGGCTAGAGCCGCTTATCAGACTGCTAGGAAGTCCTGATCCTGATGTTAAGAAGAATTGTGTTGAATGCATCTATAACATGGTACAGGTGATTATTTTTCCCTGTTTTAATAGTAAAGTAATATTAATCTTCAGTTTGTAATTAAAAATTCATTACTGGTTGGGGCATGGTTCTCATTTAATTTACGCCAGTTTCTCCTGATAGTCATTGTCAGATGCATCCTTCCCAGACCCCATAATCTAGGAACTGGCTGTGTACCTACGGTTGTACTTGAGAAGTCCCCCTCTTAAGTCTTCCCATTAGGTGGTTAGCAGTCTCATCTCTATCAGTTAGTGCTGATCACATGTTAAGCAGAAGCAAGATAAGAGGTGTGACATCCAGTTTTTTTCCATGCCTAAATAATGATTAGTGCTGTCACTATGTATGGAAGTCCAGGCTCTGTTTGCAGGAATTGTACTGTCCTGAACACCCTTTGGCATTGGCATGGGGATGAGGAGTGTTGGGAGGTGAGATCCATGAACAACTATCTGTGGATCTCTCTTATGCTGGTTTGATTTTCTTAATGACAAGTGCCTTTGATTCCAATGGAATTTGCTTCCAATTAAACGTGTTTAGGATAAGTTGGAACAAACTTCGTTTGCATGCATACGGAGTCATTTTCAAGATTAGGATGAATAAAATCCATTGTCTCTTCATTGTGTGGAAAAAATTGTTTGACCCTTCCAGAGGGGTTATGGAAATGTCTGTCTTTGGGGGAGACGGAGAGAATCAGAAATGGGTTTTGCCTTATTCTTGCATAACACACCATGATTTTGCACATCTTCTTAATTATTGGTAAATGCTTTTGACAGATTCCTTTCATACGGAAAGGAAGGTTATTGTGATTGGTTACTTTCACAATCAGTGTCCATATGCTAGTTTGCAAAAGAATAGTGCATTTGTATGGGAGTTCTTTTCAGAGTCTAATAGCTTGATCCATAATCCAGTGAAGCTGAAACATGAGGATTTAAATGGATTTATTTCCACTGACTTCAGTGGTAGCAAATTGGCTTAAGTTCAAGCACTCAAATTTAACTGTGTTGTGGATCGGGCTATAAGTGAATCAACTCGGTAATGAATTCAATTCATAGCTCAATCTTTTCTAGAGCATCAGAGCATGTCTTTATTCTGAATCACATTTTGCTATTATCCTTATTTTGCTATCTAGCTGTCTTTGTTGTAAGATATATCTGGACAACTGCACCTGGTGCTTGCTTAGATTGATAAGAAAAATTGCACAGAAACATGCTGTTTTTAACTAAGTATATTTTTACCATTTTAGTGCTGCCTGGAAGCAGCTATTCTTTTGGAAGGATTTATTGCTAGAAAAAATGATTTATTAATAGAAAAGTATTTTGCAACTATTAAAAAGTAAGAAAACAGAGCAGTGAAGGTACAGAGAAGTGTGTAAATATCTTTGTCATACTCAGATAGAATTATCAGATTGCATTTGATTGATCCTTTCTGTGAAATTCACATTTATAAGTTCAGTTCTTCTTGAAATGTACTTTAAAAATGTAGCATAAAATGAATACACATTAAATTATATGCAAACTAGGATTGCTGAGAACTATTCATTGTAATATCACGGGTACCACAGGGTTCCATTGTGTCTCCCATGCTCTTTAACATTTTTATGAAACTGCTGGGAGAGGTCATCCAGAGATTTGGAGTGCAATGTCATCAATATGCTGATGACAGTCAACTTAATCTCTCCCTTCCCTCTGATGGCAGGGTGGGAGTGCTCGTCCTAAACCGGGGCCTGGAGGCTGTGAAGGGCTGGATGTGGGCTAACAAATTGAAACTTAATCCAGACAAGATGGAAGTGTTGCTGGCCAAGGGAAAAACTGCACCAGGGTTAGGGTTGCAACCTGTTCTGGATGGGGTTGCACTCCCCTTGAAAAAGCAGGTCCGCAGTTTGGGAGTTCTTCTGGATCCTGCCCTGCTGCTTGAATATCAGGTGGCTGCAGTAGCCAGGAGTACTTTTGGCCATCTCAGGATGGTCTACCAGCTACATCCATTCCTGGAAGCAGCTGATTTGGCCACAGTGACACATGCATTGGTGACATTGAGGCTTGATTACTGTAACGCACTCTCCATGGGACTGCCTTTGAAAACGATTTGGAAACTACAGTTGGTCCAAAATGCAGCAGCCAGGATGTTAACTGGAGCACGGCGCAGGGAGCATATCACCCCTGTGCTTTATTGACTCCACTGGCTCCCAATTTGTTTCCGAGCCCAATTCAAAGTGCTGGTTTTGACCCTGAAAGCCCTAAACGGCTTTGAACCAGTGTACTTAAGGGACCGCTTACATCCATATGTTCCTACCCTGCATTTAAGATCATCTGCCTCTGGTCTCCTCTGCATGCCTGGAATGAAAGAAGTTAGATTGACAGGCACATGGGAGAGAGCTTTTTCAATTGTGGCTCCCAGACTTTGGAATTCTCTGCCCTAAGAAGCCCACTTTGCTCCCTCCCTGATGGTTTTCCGGAAACTTGTGTAAAAACTTTCGTTCTGGAGAGCTTTTGGTTGGGACTAACGGGTCAGCCTAACACTGTTTCAAGTTTTTTATTTTTTATTTTTATCATTTAAGTTCTTTTATTCTCACTCCCTCATATGTGTATGCACATATATACATGTATGTATGCTTGTATGTGTGTATGTGTATGCATAATGCATTTTATGTATTTTAATTGTATTTTATGCATTTTAATTTACTGCAATGTTTGTGTTTTTATTGTGTATTTCATTATATATGTGTGCAATTTTATTGTAGCCGCCCTAAGTGCCCTATTGTAGGGTAGAAGGGTGGGATAGAAATATTTTAAATAAATAATAAATAAATAATATGTAATTTGTAACATTCAGAGCCTAACAATTGACAGCTTCAAAATAACAACTCATTTAATTGTGTTTGTAATTTTCATATTGCAGAACCACAATATTACTCATTGTGTTTTTCCATCTCATCATTTTTATTTTGTAATTAACTATAGGATTTTCAGAGTCGTGCTGCAATTCGTGAACTAAATGTGATTCCTCCTTTGTTGGATCTTCTGAAGTCTGACTATCCAATTATTCAGTTGTTGGCTCTCAAAACTTTAGGTATCATTAGTATTGACAGGGAAACTAGAGTGATGCTAAGAGAACATCAAGGACTAGACCATCTTTTCAAGATACTTGAAACTAAGGTACCTTTTACTTGAAATTAGAGCTGTCACTTGCTGGAAGTTAGTTGTGTGAATTTTAGTCCATTAATTGATCTGCTCTGGAGAAATTCATGGTTGTTCTAGAGAGGAAAAAAGCATTATTTGTTTTTAGGTGATGCATGTGTGTGTCGTTGTACACATCATCTTAGAGAAAATACCTCTTCTAAGTTCTGTATAAAAATAATTAGTTTTTTAAAATCTTACCAGTTAATCCAGGGTACCGTTTTATAGTTGAACAAAATGTTTTTAATAATTGAATCTGATTATTCAGTTAAACATTTCAACTTTATTAGATATATATAGTCAACTCTAAACTCACTTTAAAAATATGTTCAGTAAATAAAATCCAACTTCCTTCATGTGAAACGTACTGATAATCCTTAGTTTGTTCTTTCTAAATGCATGGGATGGTAAGGTCTTTTTGAGCAGGTGGACAGCACTTATTACTAGTGAAGGTATGGTTGTGAACAGTCCCTCATCTAAAACAGATGACCAGCTTTGGATATTGTGGTAGAAGGGAGTTAATTCTTTATATGGCTATATATGTAGCCAAAATATAGCACAGTGCATGCAATCCCAGGTGGTAGATGTACCCCCCGGGCGGGGGGGGGGGATCAGGACAAATGTGTTGAGCAATTATTGTACTAGCATTTTATTCAATGTTACCAAATATTTGTTATAGAGGAGAATAATTTTTAGTTTCAAAGTATACCATGCTAACCTGGGATTGGGTCTATAAGAACCTTCTGTTTCTCTGACAAAATTAAAATGGAAATGGACTGCCTTCAAGTCGATTCTGACTTATGGCAACCCTATTAATAGGGTTTTCATGGTAGGTGGTATTCAGAGGTGGTTTACCATTGCCTTCCTCTGAGGTTGGGAGGTAGTGGTCACCCAGTGAGCTTCATGGCTGTGTGGGGATTTGAACCCTGGTCTCCCAGGTCGTAGTCTAACACTTTAACCACTACGCCACACTGGCTCTCTCTGACAAAATATGCATAATTTATTTGCCTCAAAGATAAATAACAAGGCTTAGTTAATTTTAAGTCTATTGGAATGTTTGCAATGTCATTGTTTCTACAGAGATGTATTCAAATTTTATTGGAGTCAATGAAATAATTTTCCTTCTTTTTTTAATAGTCATTAAGAGATTAATAGCAGATTTTGTACAGGTTTTTTTAAACACCCCCACACCTACCTGGGATGCAGGAGAGATGTCCCCTCCTGCAAATCCTTTGGCACACATGGATGGGCCACAGACAAAAGCGTGTGTCAGGGCTGACTTTAAATAGATTGCAGCAAGCCATTTTATACAGTTTGGTGGTATCTTTATATAGTGTTATGGAAACTGCAAACCAATTTTTAAAGAGAGGCCCAGTGAATGATATAGGTTGTACAGATGTGATACAGATACAGTATGATACAGATGTGATCAGACATCGCATTAAGCATGTAGCAGTTTCTAAACACTCTTATCCTCATTTAAAGTTTGCATTTGTTTAACTTTTAGGAATTTAATGATTTACATGTGGAAGCTCTTGGAGTGGTGGCAAATTGTCTTGAGGATGTGGATACTATGCAATTGATTCAGGAGACAGGGGGTCTCAGAAAACTACTTGCCTTTGCTGAAGTTTCTACTCTCACAGATTTTCAGAAGAATGCAGCAAAGGCCATTGCTAAAGCTGCTTATGAACGTATGTCACTTCTGAAATTTATATTTCTTAAGAAAAATCTTTAAAGCATATTTGTGCCCTATAAAAGATTATTTCTTATGGTTGAAGGTAATATTGGATCTCATAAGATGATGGGGGATGTTCTGCCTTTAGAAGTATTCCTTCAAGTTCCTACTGACTCGAGGATTCTTTGACACAAATGTTTGGTAATTAGTACAGCTTTCAACATAGGTATTATTTAGGAATTGTGGGGTGGGAGCATATTCCATCTCCCTTGTGCTACTGATACAATATGATTTTTTTTAGGAACACCTATATCTTTGGTTATTATGACATATATAAAAACATTTATATATAAACGTATATAAGAACAAATGCTCTTAAAATACACTGACTTTTTGCAATATGCAACCTGATCCTATGGAAATTGGCTTGGAAGTCCCAGTGGGGCTTACCCCCAGGTAACTGGGAGGCATAAAAACCTAGCTGCCCTTGGGGTCCTTGGGAACAGCTGCAGCACTAGAGGACTGAAGAAGACATGCCCTGGGAGTGAGTATCTGAGCATCTGGATGCTTGCTGCTCGCTCCTTTGGGTTGCTGTCTCTCAAGACAGCTGAAGCCCCTGGTAAGTGCTGCAAAGACTGGGACCTCCTGCCTGACCCTTGCTCCCAAGAGAGGCTGCAGTTAATCTTGCAGCCTCTTGCAACAGCTGCTGGCTAAGTCAGGAGGCATAAAAGCCCAGCTGCCCTTGGGTGGTGGGTCTGCCGCTGGTGGGGTCGCCACCGAAGGAGAGACACCAAAGGGGGTTGTCCCTTGGGAAGCCCCTTGAAGACTTTCCTCTTTCAGTAAGCTTTTTAAGTTGAGACCTATCCCAGTATGCATCTGTGTTAGAATTGCTTAATATTTTTTTTAATTAATGTTTTTAACCCTTTTTTAAAAGATGTTTTTAAAGCTTTTTTAAAAAATGTTTTTAACGTTGTTTTGTTTTAATGTATTTTAAGGTCTGTTTTTATGATGTTTTAAAGTGTTTTTAGTGCTTCTGTTTGCCGCCCTGGGCTCCTGCTGGGAGGAAGGGTGGGATATAAATCAAATAATAAAATAAATAATAAACTGTGCATAGGATTGCATCCTTGCAGTATAATCACTATACATGTCTACTCAAATGAAGCTTCCTTTTGAGTAGATGTGCAGAGTAATCTTATACATATCATGAATATACCTGTGACCAGGCCTTTGAATCTTGTTTGAAATCCCTCTGCCCCTACATCTTTTACTGAAATCTGAAATGCCTCACTGCTATCAGGCACTTGCTCCATTCATTTGTAGATGCAGCATGAGTAAGAAAAACATCTCACAAAAGATTTGTCATCTCAGTTCCCAGTCTTGTTTGTTTGTTTAATTAATTAAGCAACTCTGATCTCACTAGTTCCCCCCACCCAGCAAACACTTCTCATTTCCAGGATTATCTTCATCTCATAACCTTAGAATTCTCCATCTCAAACTGCTAAGTAGTGGACATCTTTCTTGTAAAGATATAGCCGACTTTAAAATGACGTATAGATTGATGTCCCCAGTGGATTACCCACTTCATTGTAACTTTGGTTAATTATACATTCTGCATTGCTTTGTTTATATGAACCATTCACTGTTTTTCAATGCACTGTGGAATAGTGAAGCAAGCAGGCTGGATGCTCATACTTGGCACTCAGTACTGCAACGCTATTTAAATCAGAGCTTGGAAAAGTTACTTTTTTTGAACTACAACTCCCATCAGCCCAATCCAGTGGCCATGCTGATTGGGGCTGATGGGAGTTGTAGTTCATAAAAGTAACTTTTCCAAGCTCTGATTTAAATATGTTTCAGAGTTGTATCAGTTGAGTGATTTGTCAAGCTGAAAGCAAAACACAGCAGTGCCATATAACAAATGAAATAATATAAACAATAACATAATTCATATTGTCTGTAATAGGGTTCCAAGTCCCTTGAGGAGTTCTGGTGGCATAAGCTGCAACACTTATTTCCACCATCTTTTGGTTATTCGTTATTTCTAGCATTATTACTTTATGTATGTTGGTTGTGCACAGTTCCTAATGCAGAAAAGTGTCCTATTCCTTGCTAGAAGATAGTTTTCCAATATTTTACATATTTTTCCATAGCCCTCCAGTTTGGCAGGTTAAAGTTTTAGAGTTATACATAGGAACTAATGAAACCATAGGAAGATTAGAAGTTATACCAACAGGCCAGTATATGGCCTTTGCTGCCTTATTCTATTACATGCCAACAAAGATTCATCACACAGAAAGTCACTGTCAGGTCCACATAACTGATTGCCGATACCAGTAGGCAAGAACTTGAATCAATTATATATTTTGAGTACTCTGTTTTTACCATGTGAATAGAAAAACAAAGAAAGTAATAATGCTTTTTAAAAAAATAATATTTATAGGACTAGTTACTATATGATCTTCAAATCCTGCCTTCAAGCTCTACCGCCATTAAAATGCAACAGGAAGGCCAGGACTTCTAATGCTGGCTGCTACTATCCTGAAATCTTAGGTAGCACCTTCCTAGGGGGACTAGCCTGATGCAATCCCTTTTGCCCGTTTGAAAGCTGATTGAGAATGTTTAATAAGAACTTTATTCCATCAACCTTTCAGTTGTTGCTGGCTCTCTGAGATTCCATGGTGCTTTTTTATGTTCTTGAGCTTTGAACAATTATGTTTTTTTTATTTTTAGAGCTGATGTCATTATTTTTGCTGCCTTTGATACATTTTAAGCCAATCCTATGCATATTTTGTTTATTTGGACTTGGGAACAAGCCCCCACTGAACTCAGTGAGATTCATTTGGAAAATAAAACATGTTCTCCTTCTCTCTACCTCCACCTTCTTTTGCTTTGGTGTACCCCACAAGCATTCTTAAAAGTAAGAAGAGTACTATAGGCTATAACACATTTCTGAGAAGAGCAACATGAATTATGATTCTATTTAATATGGCAGTCTATCTCTGGATATAACTGTCTGTACCTTCTTGCAACCTTTCTTCAAAAATGAAATCAGTGTAGTCTTACTATAAAAGTTTTATTTCATCTGCCTACAGCAAACTGGCATGAGTGCAGCTTCTAGAGAAAAGAAAAGTGAGATGTTAGAAGAATTGGAGTTTGGTATACAGTATATAGCAGCAGAGTGCAGAAATGAATAGTCTGGTTAGACTGGTGTCTGAAAGAATAAAGAAACGTAAGATTTATTACTCCTGGGAAATAAAGCCATTCTGAGTACAGACATAGATGTGGCCATTATGGAGTCAGGAGGTTAACACTCACACAGTAACTCAGAAGAAAGAGGAAGGAAGTAAAGCCTGAGAAAAACAATCTGTATATCAACAAGTGGTTACTAAAGAAGAATCAGTGAGGGAAGAATAGGCTACTTTTCTGACTATTCCCCCCTCCCCCCTTTTAGGTTACTTGTTACTTGTTATTGGTGCTTTACTCCCAAAAAGAAGTACCAAATTGTCTACAGTGACATGCAGGCATTTGGGTTCTAGTTTTTTTCCCCAGGCCTAAAGATTTTGAACAACCAGAAATTTGTAACTTAATACAGTAACTTAATTTGTGTCCAAATTATTTTTGCTGTTGCAGTCTGCAGCTATTGTAGTCTCTAACAAAATACTGAAAACATAATTCATTAACTTTCTGCAGCTGTGAATGGTTTCCCTCAAAATCCCTGCATGTTGCCTTCAACTGCTGCCGTAATTGATAAGACTGGGCAGTTTAGTGTACAGAGGTGGGTATGAGATCTTCTTCTGAGGCCCTTCTCCAGTCCCTCCCCCCTGAGGGAGACTTGGAGGATGGTGACAGAGGTTGGTATGAGTACATGTATGGGGGGAAAAAGTTTTTTCTCTGTGTGTGTATGTATCTGCATCTGCAGTTCAGTTGCCCTAAACTATATAGTAGAGCTGATTGGGGATGATGGTGATTGAGTAGATGAGCTAGGAGTAGGTACAGGTATAATGATTCCATTATTAAGAGGTGGGAAGCCCAGTCCTGCTAATGTTTACTTTGCAGTAAATCCCACCTTGTTCAATTGGACATGCTCTCTAGTGCAGCCTTAATCTACATTGTACATGGACTTTCAAAAAGTTTTCAACAAGGTACCTCATTAAAGACTGAGTAAGCTTAGCAGTCATGGAATAAGAGGAGAGGTCCTCTTATGAATCAGGAACTGGCTAGGAAACAGAAAGCAGAGAGTAGGAATCAACGGACAGTTCTCCCAATGGAGGGCTGTAGAAAGTGAAGTCTCCCCAAGGATCGGTATTGGTACCTGTGGTTTTAAACTTGCTCATAAATTATCTATAGTTAGGGGTGAGCAGTGAGATGGCCATGTTTGCTAATGATACTAAATTATTAAGGTTTGTTAAAACAAAAAGAGATTGTAAAGTTCTCTAAGAGAGTCTGTCCAGACTGAGTGAATGGGCAGTATAATGGCATATACAATTCAATAGAAACAAGTGTAAAGTTATACATACCGGAGCAAAAAGTCTTAAATTTCACATATACACTCATGGGGTCTGAATTGGTGGTGACTGACCAGGAACAAGACCTTGGGGCTATAATGGATAGCTGGATGAAGATGTCAATACAATTAGCTGTGAAAAAGGCAAATTCCATGCTAGGGATCATTAGGAAAGGTATTGAAAATAAAAATGCTCATATCCTAATGTCACTATACAAATCTATGGTGTGGCCCCATTTGGAATATTGTGTACAGTTGTGGTCACTTCACCTCAGAAAGGATATTGTAGAGCTGGAAAAGGTTCAGAAAAGGGCTACCAAAATGATCAAGGGAATGGAGTGACTCCCCTATGAGGAAAGGTTGCAGCATTTGGGGCTTTTTGTTGTAGAGAAAAGACAAGTAAGAGGTGAGATGATAGAAGTGTATAAGATTATGCATGGTATGGAGAAAGTGGACAGAGAAAAGTTTTTCTCCTTCTTTCATAACACTAGAATTCATGGACATACAATGAAGCTGAATGTTGGAAGATTCATGACAGAGAAAAGAAAGTACTTCTTCACCCAGCACATAGTTAAACTATGGAATTCACTCCCAGAAGAGACAGTAATGGCCAACAGCTTAGATGACTTTAAAAGAAGTTTAGACAAATTCATGGAGTATAAGGCTGTCAGTGGCTGCTACCTATGATGGCCATGCTCTGCCTCCATAGTTAGAGGCAGTATGCTTCCGAATACTAGTTGCTGGAAACTGCAGGAAGGGAGAGTGCTCTTGCACTCAGGTCTTGCTTGCAGACTTCCTATGGGCAACTAGTTGGCCACTGTGAGAACAGGATACTTGACTAGATGGGCCATTCTCCTGCTCCAGTAGGCTCTTCTTATGTTCTTATATACATCAGTGGAACCAGTGCTGCCTTGCCAGTGAAAGTGGTTATGAAATGCATTTTTAGGCTTTCTGATAGTTTTCATTTTCTCTTTCTACAATTAAAGCAAACATTAATTTTATTTCTCTCTATGCAGAACCTAAATATGTTTTAAATGTAAAGTATTTTTAAAAGCACACATATTCAAAGTGTTCAGAACAATAAACACAGGTACCAAAGAGCATAGAACTCCTGTATCAAAAACAAATAACTGAAGTATGGAGACCCCCAGAGACCATTACTAGAGATTACACACAAGTTTCAAGGATCAAGCCAGAGGCAAAGTCTATTATGTGTCAAGCCAATTTGTAATCCCGATTAATGTCATCTCTAGAGCGTTTGCAGTTACATGTCGGTGGCAAAACTTGTGTCTGCTTTTGTTCAGAATTCTTCCAGAAACAATTGACTTCTATAAAACACAAGCAAACAAGCAAGACAACAACTATCACCATATGAAAGGGTGTATACTGAGAAAGGGGAATATCTAGATTTCTAATGCTTCTTTTTAGTTCGAGTCTAGTTTTTAGTATGAACGTTCCAAACAGTTAATCAAATACATTTTTTTATATTTTGCACTTTTATTTAAAGCAATCGGCGTGTTTAACAATGCAGTGAATTTTCTTAATTTTTATTATTAAATACAATATGTAAAGTAAACTGAAGGAAAGTTTCATTTTTTTGTATAAAAACACTTTAAGGTGACATTTTTCCATTTCTAAAATAAAATAAGTATTGACATGTCAATAGGACTTAGCAGGTCTGCCTGTCTGCTTAAATACAAGTGCAGCAGTATGGATATACAAAATTCTGCCAATCAGAGCTTTCTTTCTTTGTGGAGTGTGATGAGGCTTTCCAGAATATTTCTTCAGAGTACATTTCTCTATCTCTTTTGTGTACTTATTTTATAGGACTACTGAAAATTAACCAAATTAGCTGAGGGTGGTAGATACATCTAGGGTTCAGATGATACTCATCATATTAAAACAGAAGAAGAAGTTATGCTATTTAAATTCTTAAGCTGTATGATGTTGAGGTGGGGGAAGATACTTCCACACCTTGTTTTATGTATCACTGCGGCACTAGATAGAACCTTAATTTCATCTTGGAAGGGCAAACTGTATTATGCTGCAACATTCAGAGTGTAACCATTTGTTCAGCTGCAAACTGTCTATGAATGGAGGAGTCTGTGAGGTTGACTTAACTGGGACATCAAGATGTACCAGTGCTTAGTTTCTGATGATAAAACAGAGCACCTTCACAGCCTTCTTCCCTCTTTCTATTCATCTAGATCTGAATGGATAGTGGATGAATCAGTGAAAGAGGCATAAAACACATTTTTAACACACATTCATTGTAGTTTGTCTGTGTGCTAATTTGATTTGTATGGCAACTGTCAAATACACTACATCTCTACTGGAAAAGTGACCTTTTAATTTTCATGTGCATGACTCCTATTTCATGTACATGACTCCACTAACTGAAGAGAGGCATAATACTCTAGTGAAGATATATTTGGGTGTGGTGAGGCACATGTGTTCTGATTCTGCATAAATTCAGTTTGGTTTTTTTAAAATTTCTAACATTATCAGCTCACATGCTTATTGCTGGTAAGCGGGATACATCTTTTTCACCTGCTCTAAAGACTGCTATATCTCCACAAAATTCACCAAGCTTGAGTCAGGTTCTACATGCAGTTTAAAGGCTAATATCTTATAAATGAGTATTAGCACACTGTGTTTGGGTGTTGTGCTGAACAAAAATAAATGTTTGCTAGCAACATAATCTGTAGGGGAAATTGTATTTTTCTTCCCTTCCATGCATTTGCCATTATATAGAACGGAACATTTGCTGTTGCTGATTGTTGTTGTTTTGCTTTATGTACAGCTGAAAACAGAAAAATCCTGAATGAACAAGAAGTTGAGAAATGTCTTGTCACCCTTTTGGGAACAGATAATGATGGAACTAAAATAGCTGCTTCTCAAGCAATCTCTGCTATGTGTGAAAATTTGGCTAGCAAACAAACGATTGGAACTCTAGGTAAATCAGCTGTGGTGGAGATGGAATTAGGATCCGCAAGAAGATATTTATTAGTCTGCAGTTTTGCCATGGCTAATTTTAAATTGTATATATAAAATTATTACTTTTCCCCCAAAGGAATTCCCCAGCTAGTTCAGTTGCTAAGCAGCGACAATGAAGAGGTAAAGGAAGCTGCTGCTACTGCTGTAGTTAATCTGACAACAGCCCATCTTGGCAATGCAAGGTAAGCTCAAGATGAACGGATTGTTGAGCATGTTAATCAAGGCATATATTTTACCCCTGTGAAATTTGTAGGTGACACATTGTCCCTTTACTTCCATTTTGCTTTATATCCCATTCCTACACTACTCAATGAATCAGCCATTATTATACCATAATTTTCTTTGGTATATAAATCCAGTATAGTGTGTGAAACTAACTAGGTGGGTTTTTTGGGTGTGTTTTGAAACCAGGAAAGAATATGTATGTTTACTGATTTTCATCTTTGTATATCGTGGTCATTTTAGAAAAGTAGGCTAATAATAAATACATTTGGGGGTGGGGGAGTTCATGAAAATTTTATAGCTCTCCTAAAAATTGGTTATTTGGGAATCTCTTCTTTCTGTGAATACTGAGACATTTCTTGACTGAGCAGAGGAGACTTGGCTGGATTGGGAAGTCTCCGATCCTTGAAATGACCTGGTGTGGAACCTGTACATGCTGCTGTGAACACGTGTCAAGGGATAGGGAAAATCTCTGTGTGCACAGGCGTGACACGTCCAGTGGACTGGATCAAATCCCATATTTAAACATTTCTTTCTACATGGAATTCCAGGGTAATGGTCTCAAGGTACATGACGCTACTGCCTTGCTGAAGCTAAGCAGGTTTGGATCTGGTCAGTGGGTAGATGGGTGACCACCTGAGAACTACATGTGTGCCACCATAGGTTCCATGATGGAAGAAAGGTGGGATAGAAATATAAGAAAATTAAATTAAATAAACAAAATCCTATTAGGGCTATGTTTCATTGCACTTTATGTTTGTGTGGGTTTAAAACAAAATAGCCACAGGGACCTCCAAACAGGATCAGGACCATGGGCATGAGTTAACTCATCAGCACTGCAGTTCTAATGAAAATTCCCTTAAGCTGCTTTTTGCCACAAGAGAAGATACATTGTTGATTGGCTCCTAGATAGTCCATGAAGAGAAGAAGACATAATTCATCAGATACATTTTGTGTCACAAATTATTCACTCGACTCTAATAGCCACTGACATTAACATTACCAGACAAACATCATTATTATGTATATCATTATTCTACTCACTTTTTCCATTCTCTGAAAGAATTGACTCCGATACTCCTTTCTTGTGCTCTTCAGTTAATGTCAATTTTAGCTAGGCTCACATATAGAACAGCTTGCTCATCCTTCAAGTTGGAAAATGATTGTAAAGCTGATTGGTACAGTCCTGTAAAAGCCAATTCTCAAGAAGGTGGGCTGGTGTAGTTGTTCTCTAGTACCCCTTTCAGAATCCCATTTAAGGTAGATTATTATTATTATTATTATTTATTAAATTTATATACCGCCCGACTAGCGATAGCTCTCTGGGCGGTGAACATAAAATAGTATAAAAATACAATGAATAACAGAATAATATTAAAATACAATCAACAATACAATAAACATTATTAAAATTAGATCAATGTAACTTAAAATGCTTCAGAGAATAGGAAGGTTTTGACCTGGCGCCGGAAGGAAAGCAGAGTCGGCGCCAGGCGTACTTCCTCAGGGAGACTGTTCCATAGTTCGGGGGCCACCACTGAGAAGGCCCTAGATCTTGTCATCACCCTTTGAGGTGATTGAGGATTTGATACTGGGCTCCAATGATATGTAGAGTCTTGAGGTCCTGAGCTTGTTACCTTTTTCGTCTAGACGGTCAGTCTTACTTACACCAGCCATGGTAAAAGGGTGTGAAGTTATTGTAAAGCACATACTGTATTTATTTAAATAAACTTATATCCCATCCTTCATCTTAAGACCCCAGAGCAGGTTACAACAATAATAAAGCAATCCACAAACATTATTAGTCACTTCTTTTTTTTTTTTTTACAAAAGTGAAGTCACAGTACAGTTCCCCAAATTTAAAAGTGTTAATCATCTGTCAATGATAGGACAATTACTTGATGTTCAAAAGACCTGAAGAAAAAGCACCAGCTGGACTTCTCATGGAGAGTGAGTTTCGTAGCTTCTGTGCTATTGCCGAGAAAGCCCTCCTTCATTTTTTTAATTTTTATTTAACAATATATATATAGGTACTGCTTGATTATAAAAACCTCTACGTGGATTCCAAAAGACATTAAAATTTTCAATAAAAACCAGTAATAAAATAATTTTCAAAACAAACAACAATAAACTGAAAGGATTTAAATACATCATCATCTGTGTTCTGGATAGGCTTGCCTAAACAAAAAGATTTTTAGCAGGTGCCGAAAGGAATACAGCAAAGGCGCCTGCCTGATGTCATATCCAGCACAATTTGCATATGCCAATTTCTTGGTTCTTGCTTCACTATACAGGCCAAAACTTATGTTGAAGGCTGCTTTGCAAGAAATCTTTTCTTCACAGACACCACTCTGTACATCTCAGTGTCCAACCTCTGCAGGAACAGAGCCGTTTCCTCCTTGGTAGTGTGGCTGAAAGCTGCCCTCAACATCTGAAAAGTACCCTTGAAACAAGTATCACTCAAATCCTCCAGCTCCAGTATGGATGGCCAGACTGCTTCTGTTCTTGGTAGGATCCATCTCTGCATGGAGCAAGCTATTTCTGCATACAACTGGTGTCCGTGGCTGTTGTAGAGACTGCAGCAATCACCTGTTCCTCTGCCAGTGCATGTTGTTGATGTGACCCCTGTAGATTGAAGTTGTGTTCTGTGACAAGCTCCATGTAGAGTAGGGGGTCTGCTGAAAGAAATCCAGCAAAAACTGCACTGAGTCATGGCAGAAATCCAGCAAGGACTGCACAAAGGCACATCTAGAGTTCATGTGCGCCACTGTCTCTTTCTATTTTACCTGCTGTTGAAATGATGAACTCTAGTACAGCGCCAAAGATGGTCTTATGGGCATGAGAGTCTGCCATTCTTTTTCTTAAAGCAGGGGTTGTTGCAGCTGCTTTTTTGATGTGGCACCATCATTTGATGCTCTTTTCTCAGCATTCCCAAAGAGGAATGGCAACCTTTGAGACCCGTGGTGATGGGGTAGGGGGCAACAGTAGAGGGGGAGTTTGGTGCTGACATTGCTGTGATTGGGTGGTGTAAGATGGTGGAGATGGGAAATGTGTGATTGCATTTCAGTGATGGGGTGTATGAAGAAGGGGAAGGTGAAGTTTGGAGGTGGATGTTTTGGTGATTGGGTGTGGGGAAATGGTGGTGGTAGTGGTAGTTTGGGGCTAGATTTATGATGATGGGGTGTTGCTGGTAGTGGTATGGACAATGAGGTTTTAAGTTAAGTATGTTGCTACACTTCTGAAAGTGGACAAGCTGAATATGAGCCAACAGTGTGATATGGCTGCAAAAAAGGCAAATGCTATTTTAGGCTGCATTAACAGAAGCATAGTTTCCAAATCACATGAAGTACTAGTTTCCCTTGATTCAGCACTGGTTAGCTTCATCTTGAGTACTGTGTCCAGTCTGGACACCGTGCTTTAAGAAGGATACAGACAAACTGGAGAGCAACAAGGGATGATCAAGAGACTGGAAACAAAGTCCTGTGAGGAGAGACTGGAAGAACTGGGCATGTTTAGCCTTTGGAAGAGAAGACTGAGGGGAGATGTGATAGTACTCTTCAAGTACTTGAAAGGTTGCCACATAGAGGAGAGGGCCAGGATCTCTCCTCCATCATCCGAGAGTGCAGGACATGGAATAATGGCCTCTAGTTGCAGGAAGCCAGATTTTGACTGAACATCAGGAAAAACTTCCTAACTGTTAGAGCAATATGACAATGGAACCAATTACCTAGAGAGGTGGTAGGCTCTCCAACACGGGAGGCATTCAGGAGGCAGCTGGACAGCCACCTGCTGGGTATGCTTTAAGTTGGATTCCTTTATTGAGCAGGGGGTTGGACTCGATGGCTTTCTAGGCCCCTTACAACTCTACTATTCTATGACATAGCACTATAATAGTGGTACAGTAAGGAATAGTGGTGATGGGAGCACCTGGGCATCTTCTTAGTTTTTCTTTATTAGAATCATCTAACACTTCAGTGTCACCAAATTCTCCCTCATTCATTTCCATGTCCTCTCCATGTGAATCATCACTATAACTACTATCACTCACTCTTAGAGAGCATCCCCCTGCCTGAACTATAGCCTGCCTTCTTCCTGCACATTCCCTGATGCTTCACATTACTGTTTTCTTTGGTATTTGTACCCACCTTAGTAATCATATTCCCATTACCCATCTAGAACTGAAGTACGCAGCTCCTGTTTGGAGTCCTGATTTTTAAAAAAACAGTACCTTGACCTCAGGTTTTAACTGCGTTGTTTGGGGAGGAAGGTCATGGTCTTTGGGTGTGGGGTTATTGGGGTATGATAATATATTTGATAAGGTAAAAAGAAAAAAATGGGATTTGAGAGAGGGATAGTAAAGATAATTAATGGAATATGAACTGTAAACCTTCTTCCTCCACCCCAACCAACCAAATAAAGAAAGACATTTTAATTTACCATCCAGCCCAAAAGCATTGTTACCCTTCATTACAATCTTCCAAGTATACACATCTTTTTCTGTACATATACTTGTCTTGTGGTTCATCCTCTCATACTCAAGGATATTCTCTGCTTGTTAATTTTTGGCAATTAGGCTTCTATCTCCAGACTTTTTCACAGGAAAATTAGTCATGATACAAAGACCTGAGTAACTTTTCTGGGTTTAGAACAAGATTATTCGCATTTCTCTTTTTACATGTTTAATATCTGGAGATACACAATAACACTCGCATATCCCCATAGGCAACAGCATCCACATGATCCCGGCTTTAGAGTTCCTGAATTAAACCATTTCCAAGTAGCCATTTTCTTAACATACTGACAATAATTTAAAGTTTAACATTACTACAACACCACAGTGTTCTAGACATCTTCATTTTTTAAAAACGTGTTTTACTTTTTAATAACTGCTCATTTTAATGAGTAAACATTCGAATAATGTCTATGTTTTTAAACTCTGGATGAGAGTAACAGATCCCACACTACACGCATTTGTAGTACATCCTTCTCCCTCAGTTCTTACTTTAGAAGAAGCAACCTGATTTAAGGAAACACAGAACTTTTTCTAGCTATTCAGTGGCCAATGTTTCAAAGCTTACTGGGAATTTCCTCCTCCCCCTCCCATTTGTGTCTCCTCCTGATTCTCAGGAAATTTTGTCATTGGGCAATGGAAGGATACGGTTTTGGGGAGGCAGCAGGGGAGGTGGGCATAGGTGCTGCTGAATGGCTCTTGCATGTACTGCTGTGCAATGTAATCCATGGGCTAACGCACCTGGTGTGGGGAGGGGAGGGAGAAGAGTGCAACTGGCAAGCAATCACTGTGTCAGCAGGAGCTCCAAAATGCCAGTCTGCCTTTTGATTAATCTTGGGTGAGGGCGAGCATGTGCACTAGCGCACTGGATGGCAGTGCAGGAGGTAAGCCCATGCCACCTGCATCGGGAGGGAGTGTTGGGGAGCATTATGGCCTGGGGCAGTCTGGTGCCCAAGGATCCAGTCAGGCCTGGTGCCAGCCCCGGCCTTTGGTACACAGTGAGGGTCGAGGTGTCTGAGAGTTGGTCTTCTGTTATTAATATGTTTGTCTCACTGGGGCTGGTTTTGGGATGGCCTTGTGCTGCTCCACTGGTTGATGTCTATGGGTGGTCACTCCAAACTGCTTCTGTCCACTTGGCACTGCTGTAGAACAGCCAAGACACTATGTATACTACAAATTCATAGTAAGGATGCAGGGACCACCTTTGGTCTGAGCAAGTGCAGACTGTTTCTGAAGATGTTGTAGCATGTTGTGAGTGGGAGCCTTGGAGAGAGCACCAGTAGGTGCAGCAAAAGGAAAAGGGGTGTTTGAAAGTATTGGCACCTGTCCCTACCCTGACATTCCTGGGGAGGGTAAAGGAGAGTGCCCTTGACTGGCCAGATGTTCCTGGTATGGATGATGAGGTTTGCCTGGACATAACCTCTTTGGCTGATCTGGGTCTATTTTACTCTACTGACTCTGGTCGAGAACACTGATTCCACTAGTCACAGTGTAGCTTAGAGTCACATTTCTCTTGTCTAAAAGTATGGTTGCCAATTTATCATAAAAGGACATCACCCTGGGTTCTACTCTCAAGGGCTTGTTGTGGGTGGTGACTTCCTTCAACTTCTTAAAGGCATTCATTTTCTCCCTCCGCTGGGTGGTATTGCAGTGGCAGCTCCACTGGCATATCCTCAGAGAGCCAGGTGAAAATAGCACATTTCTGAAACCAATGTGAGACTCCATCCTGTACATGTGGTGAGATCCAGATATAAATGCACATTACAACCTCCTCATCGGACCAGAATTTTGTTTTTACTCTCTGGGAGGCCACCTGTTCAGAATCAAGGTATCCCATGGGTTAAGTATCCTGTGATTCCTCCTCAGCAGGAAGGGGCTGTATGTCAAAAGGTATTTGCAGACCATACTGGAGGGTCTGTGCTGCTGACCAAACCATCCTTTAGCTTATGGGTCATGCCAGAAAATGGGGAGCCTGGGAAGCAAGATCTCCTCAAAGCTCCTACTATAGGGTCTGGTAATCCCACCTCTGAAAGCATGTACAGAACACAAATAGAACACCAGGTTGCCAAGGTCAGAGATTTTTGTTCCTGGGTTTGTGAAAATAGAATTGAGACTTCAGGGCACAATGTGGGTTGTGAATCAGGTGTTTGCACAGGAGGTGCTAATTTCCCTGCAGCCATGAGTTGCAAATTGCAGGCAACAGGGATTTTTTTCCTTCAAGGATTGTATTTCTGTGCCATAAGGAATGTGAACTTTCGTAACCTTGCCGGTTTTATCCATGTGAATGCTTGCTTTTATTTTATTTTTATTGCTTTTATTTTGTTATTTTATTTCAACAACTGCTGTGTATCCCTATAACTCTTCTTAAAAATCACATATAAATAGTTCCTACAACTTAATAAGGTAAATTGGAGTATCATTGTATACTGTTCATTTGAGTTTACTGCCTTCCTATTCATCCCATTTTAGATTTAATAGGCAGTACCGAGCTGTGATTGCTTTAAATTTTCCTCTGCTGGTCAGCAGCTGCAAAGTGAATCTGTCTGCCTTGCGGGGGAAGGACTGTAGTGGAGAAATGGATGGGAAAAGCAGCTCTTGCCAGGCAAAGTTAGTTCTTTGGGGAAAGCACCAGGGAATGTTGCTTAGACTTGGGAGCAGATACATTTCTGCACCCTTTTGCTCTGGCTTGGCAAGCATCTGAGAGCAGTATGAGCAAACAAACCATGATTAACAAACCATACTGGTTCTGCACATAACAAAAAGCCTTAGTTAGAACAAGCCAAGATTCATAAGACAAAAAAAAAAAGCTTACGACTGGACTGGGTTTGCATGATCAAACAAACCATAATTAAGCGAAACAAGCCTTGGCTTAGCATTACATGTGAACCAGGCCACGTGTGCTAATTAACATCAGATCAGACCTTGCTTCTCCTGAGAGAAGCAGACATGTATTAATTATGGTGAAATATTTTCCAATTTGAACATTTGTCCACTGGGAGAGTTGTCACTTCATTTTGAGATTATTTTCTCTCCTGACTAATCTATGTCACCCTTTTTAAAAAGAATGCCTGATTTGTTATTTTAAGTATCTTGTGTATAGAACAATGTTTTCAGTACAGAATGCAGAAGACCTGTGCAGTCCCACTTGCTTACCAGAGAGTGCTGCTTCATTTACTGCAGCGTATCTTGACTAGTTGCTACACATTCGCTAAAGCAACCATGGGCAAAGGCAAGCATAAGACTGAATGCCCAGAGCCAGATTTTCAAAGAAATTTAAGGGTTTTGCCTTCAAAATAAAAGGCAGAAAGGGGAAAAAAGGAAAGGAAAACATGAGCTTTCCATCTCAGTTTCAGATAGAAGCTTGACAGAAAAGCCGACCCCAAGGAGGCATTTGTGTTACTGCTGCAAAGTCTCTGGGCATCTCTTCAGTGATCTTGTGTGTATTGTTGATTTCCCATCAATCCAATTATAAAATAATCAAAACTGTACCCAGAGTTCACTCTATGTTCTCAAATCACTGATTTAATAGGCAGGACTCTTATTTCTGTATGATTTAGTATTAATTTACATCATTACTGCCATCTATTGGTCATTCTCTTCTAGTTGTACCACTTTTTATTGAGGTTGAACATGTGTTAACTTATTTATTAATACAGAATATATGTATTATATAAGCTGTTAAATGTAAAATGAGGTAATAGTTGCATTTTACTACTATGTATATTTTAACAAGCTCCTAAAACCTGCTAACATAAATAGCTGCTGTAAAATGAAGATTAGACTATTATTATACTGGATTTAAATTGCCTCCATAAATACTAATTATTCTTGGTAACAAGTTGCCAATGTTTACTCTTCACTCCACAGAGGATACTGGAATAAATGACTTTGGTTAGTTTGTTGTGTCAGGATTTAATTTTTTAAAAATTGTGTTTGAAATATTTTGAGGAAACACGCTGACCATCACATAGTTATTAAGGATGAACTGAACTGAACTAGTTATTTATTATTTGTGTTGATTATAGATATGGCGCTTACAGAGTTTCATAACCGCAAAATCAAGTTCTTGCTTACAAAGAACTTACATTATAAATGTTGACAGAGGCGTGGAAAGAAGGTGACACTGTGAGCAAATCTTAGACTCTGGACTTAATGGTGTTGTGGAGGGGTCTTTAGATGGGGAGGGAGTGCTATGGCATCCAGCTTCTGCCTTGTAGGCTTCCCATAGGCTTCTAGGAAGGGCCATAGCTCAATGGTACAGCATCTGCTTTGCATGCAGAAGGTCCCAGGCAGGTTCAATCCCTGGCACCTCCAGGCAAGGCTAGGAGAGAATCCTGTCTGAAATCATGGATAGCTTCCAGTCAGTGTAGACAATACTGAGCTAGATGGACCAATGGTCTGACTTAGTATAAGGTAGCTTCCTATGTTCGTATGTTGTTCCTATCTGGCTGGCCACTGTGAGAACAGGATTCTAGACTAGATGGGCCTCTGGCCTGATCCAGCAGGGCTGTTCTTAATGTTCTTGATGTGTAGTCACTTTTTTCAAAATGTGGTATGCCAACCTTGTTGCTTTTATAGCCCTCTTGCTCATTCTGCTGAGTAGACAAGGAGAGAAAATGACTGAATGTAATTAGATGCAGTTTATACATAATAAGGCTGTCTTGCAGTTGGTAATTAGAGAATTAAGCCAAAGGCTTAACAGAAAATGTGGTGTTTTGTGGAGGGATTTGAAGGGAGTGAAAGAGGAGGCTCCAGGTTCATCTTCATGGAGAGAGTTTTGTGCATAAAGAACAAAAAGAAAGAATGGGTGGTTGGAAAGCAGGAAACCTTAAAGTGAATATGGGTGGTTTATAGTTAGAGGAACAACTATCTTGGGCAATACAGGCATACTTATTTTCCAGAAAAGTAATACTTATGTGACCACAGAAGCAACATATATATTTCTTTATAGACATATGTCTATTTTACGCTAATTGTGCCAAGATTAATTCACTGTATTTGCATTCACAATAAACCAAACTAAGTGCAATGCATTTATGGGAGCCTACCTAGTTTTTCCATGTTTAAAATTTCAGCCTTCATATCAGAAAACATTCTACAAAAAGTAACAGAAAGCTGACTTTAATTGAACATGAGTTTAATACAGTCAGTTCAGTGGAGTATAACGGATTCATGTTGTTTGAGTGACTATCACACATCAAACACAGCGGAAAGTGTTTCAAAACAAATGAAATGTTAGCATCATTTGGTGTCCCATTGATTTGAAAAATGGCATTCCTCTGAATGCAGCAGCTGAAATAGACACAATACCATAATTTCTTGGGAATTTCATTCTGTTTACATATGTAGAACTGAAGAGGATGTACTGGAATTCCACTTTATCAGAAGAACAAAGATGTACCAGAAGAAACTTTCTGACAATGAATTTATGTTGGTATAAGAGTCATTTAATAATTAGACTGAATGGAATCAATTTTATAGTGCAAACTCTTCCCCTTCAACCTTTGCTATAGGCCATCACTTTCATTCCAGACCTTCAACATTTATTGGGCAAAGGCCAGATGGCTGGAAAAGTCATAAGGTATCCCCTGAGTGACATTGGTTCCAAAATGTGAGTCAACTGTGTGTTCCTCAGAAATGCCTCAAACATCACTGACTGTTTTAGGAAATGTTTTATGAATGCCAGCACCCAAATGCAACCACCAAAGAGCAAGTTCAGCTTTTCTCCACATGTACGGCTACAAGTGGCATATTTTCTGTTGAAAGATGAGAACTGAAATAATGCTACTGCAGACACACTTTTAGTAGACGCACACAAGCATTTGTTACAAAAATGCTTGTGTAAACAATTTGACATAATTGTTGAGTTTGTATCTGAACTATGAATATTCCCCTAAACCTTGTTTTTAAAATATAATTTGAGATAATATATAAATAGTATGTTTTCCCCATAGGCTTATTGTCCTCAAATAATATTTCTGTTCTTGAAGGATGGAATAAATCAGCTAGTCTTTGTTCTAGTAATGTATGACTTAACACTGACCCCTAGTGACAGCCTGTAGAGCTTAATGCAAAGTGTATGATGGTATCCCAGAGAGGTAGCCATGTTAGTCTGTGGCAGCAAAAACAGTTTGATGGCACCTTAAAGACTAATAAATTTATTATGGCATACATGTTTGTGGACTACAGTCCACGTCATCAGATGCATGAAGTAGTATGCTGAGTTGCAGGTACATATATACATTGTTAGTAGTTGCGTATCTTTGTACAAGAGCATGCCATATTATATTATTGGTTCATGGCAGTGGACACAGAATCCCTCCTTTATTGTAATTTGCATTAAAGCAAGAGGGAAAAGACCCATTAAAATTACTAGAAGATCCCACTATTCTGACCTAAATATAACCCATTTTCCCATGGGACCATATTCTCATATGTGGGGCTGCCAAAAACCCACAAAGAACAGTCTTATATCCTAACCCTAAACCATATTTCCAAGTAATTAAGTACCCAGGTTCAGGACCTTAGATTTCTAAATGAGTCTCATTGCATTGTATATGAGTATCAGCATCCGAAAAGGAGAGGATGTAATTCAGTGGTAGAGCACATGCTTTGCATGCCAAAGGTCTTGGGTTCAATCCCTGCCATCTCCACACAGGGCTGGGAAATAATCCTTCTTAAATCCTAGAGAGCCAGTGCAGTTCAATGTAGTCAAAACTCAGCTAAAATTGGTTCCTATGAACGACCCAATGAGGTTCCAGAATTGGCTTCTCAAAACCATGCCTCCTAAAGTTACTATGACTCGCAGTGAGTCTGAGAGGAAGGCAGGATATAAATTTAATACATAAATAAATATATGAGTCCACATTGTAAGTGGGAAGTCATCTCCACTTTCCAATTCAGGAAGGTATTTTCTTTAAGATGGAACTGGACCTGACTTTTCTTTATTGTCTTTGTTTGGGTTGGAGACTTGGGGTAGGCCTATGAAGATCATTTGTTAGTTTCTAATACTTTAACTTTCCTTGCCCTTGGATAATTGTAGTCTAGGGCAGCTACTTTGCCTAACTTCTAACACTGACTTTGAAATGGACCTTAGACTACCATTTTTTATCCCTGTTCTTATTTATTTATTTATTAGATTTATATACCACCCCATAGCCACAGCTCTCTGGGCGGTTTACAAAAATTCGTACAATCCTGAACAACAAAAGTACTAACCAGAAAAAGATTAAAGTCGCTGTTTTGTCACTTTTCTTTGAGTTTTATTGTAAAGACTGCATTTGCTTCTAAATCCCTTTTATTTCTGTGTTTTGACTTTGGGAATTTCAACAGATTGCACCCATCTTTCAACAGACTGCCTAATTACTTGGATTCACATTTAATAGTGCAGTCCTATGCATATTTCCTTTCAAGTACATCCCACTGTGTTCAGTGGGGCTTATTCTCTACTTAACCTGTTTAGGATTGCTCCTTTAGAAGAATTTTCAAGATCATTTAACCAATTTGTAGTCCAGAAATTGAGACAGACTAAATGTTTCTTCCTACAGCTTGGTTTTAGGCCTCCATACCTGAGTAAAATATTAACATTTAATTATTAATACGGTTATGGTGGCAGCATATGACGTTTTATTCCTGTTTTGTTTTTAGGCAATAATTTGGGAGATAAATTCTTGTGGGGTGTAAAAGGAAGCATTTAATCACAAACTTACAATAAAGTGATCACAAAGTATAATCAAAGTGCCAGCTGTTAAAAAATCAAAATCACTGAGCTTAATATGAAATGGAGATAATTTTCTAAATGTTTACATGCCATCAAAAGCCTTTCCAAAAGTAAACATAGAGAAACATATTTCAGTCCATGTACAAATAGATTAAATTTTTTAGAAGTGAGGTCATTTTTTCATTGACAGAACAGGGGAGAGATTCTCATATGTCACATTGTGTGCACAATGCGTTCCTGTGAATGAGTTTCTTCAGCTGGAACCATGGAGCCCAAGGACTGGGCTGAAGGACATGTGCTGTAATCAGGCCTGATTCTGTACACTTGGAAATCAAATTCTGAACTCCCTAGAGGTAGAGTTGGATATAAGCACAATAAGTAAATGTAATAAATAGTTTAGAACCATGATTTGAAATGGGGGAGGGGATATTAATAGCTATCTTGGACTGTTTTGGTTTTTTTCTTTGATGGATGAGGGTAAAAAATACATCAACGCAGCAATCCTATAATGGAGAAACTGCCACTTCCTAGGCTTTGCTGGCTGACACTGGCCAGGGCAGAAGTTGGGGGTAGATTTCTCTCTCTCTCTCACTCTCACTCACTCACTCACTCACACACACACACACACACACACACACTTTTTAATTCCTCCCCCTCCCAACACACACACACAAGAGTGCCTGGCTTTTTCATTCCTCCCCCTCCCAACATAAGATCCAGGATTGCTGTACTTCTTTGCCCCTGTGAAGGCCATGTTAGAGAAACAATGGGGCTTTGAATGCAGCAGATCCAAGTCCTCCCTGATCCGCTCCCAGAATGCCCGATTTATGGCCCTACTGCCCTTGGAGCGCTGTCAGTGATAGCAGAACAGCTGCTGCACTGCAGAAGTCTCTGCTTGTGAAGCTCCTTCCCTCTGCACCCACAGAAACAGAGGTCTACAGCATCCTACAGCTCTTCAGCCAGCCACCCAGGGAGTTTAGGATCACCCCCTTAAGCTAGTATAGGGTTGTTCTCTATGGCTCCAGTCCATTGTACTCTGTGAGACTTACCTTTGAGTAAAAATGTTTAGGATTGCACTGCAAGATTATAATCCTAAACACAATTCCTAGGACTTCATTCAGAGTAAATACGCAGAGGATGGTGCTGTACAGCAACAATACAAATAGCAGAGCACATGGATAACTGAAATTTCCATCTGTATATTTCCTATGTTAACACTTATGCCAAGTTTTGTTTAACAAACAAATGAGCCTACTATAAAATGGCTATGAAATGATAGTCAGCTGGGCATATGCTTTATGTTCTTTACAAAAATAATACACAGGCATGTAAGAGGAAGAATTTCATTGCTTTGACTACACTACTGATAGATTAAGTTCAGACTGAAGAAGAATTAGAACTCCACTATCTATTAGACAATGTGGGCAACAGTTACATGAATCTAAGGTTGTGGTCACACTAGTAGCTTCAAAAGCAGCAAGAATGTTTTTTTTCTGGTTGTGTTTTGAAGAAACTCTGCCCTGGACTCTGCCCGTTGCTGACTTTAGACCTTTCAGGACCACTCCCAGCAAAGCATTGGGCCAGTCACTGTCTCTGAGCTTACAGCAAAGCATTTCCATTGGCCACATCTGGAGAGGCAACAGGTTGATCTACCAATCAGTTGCAAAATTTGCCTGAAGCTGAATTTTAAAAAATGTGCTGGAGTTGATCCGACCAGGTTTTAGCAGAGCTTAAAAGATTACTGTTAAAAAGTAATAAATTATAGTTGCAATTACATCGCCCAAAAAGTACTAATTACCATTACAATTGCTCCAAAAGTAACGGATTACTTTTTCTCAAAAGTAATCACTACAATTACATTTCAATTGCTTTTTTTAAAAATGCCTACAAGGTGCTGGCCTTGGCTGCTGCACATCTAAGTAGACTAAAACAACATTAAAAATACACACACACATACAGAAGTAGTAGAATAATTCTTTTTATCCATAAGATAGCAATGGTGGTCTCTCCACTGGTAAGGGAGGTGGGGAGGGAGGCAGAGGCCACTACTCAGATCTTTGCACGTCAAATCAAGTGCAACCCCCCCCCTCAGCCAGCAAGCATAATCTATCTCACTTAACACCTCCTGGACCCTGCCCTGCCCCCAACAAAGGGACACTCACCCAAGCAAACATTTTCGCCTGAGATGCAAAAAAGTTAAAATACTGCAAATACAACACAATTGCCAGAGAGGGTGGTGGAGGCCACTTTGTGTGCCAAGTGCAAACACAGTATGTGTACACACACACACACACACACACACACACACACACACACACACACACACACACACACACACACACACACACACACACACACACACACACACACACACACACACACACACACACACACACACACACACACACACACGTCATCTTTCAACTCCACAGTTCTCTCCATTCTACTGCTGCCTCCTCCTCCTTGCCCTCCAGCTCCTTTTCCCCTCCACTCCATTCTTCACCACCCCCATCCAATTTTTAAACAATTGTTTTCTCCACTCCACCCCGTCTCACTCTCCATCTCCTCCCTTGCCACCTCCTACCCACCCACAGCATGAGGGAAGAGGGACTCTGCACGGAAGCCCAGTTTAAGGCACCTGATTTTCATCCACAAATCAGAGGAGCAGAAGACTTCCCCTGCGTCCCCCCCCCAAGTAATGCCCCAAAGTAATGCTGGAAACATTACAATTACTCCACAAAAGTAATAAAATTACTCCTAGTTCTATTACAGTCAAAATGTAAAGGAATTATCCACTCGTTCTTCAAAAATGTAATGAATTACAAGTAATTTGTTACTTGTAACTAATTACTTCCAAGCTCTGGGTTTTAGAGTAAAAAGGGACAGAGTTTGGCTAGCATTGTGTGCTCCCATTTTCAGAAAGCAGTGGAGATGCACTGGAACTGGCACAACAGTAAGTGTGTCTCTACCCTAAGATTTGGGGACATAACACATTTATTGTTTTGAAGAAGAAGCCCTCTTATTTATCAAAAGGAAGTAGAAGGCTGATTGTCCTGCTTCTCTCTCCCTGCCAACCTCTCAAATTATAAATTGATAATATAGGACAGCCTTTCCCAACCAGTGTGCCTCCAGATGTTGTTGGACCACAACACCCATCAGCCTCAGCCAGCATTGCCAATGGTCAGGAAAGATGGGAATTATGGTCCAACAACATCTGGAGGCACACTGGTTGGGAAACGCTGATATAGGATATGGACTTTCAGTATGAATTACTCATAAATTTGAAAACAAAAAAGCATTTCCTATTCAGTTCAACATAAAATTTATTTGTTATTACATTTATATCCCACCTTTTCCCAATGAGCTCTAGGTGGCTTACATGTTTCATTTCCCCTCTTCCAATTGTATCCTCACAACAACCCTTTGAGGTAGGTTAGGCTGAAAGTTGGTAAATGGCCCAAGATCACCCAGTGTGCTTCATGGTCAAGTGAAGATATGAACCCTGGTCTCCCAGGTCATAGTCCAACACTACAACCACTACGTGACACCACACTGGCTCACTTAAGTATCTTACTTGAACAAGATAATACTTTATAATTAAATAATATTAAAGAGGTTGTGACAACCACAAAAAAGCACAGTATTTTTTTTCCTTTGATGGTGTTCCCAACACCTACTGTCTGGATTTTTCTTTCTGTACAATATGTGTCAAGCCATATTACATTCAAGTTTTCTCTGGAAAGTAATAGACAAGTGCAGCACCTATCATTTTTATCTGTTCCTTTTGCTTAGCTGACCTGGCTTTGTTAAGGTAGCAAATGTTGGAATATTATAACACTGTGAAGAATGGATTGAACTATATTTTATTTAGTGTCAAGTCATTTTTTAAAGGCAAGACAATTCTACTTTGCCTCCCCTTGTGTTTTTGGCATTCTTCACTCTCGCTCTAATAACAATTGTTTCCTGAAAAACCATTGTGGCTGCCTCATCCTGGATTTATCTGGGGGTTTGATCCTCAGTCCCACTCTCTGGCTATGTGATTTAGAGGAGGGGTTCCCAAGCTGTGGTCCGTGAGCTTCATTCTGGTGGTCCACAGCATGTCTCCATTAGATATTCATACAAATGTTTAATTGTATTTTATTGCTTCATTTATTTCTTATATTGTATTACAATTTGAATTCTATCGAATGCAAATTGTAGTACAATATCATACAATATAAGGAATTAAATAAAATATGATTAAAAATCATATAGCACAACAATTAGTACATCACACAGAAAAATCATGAAGTGGTCTGCCAAGACCATCAGCAATTTTGAAGTGGTCCATGGAGTGAAAAAAAATTGGGATTGACAGATTTACACAAGTGTTATATTCACTTCCTTCTGTGCCCCGCAGCCTTTCCACACCATCTGCAAATCCCTGGAGACTGGGGCGTGTAGAAATAAGCACAGATCCGCTTATCATATTCCCACTGGATAGCAATAGTCTTGGGCATTTCTGAGGCAAGAAATGGAATTGCAGGTTCTAGGGCTGAGTGAAAATGACCTCCAGAAATTCCCCACCCTGTTCGTGGGAGCAAAGTGGGGGGAGGCAGCATTTCACTGAATGTTCTCTGAGGTGGGAGCAAATTCCACAACAGTTTAAAAAAGAAAATTCTCAGAAAATTATTTTCTGAGAAATTTTGGCTCAGTTAATAATGAATGAGATTTTATTGTTAAATTCATACTGGTCGTGGACAAAGAGAGTAATGGACTAAGAGAGGAGGACTGAAAGAACAAAGCGCTAAGCTCATTGTTTCCTTCAACAAGATTAAAATATATTGGATCGGATCTACAGTTGCACTGTATTCACAGATGGTGAAATTTTGGGGTGAAGGGATTTTCCAAAATATTCTCCCCCTCCTTCTGAAATCTTCCAGTAGTCGACGGGGGAGAGCTTTTATTCCAATGCAAATGCTAGTATTGGAGGTGGGATATTTTCATCAGGATAGCAGCAGCAGGGAAAAGGGAAAAAATCTCCTCACCCAAGTTCCCATGTCTGATTGGGCCCTTCCACATCTGCTATTTTTTTCAAACAAATTTAAAAAACAATATAACGTTGTTTGGGCCTAAGGCTGCAGTCCTGTGCACACTAATCTTGGAGTAAATCCCATTGAATCTAATAGGACTTATTTCTGAATGAAAAGGCATGGGTTTGTATTCTAAGGTCACAATCCCATGCACACATACTTGAACTCTATGGGACGTCTAAGGAAATATGCATGTATGTGCTGTAAATGTTCCAGCCCTATTACACACCGTACAGTATACAAAGTTATTCACTTAACCACTTCAGCTGATTTCTAAAAGTTAACAGCAATTGATATGGTTTATATGTTAATATGTTAAGGATACTGTCTTTGCTGAGCCTAAAAATTAACATAGCTTTGGGTTTGTCCCCTTGTTATTCACTTTTCTAGTGCAGTTGCTGAAGCTGATGGTATTGAGCCACTGATCAGCCTTCTGAGTGCTAAGAGAGATGGGGCCGTGGCTAGCGCTGCTACCGTTCTCACAAACCTGGCCATCCAGGAGCCATTGCGTCTCAGCATCCAGAGCCACGGTATTATGACTGCAATTGTAGAACCACTACATTCCACCAACAGCATAGTGCAAAGCAGAGCAGCTCTTGCTGTGGCTGCAATCGGTTGTGATGCTGATGCAAGGACTGAGGTGAGGTATATGCCATGTGGTGTCTGCTTTGAAAATTGTCATTAGGAGGAGGGGGGGACTGATATCCTTTGCTTTTTGTGGCTTTCCTGGATTGATACATTTTATAATGCTTTTGAGAAAAATCCAGTTTGTGGTTCTCTAATGCACACATATAGGTTAGCTTGTAATAAGCATTTTGGAAATAAGAAATATTAGGCCCACCTCTGCTTTCTTGTTTCTCAGCCAAGTTTGAAAAAGGTTTGTAGGAATCCTACAAAGCAATCAGGGCTCTGTGTGTGTTTAAGACTGCACTGTGAATCGGCAGATTATGCAAAGAGGAGGATCTAAATATGGCTCTTAGTTACAGTATACAGTATATAATTTGTGCAGGGAAATTTTACCATGGAGCACTGTGCAAGGTTTTTTACTTTGAATTCATATGATTGATGCAAGTTAGACTTGGGACAATAGTTTCCTGTTAAAGCCCATGCCTTTGCATGCAGAAGGTTCCACATTCAATCTCTGGCTTCTTCAGTTAAAAGAATCTGAGAGCAGTAGGAGGAAGATCTCTCCCTGAGACCTTTGAGAGCTGCTCCCAGTCAGAGTAGCGAGTGCCAGGTCTAATTTGTTACATTTATACCCTGCCTTTCTTTCACCATGGAACCCAAGGGAGCATACATGTGGTTCCCAGGCAGTCTCCCATCCAGGCACCGACCAGACCCAGATCTGCTTAGCTTCAGCAAGATGGTAGCCTCATGTGCCTTCAGTCCACAGCCTGGGACCTAATGGATTAGTGTGTGTAAAACTGTTCAGTGTATTCATATGTTCAATCTGATTCATCTACTCATCACTCTGTCTGTTTGTGATTAAGCATGCCAGCCTTGCCACTGGAAACAGTGTATACTGCTGTGACAAGCAGCAGACTGGAATCCTTCCTCACTGGCAGTTGGGCCCAATGCTGGTTCCAAGCCCTTGGGCAAGATGCTCTCAGGGGAGTCCCTTGTCTGTGTACATCCACCTCCTCTTCACCACTGTTGCCATTGCCCACTTGCTTGGATCTCCTGCGCCCAGTCTGCACCCCTCACAATGGGAGAGGACAAGGCCCCTGTCAGTGAAGGAAGGTGAAACAGCAGGACCTAGAGGATTAGCAGTGCCGCCCCCCGCTGGGGCATGGGCCTCAGCAGGTGCCTGACAATGCCGATCTGTGACACCTTCCCCAGGCAGATCCATGCAAGTAAGCATCCCAGTCTACCATTTCACTCACTAGGATAGGGCACGGTCAAGTAATTCCTGTGTTGCTCTTTGCAATTTTCTTTTCCTTGCCCAGAAAAGATACACACAGAGAACCTCTAGAGCAGACAGAGCCTTCCTTGTTCAGCTTTCATTGTTGCCAAGTGCCTTTTACACTGGACAGTCTTCCAACCTGAATTAATATAGCCTCTACCAAGCAATATATATGTGTATATTTCTTTTTAGTTACGGAATTCAGGTGGGCTTGAGCCTCTTGTGAAGCTCCTACATTCTAAGCATGATGAAGTCCGAAGAAATGCCTGTTGGGCTGTTATGGTTTGTGCGGGAGATGTACTAACAGCAGCTGAAATGACCAGGCTAGGGTGAGTAGAAAGGCTGCTAAAGTGGAAGGGAGTGGTAGATTTCTTTTAATGATGACAGTAGTGTAACTTGTATTTTTGAATGTACAAGTGTATACGGTGCTCCTGTTCAGGATTCCAGTCAGCCAGCTGTGCCCCTTTTCAGCATACTCCATTCCATTCCCTATCCCCCCAGTTTTCTATTTCCCTCCTCTAGCAGTCAACATTCCATGCCCACACTGAGTATGCTCAGTCCTTAAGAAGCTGCTTTCCCCACCTCCCCCCATTTTGTTTTCCAGGATATTTTTTTTCTTCTGCAAACCTTGGCATTTTTTTCAAGCTTCCTGATAACTTCCTTCATGTGCATGGATGATGCTGTTTTGACTGCATAAGGATCCATAGAGAATTTCTCTATTAGTATATAGAGATGAATTTTTCATTTCTTAAGATGCATGTAAATAGTGTTGAGAGAAATGATTTCATAGGTTATTCAGGCATACTTTTGCACGGCTGTAGCTGTTATGCATTGGTCTTAGTAAGTATATAGAGAACTAGAAAAGGCTGAAGAGGTACAGTCTTAACCCAGACATAACTAACTACAGAATGAGTCTTTTTGTAACAGACTTATATCATGACAGAAGAGAACATTTTCTAATGAATTGTTTAGTGTACGTGTGTCTTTTTAATATGTCCTTTTGTTTTTGGAACAGTGCATTAGATATTCTTGAAGATATTAACCTGTCTATTGGGCGCAAAAATAACTTCAGTGAAGCAGCTTTGGATAAAATACTTGATCACAACCTTCCCCAGAAATATAGTCAAATGGGTTTTTTAACATCCAGCAACATAATAGCAGATGGGTTCTACGATTATGGTCAGGTACTTTTGCTTTAAGTATCTTAAAATCTTCAGAGGGCTGCTGCCTGGCTTCTTGCTCTGATTATACCCCCTCTGCATCAACCGTGGCCAAAGAACTCTTTCAAGGCAAGACTTCACATACATGAAGCAACCCATTACCTTTTCCTGCTTCCATTGGCTGCACTGGGGTGGGTTGGCTGGCTGGCAAGCTGGGTTACTGAGCAACAGTGCTGTATCTGACGAAAAAGGACCTGAGTGTTCACTTATCTCCAATGAGATCCATATACATAGTGCAGAGAGAAATTATTTCACAGGTTATTCAGGCATACTTTTCCATCACTGTAGCTATTATGCAGTGCACTTGGTATATCGAGAACCAGAAAAGGCTGAAGGGGTATGGTCTTAAGCTAGAGGTAACTAATTGGGCTCCTACTGTGAGGAAGGGTGGGATATAAATAAATAAACCTTCCACATGGCATGCTGATGCACCAGGATGGTTTATAGATGTTTTCACAATAGGAACTAAAGGCTAGGAAATAGCTGGAGATCTTTCCTGAGTGATTTAAATGGGGAACTTGAAGATGTCATCACCACGCCTTGCCCATTGTTAGCTATGGGGAGGCAGCAGATGTGGTGTGTGAAGAAACAAAACAAGCAGTTTTTGGAACAGAGAATGCTGTGAGTTGAGAAGTGGAGGACAAAAGCATATTTGGATGTGGGGTTCTCTGGAGAACAGGTGTGGAGAAGCAGACCTGCTGCTCTGTTGAGGAGGCATGATGTTTGTCTCCAATTATGCTCACTATTTATATTTGTAAATAAAGCAAATTTGGCAAATGTTGAAAATCTCTAGCACTCCCTCCTACATAATCTTGACTTGCTTATAAAGTTCAAGCAAAGTAAACCACACTCACAAGAAAGAGAAGTTTCTTAGGGAACAGAATTATAAACAAAAATATGTTTTTGGGGGGAAATACTTGTTTTTGCCTTGCGCATCTGGATTTGAGATGTTATGTTTTATATTTCATGTATATGTTGTAGATGTATTATTAATAATTACTTGCTTTTAAAAACTAAAAAAGTACACTTTCAAAAACCATTTGACTTCTATTCTCTTTCTTCATGCTTTGATTTTTATTAAGCAGATACCAAGTTCGAGCTGTCTTTTTTTTTTTTTAGTGAATGACAGGCAGAGCAATCCTAAACTCTTTCCACAGGCTGGAGGGGTTAGGATTGTATGGAAATGCCCTTCTGCTGCCAGATAAGAGCTCTGGGGGCATGTCTACTTCAGAGGCTCCCGGTATGCCTATAGAAGACTGTGGCCATAGATTTATTACCACTGGTGTCCTGTTGGCCCCTTGGTTTGATAGGGAGGTCCCAGAATTGGAGTTGTCACCCATACCAGCCCAGAACTGGCATAACTGATTTCCCCCCATTGGAATCAATTGGGGAGTGGTGTTGAAAAATCAGGGGAGGAAAAGGAAGTACATATCCACCCCCTCACCTCTGCCCCTGGCAGGGATTTGGAAGTGTCAGGTCATCCACCACTTCACTCCTCACCTCTCCTTACTTAAGATTGCACTTGGGAGTTAGCAATATGAATCCATAAAAAACACACTGCTTAAAATCTTGTGATGGGAAAGCTTACTTTGTAGTTTTCACAAAATTATTCAAGATATGAACAAAACTAAAAAAAAGCTTGTGTTTTCAGAAATCAATTTCTTCAATTCATGTGAACCGTTTTGGCTGCTCAGACAGTGACTGTCTGTGAGCTTGAGACTGAAGTTGATTATATCTTGTGCTTCATTCTACTCTTCCGATGTAGGTAAAACCTGGTGTCAAGCTACTGTCACTGGAGGAACTCAGCACACAGGAGCTTAATGATCATCGTGCTATAATCTTAATATATGCTAAATCACCAGAACTGTGAGTCTGTTAAATGCTACCCTGACTTGGATTGAGTGTTACATCAGGCTGAGTATCCTCCAGAACAGATTATTCAAAGGGGGGTTGCTGGGGGCTCAGCAGGAAGGGGGAAATCAGCCCTCCTAAGAACATAAGAAGAGCCTGCTGGATCAGGCCAGTGGCCCATCTAGTCCAGCATCCTGTTCTCACAGTGGCCAACCAGGTGCCTGGGGGAAGCCCGCAAGCAGGACCCGAGTGCAAGAACACTCTCCCCTCCTGAGGCTTCCGGCAACTGGTTTTCAGAAGCATACCGTCTCTGACTAGGGTGGCAGAGCACAGCCATCATGGCTAGTAGCCATTGATAGCCCTGTCCTCCATGGATTTGTCTAATCTTCTTTTAAAGCCATCCAAGCTGGCGGCCATTACTGCGTCCTGTGGGAGCAAATTCCATAGTGTAACTATGCACTGAGTAAAGAAGTACTTCCTTTTGTCTGTCCTGAATCTTCCAACATTCAGCTTCTTTGAATGCCCACGAGTTCTAGTATTATGAGAGAGGGAGAAGAACTTTTCTCTATCCACTTTCTCAATGCCATGCATAATTTTATACACTTCTATCATGTCTCCTCTGACCCGCCTTTTCTCTAAACTAAAAAGCCCCAAATGCTGCAACCTTTCCTCGTCGGTCACCGCCAGTTCAGAACCCATGAGCGTATACGTGAAATTAAGATTTGTTGCTCCAATATGCATAATTTTACACTTGTTTATATTGAATTGCATTTGCCATTTTTCTGCCCATTCACTCAGTTTGGAGAGGTCTTTTTGGAGTTCTTCTCAATCCCTTTTTGTTTTAACAACCCTGAACAATTTAGTATCATCAGCAAACTTGGCCACTTCACTGCTCACTCCTAACTCTAGGTAATTAATGAACAAGTTGAAAAGTACAGGTCCCAATACGGATCCTTGAGGGACTCCACTTTCTACAGCCCTCCATTGGGAGAACTGTCTGTTTATTCCTACTCTCTGCTTTCTGCTTCTTATCCAATTCCTTATCCACAAGAGGACCTCTCCTGTTATTCCATGACTGCTAAGCTTCCTCAGAAGCTTTTGGTGAGGTACCTTGTCAAAAGCTTTTTGAAAGTCTAAGTACACTATGTCCACTGGATCACCTCTATCTATATGCTTGTGGACACTCTCAAAGAATTCTAATAGGTTACTGAGACAGGACTTTCCCTTGCAGAAGCCATGCTGGCTCTGCTTCAGCAAGGCTTGTTCTTCTATGTGCTTAGTTAATCTAGCTTTAATCATACTTTCTACCAGTTTTCCAGGGACAGAAGTTAAGCTAACTGGCCTGTATTTCCGGGATCCCCCCTGGATCCCTTTTTGAAGATTGGCGTTACATTTGCCACTTTCCAGTCCTCAGGCACGGAGGACCTGAGGGACAAGTTACATATTTTAGTTAGCAGATCAGCAATTTCACATTTGAGTTCTTTGAGAACTCTCGGGTGGATGTCATCCGGGCCCGGTGATTTGTCAGTTTTTATATTGTCCATTAAGCCTAGAACTTCCTCTCTCGTTACCACTATTTGTCTCAGTTCCTCAGAATCCCTTCCTGCAAATGTTAGTTCAGGTTCAGGGATCTGCCCTATATCTTCCACTGTGAAGACAGATGCAAAGAATTCATTTAGCTTCTCTGCAATCTCCTTATTGTTCTTTAGTACACCTTTGACTCCCTTATCATCCAAGGGTCCAATCGCCTCCCTAGATGGTCTCCTGCTTTGAATGTATTTATAGAATTTTTTGTTGGTGGTGTTTATGTTCTTAGCAATGTGCTCCTCAAATTCTTTTTTAGCATCCCTTATTGTCTTCTTGCATTTCTTTTGCCAGAGTTTGTGTTCTTTTTTATTTTCTTCATTCGGACAAGACTTCCATTTTCTGAAGGAAGACTTTTTGCCTCTAAGAGCTTCCTTGACTTTGCTTGTTAACCATGCTGGCATCTTCTTGGCCCTGGTGGTACCTTTTCTGATCTGCGGTATGCACTCCAGTTGCGCTTCTAATATAGTCTTTTTAAACAACTTCCAAGCATTTTCAAGTGTTGTGACCCTCTGGACTTTGTTTTTCAGCTTTCTTTTTACCAATCCCCTCATTTTTGTAAAGTTTCCTCTTTTGAAGTCAAATGTGACCGTGTTGGATTTTGCTGGCAATTGGCCATTTACATGTATGTTTAATTTAATAGCACTATGGTCACTGCTCCCAATCGGTTCGACAACACTTACATCTCGCACCAGGTCCCGGTCCCCACTGAGGATTAAGTCCAGGGTTGCCGTCCCTCTGGTCGGTTCCATGACCAACTGGTCTAGGGAATAGTCATTTAGAATATCTAGAAATTTTGCTTCTTTGTCGTGAATGGAACACATATGCGGCCAGTCTATGTCTGCGTAGTTGAAGTCACCCATTACTACCACCTTTCCTAGTTTGGATGCTTCCTCAATTTCATATCTCATCTCCAGGTCTTCCTGAGCATTTTGATCAGGGGGATGATAGATCGTTCCTAGTATTAAATCCCTCCTGGGGCATGGTATCATCACCCACAACTATTCTGTGGAGGAGTCCACCTCCTTTGGGGTCTCGAGCTTGCTGGATTCAATGCCTTCTTTCACGTATAGAGCAACACTGCCACCAATACGTCCTTCCCTGTCCTTCTGATATAGTTTATATCCAGAGATAACCATATCCCACTGGTTTTCTCCATTCCACCAGGTCTCCGTTATACTCACTATTTCAATGCTCTCCTCTAAGACCAAGCACTCCAGTTCTCCCATCTTGGTTCAGAGGCTTCTAGCATTAGCGTACAGGCACTTGTAAGCAGTGTCTCTCTTCAAGTGTCTTTGGCACTTTTGGTTTGGCCTGTGGTAATTTTGCCCTTCTGAATTGATATCCTGCGCCCCTGCTCTCACAATGCCTACTTCTAGGCCTACCCCTTTTAAAATTTCATCATTTCTTTGGTCTTTATCCCAGGGGGGAGGTTTATTCCGAACCGGACCTTCCTCAGCTCCTGTCGGGTTTCCCCCCTCAGTCAGTTTAAAAGCTCCTCTGCCACCTTTTTAATTTTAAGTGCCAGCAGTCTGGTTCCATTCTGGTTCAAGTGGAGCCCGTCCCTTTTGTACAGGCCCGGCTTGTCCCAAAATGTTCCCCGGTGCCTAACAAATCCAAACCCCTCCTCCTGACACCATCGTCTCATCCACGCATTGAGACTACAAAGCTGTGCCTGTCTGTCTGGTCCTGTGCTCGTGGAACCGGTAGCATTTCAGAGGAAGCCATCTTGGAGGTCCTGGCTTTCAGCATCCTACCTAGCAACCTAAATTTTGCTTCCAGGACCTCACGGCTGCATTTCCCCATGTCATTGGTGCCAATGTGCACCACGACCACTGACTCCTCCCCAGCACTGTCTACTAAACTATCTAAACGATGGGCGATATCCGCAACCGTCCTACCAGGCAGGCATTTTCCATTCCTCTTCCATTAGCAGACACCTCTGTCTAATGAAAAGACTTTGAGCACATAGAAGGACAACAACTGGCTGCAGCAACCCTCTGGTTTTATAACTTTCAATTAGGAA
The DNA here is from genome assembly GCF_030035675.1 of Rhineura floridana. Classification (NCBI taxonomy): domain Eukaryota; kingdom Metazoa; phylum Chordata; class Lepidosauria; order Squamata; family Rhineuridae; genus Rhineura; species Rhineura floridana. The sequence continues at coordinate 62,136,507 of NC_084489.1, forward strand.
TTTAGGAAGCCATCCCTCTACTAGGTCAGACTATTTGTCCATCTAGCCCTGCACTATTTATTCTGATGCAGCATCTCTGTAGTGTCTCAGGCAAAGGCCTTTCCTATCAACCGCTATTTGATTCTTTTAACTGGAGTTGCCAAAGATTGAATTAGGGCACTTTTGTATGCAGAGCATGTGCTCTTCTGCCATGGAGTTATGTTGTTCAGTATTAGTATCCTGAGTTATAGATGTTTTAAAAATCCAGTTATCAGTTGTGGCACCAATGTCCCTCTTTAACTATCAGGCACTGAAGGAGACATCTAAGGGAGCACCCCATGCCTGTCTCATTGAATGAAATAATCTTAGCCTTCGGGAGCAGGGGGAACAAACGGGTGCCAAACCCTCAGTCCTTGCCCAGTCTCCAACACAACCAGTTATAGAGAAACTCCTTTCTTGTCATCAGCTTTGGGGCTTCCACCTTCTGCGACCACCACTTGCCACATTATTTTCGATAGCTGGATGCAATCAGTCTTGGCCTGGCCTACCCCTATCTAATCTCTTCTTCCACCACTAATTTCAGTCCAGTTGTGCTGAGGATTAGTCCACTTTCTGCCTAATTCTCTACATCTGCTTAGTGCATCTAAGTCATCATGGCATATGTTTTACTTTGTAGTTTTTCTGTTAGTTACTATCATATTCTGCTATCAAACACATGAGGGTTTTTTCCCATTTCTATGCTGGAAGATATCACTAAAAAGTTGTTTGTTAAAAAAACACATATTGAACATCTGTAATAACATCACATTTTAGGTGGAGGGTTGTTTTGCATAGCCTTTTTAGTAACACTCTCTTTTCTGAGCACTCAAAGTTTAAGTTAAAGCAGTCCTGTCACGTAAACGAAATAAAATGTCCCAGGACAGATTGGCAATAGGTACATGAATAGAGAGAAATAGAAAAGATGGAGGGGAAATCCAAAGAAGGAATAGAAAGGCAGAAAATGGAAATGGACTGCCTTCAAATCGATTCCAACTTATGGCGACCCTATGAATAGGGTTTTCATGGTATGCGGTATTCAGAGGGGGTTTACCATTGCCGTCCTCTGAGGCTGAGAGGCAGTGACTGGCCCAAGGTCACCCAGTGAACTTCATGGCTATGTGAGGATACGAACCCTGGTCTCCCAGGTCGTAGTCCAACACTCTAACCACTACGCCACAAGGCAGAGACATGTCTAAAAGACCATGACATGAAAGGAGTACCATACAGTTTCCTACCTCTCTAGTTTCATCCCTCTTTAAAGATGACACACTAACTGACCACAAGATTCAATAAATTCCCAGTCCAATTCTCTGTACTTCAGTAGGCTTGTGCCTGCAGTACTGAAACACCAATCAGAATGTTCTTAATACAGGGTTTGGCTAACCTGCAAGCTGGGTTTGGCTCCTAAGAGGATTTTTGTAGTTCCCAATAATTTGGCTTTTAAAAAAGTCTCTTCTGCTGAGGAGTCCCCAAGTGTGTCCCCAGCTGTCCTGCTGAGGTGTCCCATGGCCCTCTAAAAATTGGGTGCCTCTGTCTCGATTTACTTTGAAAGCATGTCTCTTCTTCTAGAGCAGCACCACTCCTTCCCGTTTCTTGAAGTCTGGGACTTTCTTGCAATGTCAACTATTGCAAGAAAGACTTAAGAGTTCAAGAAACAAGAAGGAACACTTCTTCCTCTTTCCTGAGCAGTAAAAACTTCTTAAATTGGTGCCACACCAGAGACTGAAGAGGCTGCTTTGCAAGGTAAGTGGAGGTCTTTTCTCCCCATCACAGCACTGGGCTGGGAGGAGAAGAACCTCTCCTCCCAGCGTAGTGCTGCCGTATGGAGGAAAGTCCCTGCTCCTTTATTGATTGGCAGAAGAGTGGAGGGGGCTGTCTGTGTGTTCAGTGGGTGTGTCTGTGGGGGTGGAGTGTGTCGTCTGTACATGTACTTTAAATGTGGTGTTTGCGCATGTACATGTGTGCAAGGGAATGGGTATTGGCCAGTTTGGCCATGCACACAGCTGGCATGTAGCCCTTGGAGGGTTGGCCGTTGGCTTGTAAAAGGTTAGCCACCTCTGTCTTAGGGCATGCTGTCTTGAGGGGCATGTTCCTCTGCTTGAATATGTGACATGCATTTTTACTTTTTTTTTCATGCAGACATATTTTTAATTCTGTTATGTAGGCAGAAGACCAGTATGTCTGTCAGATATGATGGTGTGCAGCAACAACATTGTGTCCTTTATTGTTTCAGTGAAGTTGCAGCTCCTCCTGTTCCAGCAGAGGAAAAATCACAAGAGGCTCCTAGTGCCCGAGTTGGGTCCTCCGTCAGCAGTACTACCAGAAAAATTAGTAGAGAAAGAGCCAGGTATGTACTGAGTTTTAGAATTGCTGTTTCCCTCTGGATGTGACAGATTCTAAGCTGGAAGAAAACTGTTCTGAATTCAGTGAAGATAAATATATGTAAAACAAACAAACATCTCCCTGGTCAGCTTTTGAAACCAGAACGAAGAACTGAAATTAGAAAATTCCTTTGGTTTGAGATGCAGTCGTGGCCCAAGACATCTTGCTGCCTGAAGCAAAGCCCAAGTACCACACTGCCGCCACGTTTGAAAATCTTGGTGCACCATTTAGACCTTGGTTCCTGCCTTCATCGATCCCTCTGCCCCCCACCCTGTCCCCATGTCATAGTGTTGCCTGAGGTTAGTTGCTTTACTTTGCTGCCTGGCCAGGTCAGCTCTGCTGTGATTCTAAGCTAGGAATGGGCGAGAAATTCAATTCAGTTCTCATTTCAAGCCAAACTTATCAAATCCATGCTTCCGAAACAATATGAGAACCAAAACACAGCCATCCATCGAAATTTGCACTTAGTCAATTTTTGCAATGTGGTTCTCCAACCAAACAATGTTTACAAAAATGCATATGTTAGGGGAAAGTGTGCATAAAAATGAATATATGAGTGAAAATAACATACAAAAATGCATTATACGATGAGATAATGCTTGCAAAAATATGTACATTAGTCAAAACTGCCTACAAAAATGTGTTTATTAGGAGAAATTTGCACTAAAATACTGGAGAATTTTCATAAGGATTTTTGAGGTGTGGGGCAGGTAAAGGCATGGCTGGGATGGGCTGCACTAGGGTGTTCCCCATAAGGAACTCCATAGTACAGCTGATGGGGCTGTGCTTAGCAATTATCAGCTGAGGGGTGCTGAGAGTCCTTCTTCAAAAGGTCTGCTCACAGTGCCCATCAGCTGGTTAGTGCTGAGAAGATCACCTTTTAAGGCAATTTGTCAGGTGATTGGTGCTGACAGTGCACCTTCAAAGGAGCTCACTCTCAGCACTGATCACTCTCAGTGCTGAGAGGGAGCCCCTTTGAAATCATCACATTATATTATAACAATGTCAGGTGATTGACCCGTGGGTGGCCCCACCCTCCTGTCAAAGTTGACCCGCAGGGATGGGGAATCCAACCCCATTGGCTGGATCCAGTTTTCTGCCCCTGAGATAGGACTCTAGTCTGGTCCAGCCTGGCTCTTTTTATGTTCTTAGCAGGTTCTGGCAGCAAATAGCAGCTTCAAGGGAGAGTTGTTTTCAGTGGGAAAGCTGTGTGTGTGTATGTGTGACAAGATCTTTTAAAAATTTATTGGTCCTACCAAGGCTGCTCTGAGTTTAAAAAAAGAGAGAGAGGATATTCTCAGTCCAAGGAATTATAGACATAGGTGAAGTCACATCTAGACTGACCCTTAGGGCTTGTGTACACTGCAGCATTTAAGGTTCATGAATTCACTTTGCCGGGCATATGCTTCCTTTGGATTTGGCCACCCTGGACCATCTTGTATTTTAATTGCTGCTGAACTAAAAGGGAGCCCTGTTTTTACACAACAGCAGCCTTTCCAAAACTAAAAAGGGATTCCATAGATCAGGTAGTGTTATTTTTTGTTATACATTATTGGTGTTCATGTGCCATCTTTATAACGATTCATTTTGTATTAATAGCGATCAAAACTGAAACCAGACATGTTAATACCATCACTTGAATGAAAAGCTACAGGCAGTGTCAGCTATTTACTGAGCACTTATCTGCTTGTCTGCATTATGCATTTTGAGCTTGTGCTTAAAATTTCTATTGACAAGGTAATCTTAGTAGATAAAAAAGAAAGAATACAAAAAAGAAAGAATAGACTCTGAATGCAAGCTCAACTTTTAAATATGCATCACAATTCTAGACAACTTACCGAATGTGTTTATAAACACTAGTTTATAAAAATTTCTCAAATCAATGTCTCATATAGTGTTAGATCCTCTCAAACTCATAAAGTTGTGAATTCCAAAATAAAGCACACATATCATATTCTATATTAGAAAAGAACTGAAAACATTAGAAGCAGTGAATTATCCAGTGTATTAATATCTACTTTTTAAAACATCTGGAAAACACATTAATCCAAAATCTGTGCTAAGCAGAGGAAAGCCTTTTAAATTATATTCAGCAGCAAAAATGAGATTTACCCACCCACATATAATAAGGACCAAATGTATAGGGCATCTAACTCCCCAATAAATACATCATTTCTGTGGCTCTCCATGATTTCCTACTTCCGCAGATACAGCCCTTCTGAATTTCCCCCCTCTAATATAATCACTTAATACATCTCCACAACATGATTTATATAAAATAATATACAATATAATGAAAGAACTGTGAAATAACAATGCTATCAACATTCATGTATGTTCCCCCCAATGCAGATCTGCATTCAAGCATGAAATGAAATTTGTTTGTCATTCTTACAAAAACTTTATCTCTGCTCCTTATTACCAGTCACATCTGGGTTTGATCTCTGCTGACTGTGTGCTTCTCTCCTGTTCTAAAAAGCCAATCTTTTAGTGTGTGTATATGTGCTTAAAAATCTCCGGTAAATTAATAGGGTTGAATCCAGACTAAAGCTACAGTTCTATACAACAGACGTGGGCCATCTGTGGTCTTCCAGATGTTGATGGACTCCAACTTCTATCAACTCCAGCCATCATGGTCAATAGTGAGGGACAATGGGAGTTGTAGTCCACAGGTTCCCCACTCATCCTGTACATGCTTACCTGGGAATAAATCCGATTAAACCCAATGGGGCTTACTTCTGAGTAGTCATGCATAGGATTTCACTGTTTTGCACTGCAATCATTGTAATAATTTTATTCCTATTTAAATCAACAGAATTGTTCATCATTATGAACTTGTCACGTTGATTTCAGTGGGGCTTAAGTGCATCTAGAAAGCCAGTGTGGTGTAGTGGTTAAGGTGTTGGACTATGACCTGGGAGACCAGGGTTCGAATCCCAACACAACCATGAAGCTCACTGGGTGACCTTGGGCCAGTCACTGCCTCTCAGCCTCAGAGGAAGGCAACGTTAAACCACCTCTGAATACCTCTTACCATGAAAACCCTATTCAAAGGGTCGCCCATAAGTCGGAATCGACTGGAAGGCAGTCCATTTCATTTTTAAGTGCATCTAAATTAATCTAAGTCTAACCCATTGTAAATATGTGTTTCTGCTGTTGCTGCTGCTATTACTATTAAGGTACTGCTTTTTTCATTTTCATTTTTATTGATTGCTGTTTAAGAAATGGGGGAATAGTATTACTTTCAGAAAGGAAACTTTTCTTGACAGAGGTTATTGCCAACATTTTAATTCACTAATGGCTGGCTACCATGAATGGATTTCTTATCAGGGCACTACACTTCATGTTTGATATTATTGTTATTGTTATTATATTCCACCTTTCCTGCATTGAGCCCAAAGTAACGGACATAGGCCTGGCTTGCACATAGCGTTAAGCCATAGTTTAAAATAAACTATAGTTTAATGTGCATAAGTGTTTTGCTCCGCCTCTGCTTCAGTCTATACTGGTAGTGGGGGGAGGAAACAAGCCAGACATGCAAACCCAGGCTCATGCTTTATTTTTGTCCAAACAAACCACAAGCAGTAAACAACAACAACAACAACTTTATTGCAATCATAGCCATAAGCCTTTTGCAAGTACAAATACAAATACAAATACAGATAAATGTACAAAATCAAACAAACGTTAAACAAATTAAAAAGAAGAAATCAACCTATGAATCTGTTAGTCTATGAATAAAAAACTCCCTCAGTTTTTGTGCGGCTACCGCAAAATTTGCAGCCGCAAGAGAAACTGATCTGGGAAAGATACTATTGGTTCTAAAAATATTTTTAAAAATTTTTGTCTGGGTTGTTCATAAAGAGGACAATGAAGTAAATAATGATTGATCTCATCTACAGCAACATAGCCATATGAACATTGGCGTTGAGCCAGAGGAATACCTTTATACCTGCCCTCTAGAAAGGCTGAGGGCATGACTTGAAATCGAAGAGCCGTAAAAGCTCTTCTGATTTTTACTCTGTCTATAGTATCAAGGTAGTTAGACATATAGTGATTTAACTTAAAGCGTGGATACCAACGAGAAAAGGGGGCCATCATAATATAGGCTCGATCTTGGCCAAGCAGTAAGCAAAGATTTGTTCTTCAGCAAGGTTTCTGGGTCACCTGCCTTCAGACCAGGGAAACTAATCCCTGTTAACGTTCCCTTTAATCAAGGGATACCCTCTGGCTCCTCTTCAAAACAGGATTTTAGGATGTTTCCAGATGGATGTTTATTGTGGGATAGAAACATAGATAAGGACCAATGCTGCTGATTCATGCAAGTTTTGCACAGCAACTACATGACATCATCATCATCAAAATGCCATCCTGTATTCCCCCCCATTTAATCCAGATTTACCCTTTCCACAGAAAATCCAGTACATTAAAAAAACTGCTGCCAATAGCTGAATGACCTGTTTATAATATTAAGCCCCCACAGTGTTTTTATAAAAACAAGAAAATATAGCAAGGGCACTTCCAGATGGGAGGCTCATAGCCCTGGATACATTCTGCTCTGTTCTGTCTGCACTAATGAGCGTGACATAGCCATGTGAGTGGGAAAGATATGATTCACTAAAGCACTCATTTTTAAAATTTATGCTTTTCCTTCAATGTCTCCATTGGATTGCATGAAGAAAGAGAGGCAGTACTCCCCTAACCCTCTGGTGAGGAGCAAACATCCATCCCACAGCAAAAACCCTGTTGCACCAAGGGCCTTGGTAGGTGATGGGCCTTTGTCCCTGTCCTTTTGGGAGTGTACCCTTTTTACCCCCTCTGAAAGAAATTGAGACATCAGTGTCTCCATTGGTTGGCAAAATGATGATTGTACTTTATAAAAACATGGTAGTGACCGGTAGTGTGGTGGCAAATTCAGAAGTGCAGGTTCACTTCATGATAGTCACAGCCACGCCCCCTCCCATCTTTTGATTCTTTTTTTTCTTTTTGGCTGCTGGGTTGAGAATGAGATCCTTGTCAATGCCTTCTCCCACAACAACAGACATCAGGAGCTAATAAGCATGAAAAGGGGAAGTGTTAGCTACTGAGAAGAGTCTTCTCAATGGCTAACTCACCTCCTTTGACTCTGATGGGCTCCAATCAGCAGGAAAGGACAAGGAATCATGTTAGGAGATTCTTCTCAGTAGCTAACACACTCCCTTTCATGCTCATTGGATCATAGGATACTGGAGACATGGGGACCCTGCTCCCAGAAAATAAGGGGTCTATCCCCTGAGACCCTGGACAGTTACACCCCTGGTAGTGACTGAGAAACCAAATGCAGGCTAGTTATGACCCACCTGATTGAAGATTGCAAGCAATTGTGAGTGAAGTGATTCAGAATGATGTCCTAACTAACCTGCATTTGGTGTATCAGAAGACTCTGGAAGAATTAAAGAGAATGAAACTGTTAAGTGACAGAAGTTGTAGAGGTTTACTTCCAATGGTTGATTTGGGGTGCAAGGGGGAGTAGGAGTGTGTTCCACAAGGAACCACATACTTTTATTTTGCCTTTGGTTCTGTTGGAGGAACACCCGCAGATTTTTAACATCGCTTCCATTGCCCTCTATGTGATGTGTGCACAACCTCCTAAGAGTTCCTATGCCTTTTAGAAGTCAAGGAGAAATGGGAAATTATTATGTAATTTTGATAGCTCAGTGGAGGACAAGCCAGAATCTCCAGGACGGTCTTCTTCAATCAGTAAAGGAAGCAGTAGAGAGAAAGGATCAAGGTACCTTTATTCTTATTTAGAGTTAAAGGGCAGAAGGGTTAGCAGATGATGATGTATTTTGTTTATTTATTTATGTTTAATTCTATTGCACCATCTATGTACATAGCGCTTTACAAAAATTATACCCCAAAGGGATTCCAGTCTAAAAACAAAGGGAAATGACAGTAGATGGGGAGGGAAATGGAAGCAGGAGAAGAATATGTGATTATTTCAAGAACACATAACAAATACAGCCATTTATAAATCAGGCCTGTACCTGCATGAGTCTTCAAGCTGGCACTTTGCTATTTTATAGCATTCTGATGCTGCATAGAGGCCAGAGTTTCCTGCCCTCCTTGGGCCATGACAATTTTCCTACACAGAGCACCTTTGCTTGGGGAAAATGTGACACTGTATGTACACATGTTAAGCCACAGGCGACCATGGCTTGCTAGCATGTGTACCCTGCAGGTATACATAGGAGAATAAATGCATGTGCAATGATCACTTGTGATAAGCCCAATGTACACTATCTTATACTGAACTGCAATGCATGTAGGAAATTCATCATGTTTGAAGCATCCCTTGTGTTAGAAGACCCTCTGAACTTTTCTAGATTCATGTAGTCCTAGAATGGCTATGAAGGTTCTCTCCTCCAAAGCCCTCTACCAAGTTAGGACAGGGAGGCTAACTGTCCAGATTTTGACTAAATCTTCTTTTTGGCTAGAATTAGGTGACAGTCACAAAACTCACTAGCATGATTCAGACCCTAGCAGTGCAATCCTATTCATATCTACTCAGAAATAAGTCTTGTTAAGTTAAATGAGACGTACCCTCCGGTAAATGTGTATAGGATTGCAACTTAAATCTAGGGGGAAGAGCAAATGCAGGCTGAGAAACAGATTTAAGTTTATGGTTGGAGGCTTTGGAGTAGCTTTGTTTGCATCAACCCAGCACAACAGTTTTATTAATTATTTTGTTCCTTTGCTGTTTGGTTTGGGTTTGTTTGCTTGCTTTTAAAGTTTCTGCTTTTTAAAGGAAGACTTTTGCATTCATGGAAGCATTAATTGTTTTTAAAATGATCATGATTATACAGGATCCAAATCAGTTCGTTTATAACCATATTTATGCAATGTATTTCATCAGCAAAAACCTCATATTGTCTTAACTGAATGCTGGAAAACCTGTTCTGTGGGGCCCATGTGAACCTCGGGATAGAGGGGAGTTCCACAATCTGGGTGGTCATTAGTAAAGAAATTCTGTCCTGTGTCACTGCCAATCACATTTCTGATGGTAGTAGGATGCAATGGAAGGGCTTTGCTGAAGATCTTAGCAAGCAGGCAGATTCATATGGGAGGAGGCCAGTCAAGAAAATAACACAATATCTTACCACTTCTGCCTTGGCAGTGGTAGGATACCTTTCTAGAAAAGAATGGTGGGGGGATGTTTTTCCAGGAACACGCACACACACATACATACATACAATCAACATTCATTTGAGAATGAAGCTAGCTGAAATATAATTCGAAAGAGACTAGAAATTCTAAAGGTGATTTAAGCACTTTGGATAGTGAGAAGACATACTTTTTGTTTTCAAAGCAGGCCGGCCCCTGTCTATTCTAAGCATTCCTAATATCCCTGTGGTTTTTTTGCAAAAGAAAGGGGAAAGGCAAAAAGGAAGAAGAAAAACCCAAAGAAGAAGAAATAGAGCCAGTGATGCCTAAAATAGTTGAAGAAGTTCCTGAAAAGGCGTTATGGTTCCCCCCTGTTGATTCCATCTTGATGGATTACATCACTGAGGTTTCTAAAACAATTCTGCCACTAGCGACCACCAAGGAACAGGTTGTAGCCCTTGCACAGTGAGTATTTTCTATTAATCCAAAATAAATCTTTTAAGTAATTTATTTTGAAATCTATTGACCATAATCCCCATTGTGATCCTCTTAGCCTTGCTGTATCTTCAGACAACTCATCCCTGTTTACTCAATATTGTGGGTCCATTTAGTCTCACATGCTCTGCAGAATAGTCCCAAGACAGGTTTCAATTTCACATAATTTGAAAGTAAAGCAAGATTGCCAAATAGTCAATAAAACCAATCATCTTAAACAAAACCTAAACAATACCGAGTTTTTTAAATAAAAAGTTCTAGTGTGTAGGAAGGGTTGAAAATATGAATGTATTTTTTACAGTTTTCCTGGAAATTGCCCAAAATTGGCACAGCTGAATGTTCCAAGGAAAGGAGTTCCAACACTGAGGCATCGTTATGTTAAAGACTCCACTCCTTGTAGTGCAAAATTATGGTGCAATCCAACTGCTATTTATGCCAGGCGGAGGGGAGTTGATATCGCAGATCTCTGTCTGAATCATCCAGGCTCAGCCGGCAATCCTTCAGAGAAGCCCAGCTTGGTGTAAGGGAAGCTGGCAGAAGGCCTGAAAAAGGGGCTTTCCAGAGAGCATGTTATGGGAGGGCCAAGGGGGGAGTTATGCTATATCCAGGTCCCATTTGGCTCCCTCCCGCAGCCCTCCGTCCCGGTATGCCGGGCAAAGGAGTGGTGGAAGGAAACAAAGTACCCTGCCTGCGCAGCCAACATCCTCCTCTCCCAGGGGCCTCCAAACAGCATCTGGATGTGGCAGCCTCTTCCGCCACCTCCACTCCCACCAGCGAGATAGATTGCTCTGCCCACCTCCAGGGATGACAGCTGGTGGAGAAAAACATTTTGAGATGGCAAATCTGGTTTATATGGGAGCAAATATTTCTCTTTACATCTGTAGATGCATTTTACTTCCCTATATTTCTTTTTTAAACTTTTTAAAAAGTATCTAGGTGCTGTAGAAAAAAAACCAGATGCAGGCAGGTCCTGCCCACAAGCTCTCTACCTCAAGATGAGAGGGCACGTACAGTCACCAAAGCAGCTAAGAGCAGTAGACTTCTGTGGTTGTGGAGAGGCAGAAGGGGAATGTGTGGAACCACACCTCTTTTGAAGTCCATTGAGATGGATAGTGAAGGATAAAGCAACACACCAGTTAAGGTTTACAATGCCATTGCTTCCCAGAATAGATTTATGCAGCTTGCAAAAGAGAAAGACCTTCCTCTTATAGCAGCTAGGGCAAGTTTACAAGTTCAGAAATCTTCAAAGTTAGAAATAACATTGTAATTTGTTTATTTGACTGCAATATTATGTTTTATGTGTTCTTGTTAATCTAGTTTTTTTAATTAAAACTATTTTATTTATTTATTTTAATATTTATAGCCACACTTTCATAAAAATACAGCAAGGTGGCATAAAACATAAAATAACATTTCAATAAAAGCATCAATAAATATTGGCTGGTAAAAAAAATCACATTTCCAAGACCTATCTGATTAACACAGTTTTCAGAAGACATCTAAATGTAGGCAGGCATAATCCCTGCTGAACCTATACTGGCAGGGAGTTCTACAGGGCAGGGCAGGGCAGGGCAGGGCCTGCCACACTAAAAGTTCAGTAAAAGCCAGCCAAACCTTAGGGGCATGGGAAGCAAGAGTCCTGAACCTGGCCAAACAGCAAATTGGTGACCAGTGTAGTTACCATGTTCTGATCTGCTTTAAATATGCTTTAAATGTATGGGATGGATGTGACCTTTGACTCATTGTAAAAGATTAACTAAATAAAAAACTAGTGCAATGCTGTCCCAGTCCCATCCTAAACACTTAACGTCAGCACAGCTGCTTGTGGCATCAAGCTGCAGGATTCCCCCATTCCCAGTGATGAATCTTCAAGTTCGAATGTTTGTGAAAACAAAGGCAACAAAAAGATTTTACTTCTCAAAGGTAGCTTCTTTTTGATAAGGGGTATTTGTACACAGCAGGCTGCTTGCTAGCCAAGATAATAAACTGAGATTTTATGTATCCTTAAAAGACATATATTATAATGATTTCCAGAAGCACCCAGTGCTGCTTGGTCTATAAAGATAACAAAACTCCATGACAGCATTAGCATTTTAATCTGTCCAACAATATTCAGCAAAGTCATAGAAGTAGAATAATAAAAGTAAAAGCAGCTATAATGAGCATAATGTATTTTTATTTGCTGTACGTAGGGATGGGGGAGAAATTCAATGTGGTTTGCATTTTAACGAGAAGCTTCCTAATTTGCACTTGCCAAACTGAAACGCAGCTATCCTTCGAAACCTGCAATTTTGCAATGAAACAATGTGTGCAAAAATGTGCACATTAAGAGAAAGTGTGCTTAAAATACATATATGAGTAAAATTGACCATCCCTGGCTGTCCAGAATGTTGTGTTCTTGTTTACTGAGAATCTAATGGCAGTTTCATCCCTGGCCAATGTGGAAGTTGCTTCCACATGGCAACATTGGCAGTACTGACATGGAAACCTGTCCACATTAATTGCCCAATTCATGTGATAGTTTTCTACACATGCTATGAGAGTGGCGTGGGAAGCAGGTAAGTGGAGACCCAGGCTCAAACCTCTGCTTTGCCATGAAACTTGCTGGGTGACTTTGGGCATTTTCATTCTTTTTCATCCTCCTCTGCCTCACAGGACTGCTAGGATTAAAGAGGGGGAGGAAGAACCACACATGCTGGTCTGAGTTCCTTTGAGAAGAAGCATAATAAAAAAGTATTTTTTAAAATAAGAACAGCTTGAACACTGTTCAGGTAAAATGCGATCTGGCTCTTAAAAATAGGCTCTGAACCTTCATGTTGGAGCATTCAGTGCCTCAGGGCATAATGAAGAACAAACTCACTCCCCTTTCCTTTAAGCCACTTTTCTTTAACATACATTTTCTGTGCGTCTTCAAGTGCTGGCCAGTGGGGCTTCCTTCTCTATCCCCCCCTCACGAGACAATGCAACTGAAACGGAGTGCCTTTGTGATTTAGTGTCTTCCTAAGTGAGGCGTGGTGGGAGAAACATGGGAGCCTGGCTGGCCGCCAAACACAGCTGCTCCACACCACTTGAAGTGGCACAGAGAATGTACATTAAAGAAAGAAATGTTGTGAAAAAGAAAAAGATTTTGCTACCCCCACCTTATTTTAAACTCTTGCCTGCTCCTCAAGAATGTCACTGAAGAATGCCCTCCCACTTTTGCTGCATATAGATGTTGTTGCAAAAGTGGAAGGACATTCTTTCCTCACCACTATCCTGTAACTACTGGCAACATGCCAGGGTACTAAGAACATAAGAACTGGCCTGTAGTTGTAACTCACCTGCTTTACATGCAGATAGTCCCAGGTTCAATCCCTAGCATCTCCAGGTATGATTGGGAGTGTAGACAATACTGAGCTGATCAATGGTTTGTTGTTGTTATGTGCCTTCAAGTCAATTACGACTTATGGCGACCCTATGAATCAGTGACCTCCAATAGCCTCTGTCGTGAACCACCCTGTTCAGATCTTGTAAGTTCAGGTCTGTGGCTTCCTTTATGGAATCAATCCATCTCTTGTTTGGCCTCCCTCTTTTTCTACTCCCTTCTGTTTTTCCCACCATTATTGTCTTTTCTAGTGAATCATATCTTCTCATTATGTGTCCAAAGTATGATAGCCTCAGTTTCATCATTTTAGCTTCTAGTGATAGTTATGATTTAATTTGTTCTAACACCCAATTATTTGTCTTTTTCGCAGTCCATGGTATGCGCAAAACTGTCCTCCAACACCACATTTCAAATGAATTGATTTTCACTTATCGGCTTTTTTCACTGTCCAACTTTCACATCCATACATAGAGATCAGGAATACCATGGTATGAATGATCCTGATGTATCACTGAATGATCCTGTTAGTGATACATCTTTGCATTTGAGGACCTTTTCTAGTTCTCTCACAGCTGCCCTCCCCAGTGCTAGCCTTCTTCTGATTTCTTGACTATTGCCTCCATTTTGGTTAATGACTGTGCCAAGGTATTGATAATCCTTGACAAGTTCAATGCCCTCGTTGTCAACTTTAAAGTTACATAAATCGTCTGTTGTCATTATTTTAGTCTTCTTGACGTTCAGCTGTATTCCTGCTTTTGTGCTTTCCTCTTTAACTTTCATCAGCATTTGTTTCAAATTATTACTGATTTCTGCTAAGAATATGGTTTCGTCTGCATATCTTAAATTAATATTTCTCCCTCCAGTTTTCACACCTCCTTCATCTTGGGCTAATCTCACTTTCCGTATGATATGTTCTGCATATAGATTAAACAAGTAGGGTGATAAAATACACCCCTGTCTCACACCCTGTCCGATGGGGAACCAATCGGTTTCTCCATATTCTGTCCTTACAGTGGCCTCTTGTCCGGAGTACAGGTTGCACATAAAGACAATCAGATGCTGTGGCACCCCCATATCTTTGAAAGCATTCCATAGTTTTTCATGATCTACACAATCAAAGGCTTTGCTGTAATCTATAAAGCACAGGATGATTTTCTTCTGAAATTCCTTGGTCCATTCCATTATCCAACCTATGTTGGCGATATGAGCTCTGGTACCTCTTCCCTTTCTAAATCCAGCTTGGACATCTGGCATTTCTCACTCCATATATGGTAAGAGCCTTTGTTGTAGAATCTTGAGCATTACTTTACTTGCATGGATTATTAAGGCAATAGTTCGATAATTACTGCATTCCATGGGATTACTGCATTTCTTTGGAATTGGGATGTATATTGAACTCTGCCAGTCTGTGGGCCGTTGTTTAGTTTTCCATATTTGTTGACAAATTTTTGTCAAAATTTTGACAGATTCAGTCTCAGTAGCTTGTAGCAACTCTGTTGGTATGCCATCTGTTCCTGGTGATTTGTTTCTTCCAAGTATTTTAAGAGCAGCTTTCACCTCACATTCTAAAATTTCTGGTTCTTCATCTTACAGTTCCTCAGTGAATGAATCTGTCATCTTTGCATCTCTTTTATAGAGTTCTTCAGTGTATTGCTTCTATCTTCCTTTTATTTCATCTTGTTCAAAAAGTGTGATTGTGAAAAACAAATTATTGGCTTCATAAAATTCAATAAGTCTCTCTCCTGCTTCATTTCTATCTCCTAAGCCCCATTTCCCCACAATACCTAGTTCTTCTCTGTTCTCTACTTTTGCATTCCAATGGTCTGACTCAATATAAGGCAGCTCCCTATGCTACTATTTGAATCAGCCCTATATTCAGAACCTTGAGGGTTAGAATCTTACATTTTGAGGGGAAGGGCTGTGGCTGAGTGTGGAGCCTCTGCTTTGCATTAGGGATGGAATCCTCTCCTTTTTTACATTTCGCTGTTAAGTGTGGCCCCCTGGTGGTCATTTCTGATTCCTTTTTCCTCCAATATCTTTTCATTTTCCCAGTCTCCTCCAATATTTATTTATTGCCTTGCAGAAAAGGTCAACACTAATTTTTATTGCCAATGATGTTTGATCAATTTTAGGGTAACTTTGTGTCGCTGATTCTGAATATGGCATCGGTTTTGCTAGATTGGCTCTAATTTTTGAGATAATGGATGCCCCCATTGAAAAACATAACAAATTCAAAAAATTTAATGGTCAGGCATAGCCTACCCACAAATGACATGGAAACTGTCTCAAATCATACAAAAGTAAACACATGAAATACCTAATGGCGTTGTATTCAGTACAATAACATTAAAACAAAGTAAGCTGATTCAGATAATCACAATTAATGCATAGAAAAACGCTGTGTGTACGATTTTCTTTTATGTGGGACATCAGGACAATCATGTTGGAGGCTCTAGCAGTAGTCTGCCATCATGTGTCTGTCCCATCTGCCTTGATACCTTTCCTCCATCACCTTTATATCCTGATGGAACCTCTCCCCTTGTTCCTCACTAAAATCACCAAGATTATCCGGAAATCTGTCTAAGTGTCTATGGAGATAGTGTACCTTTATGCTCATATTAGTACCCAAATGTTTAAAGTTAGCGAACATGTTTTGCACCAATTCTTCATAATTGTCTGTTTTGTGGTTACCCAAGAAGTTCTTGACAACTGAGACATAACTGCACCAGGCAGAAGCTTCAGCATCATTCATAAATTTAGTGAAATTCAAATCATTGATGAGTTTACGAATTTTAGGATCGTCAAAGATTCCTGCTTTTAGTTTTTCCATAGTCAGTCCAAGGAACGATCTACAAATGTATTTGAAGCAATCACCATCTTTGTCCAAGGCCTTAACAAATTGCTTCATCAGTCCAAGCTTGATATGGAGTGGTGGGAGAATGATTTTTTCTCTGTCAACCAATGGCTTGTTAATGATGTTCGCTGCACCTACAGTCATGTGTTCCCTTGAAGGCCATGTCACTTTTTTCCAGTGATCTCACTTTGCCCTACTATCCCACAAGCAGATGAAACAAGGGTACTTCATGTATCCACTTTGCTGCCCAAGCAAGAAGTTCACCATCTTTAGAGCAACACAAATAGACCACTGATGCTCATGATAGCAGAGCTTCTGCAAGACCATTTTGATATTTTCATATTCTTCTTTAAGTTTTGTTGAGTGAGCAATTGGAAGAGATGCATAGTGGTTACCATTGTGCAATAAAACACATTTCAAGCTTCTGGTGGAGCTGTCTATAAAAAGCCGCCAATCTTCTGGTCGATATTCCGGTAGTCCCATTTGGAGAAGTCCAGGAATGTTATTGCAGTATACAAGTTCTTCATCTTGGCTGAAGTATGGAAGAAGTCTCTCCTCTCTTGTCCGATAAGCTGTTATGTTAGCTTCGGGCTGTAGACAGTTCTTTTCCATTAGCCTGGATGCTAAAAGTTCAGATGCTTGCTTTGACAGACTGAGGTCTCATATCAGATCATTGAGTTCTTTTTGGGAGAACTGCTCAGGTGTTGAAAAGCTTTCTTCATATCCACTTCCAGGGCTACCACCTGTGCTACACTCCACGTCCAGCATTTCTTCAACATCTGACAATGGAAGGTCAGGCAGTGAGGTAAACACTGGTATGGGAACATCTTCGCTGTGTGGCACAGGTCGCCTTGCTGAGTCCAAATCAGGAGACTCCCACTTATGTTTCTTGTAGCGATTGAAGCCTTTCACATTCACAACACAAAAATAACAATCATCATGATGGTTTTGTGGCTCTCTCCACACCATAGGCACACCAAAGTTTAAAAGTTTCCTTTCTCCATTTTTCCACTGTCGTCGGCACTCTACACAGGTTTTGGAAACCTTATGGGGAGCCCAAGACTTATCTTGATCTCCAAGCTTCACTCCAAAATAAGCAAGATATGCTTGTTTTACAAAGTCAGTGATGTTTTTTCTTTGTTTTTGCAGAGTGTATTCACCACAAATGTAGCAGAATGCATTAGGATTGTTTAAGCAGCCTCTTCGTGACGAACTCATATTCCTCTTTAGAAAAAAAAAAGTATCAATATGATATTATATGCAATGGATAAACTTGCAAAACAATGTTCAAGTGTAAAAAGACAGACCAAACCCTGCTGCATATGTCAGCAGCTACAGGTCGTATTGGGGTACAATCGTCATTTGAGGGGTATCCATTATCTCAAAAACTAGAGCCAATTAGGCAAAACTAATGTCATTTTTGGATTTAGCACCCCCAAAATACCCTAAAGTCATTCAAACATCCTTGGCAACTAAAAAAAAATTTTTTTTGTTGGGCTGTGTATCGATACTATAATCACTATTTGTCCGTGAGTCTCCACTGGTATCAATCTTTATTCTGAACTCTAATAATAATAATAATAATTTAATTTGTGTGTCGCCTATCTGGCCAATGGCCACTCTAGGCGACGTACAATTTAACAACAATACATTACATCATAATAAAATACATCATAAAATACAATATAACAATAAAACAATAAAACAGTTCCAGTACAGAGTAGTAGGCTATTGGTCGTAAAAATTTAACCCTCCCCGTAAGTCCCAAAGGCCTGTCTGAAGAGCCAGGTCTTCAAAGCTTGGCGGAATACATTCAGGGAAGGGGCATGTCGAAGGTCATACGGGAGGGAGTTCCAGAGAGTGGGGGCCGCCACTGAAAATGCCCTCTCTCTTGTCCCCGCCAACCTAGCTGTTTTAGTTGGCGGGATTGAGAGAAGGTCCTGTGTGGCTGATCTTGTTGGGCGGCATGGTTGGTGGCGCTGGAGGCGCTCCATCAGATAAACTGGGCCGAGACCGTATAGGGATTTAAAGGTTAATACCAACACCTTGAATTGGGCCCGGAAAATAACTGGGAGCCAGTGTAGGTCGAACAACACTGGGGTGATGTGTTCCCGGCGGCGACAGTTTGTAAGTAGTCGAGCTGCAGCATTTTGTATAAGTTGTAATTTCCGGACCGTTTTCAAGGGTAACCCCATGTAGAGCGCATTACAGTAATCCAACCGAGAGGTGACCAGGGCATGTACCACCAGTGGGAGCTGATGAGCAGGAAGGTAGGGCTGCAGTCTACGAATGAGGTGTAATTGATACCAAGCTGCCCGGCTCACTGCCGAAATCTGAGCCTCCATGGACAGCTTGGAATCAAGAACAACCCCAAGGCTGCGGACCTGGTCCTTCAGGGGCAATTTCACCCCGTCGAACACCAGGTCAACATCTCCCAGCCTTCCCTTGTCTCCCACGAGTAGAACCTCAGTCTTATCAGGATTCAACTTCAGCCTGTTCCTTCCCATCCATCCACTCACGGATTCCAGGCACTTGGACATGGTCTCCACAGCAGACTCTGGTGAAGATTTAAACGAGAGATAGAGCTGAGTGTCATCCGCATATTGGTGACACTGCAGCCCAAATCTCCTGATGATTGTCCCCAGCGGCTTCATATAGATATTAATTAGCATGGGAGAGAGGATAGAGCCCTGTGGCACACCACAATTGAGAGGCCAAGGGTCTGAAACCTCCTCCCCCAATGCTACCTGTTGATGCCTGTCGGAAAGAAAGGAATGGAACCACCGTAGTACAGTGCCTCCTATTCCCGATTCCTCCAGGCGATGTAAAAGGATACTGTGGTCGACAGTATCAAAAGCCGCTGAGAGATCGAGGAGGACAAGAAAGGTGAATTCTCCCCTATCTAATGCCCTCCTCATATCATCAACTAGAGCGACCAATGCTGTTTCAGTTCCATGTCCAGTCCTGAAACCCGATTGGTATGGATCCAAATAATCCGTTTCATCCAAGTGTGTCGACAACTGATTAGCCACCACTCGCTCAATGATCTTGCCCAGGAATGGTAGGTTCGAAATTGGGTGAAAGTTATTCAAAACCTGGGGATCCAAGGAGGACTTCTTTAAGATGGGCTTTACAATTGCCTCCTTGAGTGCTAATGGCATTACACCCTCCTCCAAGGATGCATTGACCACCGCCTTAATCCCCTCGCCCAATTTCTCTTTGCAGCTCACAAGGAGCCACGATGGGCAAGGATCAGTTAGACAGGTGGTAGGCTTCACAGTCGAGAGCACCTTGTCCACATCCTCAGAAGGAAGAGGTCGAAACCGATCCCATTTGACCGGATTGCAACTGGCCAACTCTGTTACATTTACTGTGTCCACGGCGTACGGAATTGAGCTCCGTAAATGTTCGATTTTGTCGGCAAAGTGCTTTGCTAATTTGTCACAGGAGGCCTTAGACTGTTCCAAGGGTTCCTGAGCAACTGGACCGACCAGGCTTCGGACCACTTGGAACAACCTCCTGGGACAGCACTCTGCGGACGCAATAGAGGCAGCAAAGAACCTCTTCTTTTCTGCCTTTATTGCCACTTGGTAGGCAGTTACTGCTGCTCTAACCTGTGTCCGGACATCTTCGGAACGGGATTTCCGCCACCGGCGTTCTAGTCGTCTCACCTCCTGTCTCAGATTTCGCAACCGTGGAGTATACCAAGGTGCTAACTGAGTTCTGTTCAGGGGGAGAAGACGTTTCGGCGCCACGCGGTCCAGAGCCCTGGTGATCCCCTCATTCCACTCCATCACCAGGGTATCGACCGTGCAGCCTTCAGCAGGTTCCAATTCCCCAAGCGCAGTCAGGAATCCTTCTGGATCCATTAGGCGTCTGGGGCGGACCATTCTAATAGGTCCTTTTCCCCTACGGAGGGTGTGTGGTATCGAGAAGTCTATATTTACCAGATAGTGGTCTGACCATGACACAGGGGTGGAAGAAGCCACCCCCAACTTCAGAACACTTCCCTCCCCTCCCAGGACAAATATAAGGTCGAGAGCATGACCGGCTACATGGGTGGGCCCAATATTACTAAGGTGCAGTTCCCAGGAAGCCATGGTTTCCAGGAAATCCCGAGGGGCTCCTACGAGAGTGGCCTCAGCATGTACATTGAAGTCCCCGAGAATTAACAGCTCTGGGGACAACGCACGTACAGCCGAGACCATCTCTAGCACCTTGGCCAGGGAGTCTGCTGTGCAGCGGGGTGGGCGGTACACAAGCAGGATCCCCAAACTGCCCTTCGGGCCCAACCTCCAGTACATGCAGTCAACAAACTTAGTCCTATGAAGAGGAGGTCTGGTAAAAATTAGAGACTCCCGATAGATGACTGCCACACCCCCTCCCCGCCTTCCCACCCTCGGTTGTTGTGCATAACGGAAACCCGGCGGACACATGGCCTCAAGAATGGGAGCTGAGGCCTCATCCAGCCAGGTCTCCGTAATACATGCCAGGTCTGCTTGCCCATCCAAGATTATATCATGGATATGCGATGTTTTTTGTACTACAGACCTGGCATTACACAACAACAATCGAAGGTCGGTAGGAATCCTGCATCCCCCAGTTGTCGTCTGGTTCTGAACAGACCCGGAACATGGGATGGGTATTACACATCTATCCCGTGTTCCCCTCATCTGGCATGGTCTGCCAACAGTACCATTCCAGCGTCTGCCGCCCACTCTTTCTATAGTTTGGCCCCTCACCCTCCCTGTCACATCCCCCCGACTTGCACATGCCCCTGTCTCTGTTCGCCAGTCAGACAGGCCACCCACCCTAAAACAATAATGAGCCGGAGACCCGCCTCTAACACTCTGATACTGCTAAATTAAATTAAAATTAAAAATCATTACAATTCCCCACAACCACACATCCACACATCCCCACAGTCAAAATCAGCCCAAAATCAACACAAGTAGTCCTAGTCTTGGCAGTGGTGGCAATAATAAAGATGACAATCTTCCTTCGGTTGCTGGGCCGCACCCAGAGCCTGGCTGCCCTCTGCGGCGCTCCCACCGCCGCCGGGCTGATGTCCTCCACGGCTCTTCTACGCTGCCGCCCCGACCATTCTCCTGGCGCCTTACACCGAGTCCAGGGCCCGGCTGTTTTCTGCGGCGCTCTCACCACCGCCAGGCCGTTACTCTCTACAGCCCTCCACACCACAGGCAGGGGGAGCAGGCTAGGCGCTCTCCCACCACCACCTGGCTGATGTTCTGGCCGTCCGTCACACTGCTCCCTCACTGCCACCAAAACCAGACCCTAAGGTAGGGGGGATGGCCATAAAGGGGGGTGGGCTTCTCAGCTCAACACTACCCCCCTCTTATAGTCCCAAAAGGTGTTAAAGGGGGATAAACTTGATGTTAAAAAAGCGGCTTACAGAGCTCTAAGTAGAAGGCAAATAGAGTGTTGTAGTTCTCTCTCCCCTCCCAACGGTTCTTAACGCCGATCTGTAGGCTAGAGGCTGCTGCTGGGCTGCTGGGTGTGAGAGGCAACCAAACGCTGCAACTCTCTCTCTTTCTCAGCTGCTCTCAGCGTCGTTCTTGTAATTTCCAACTAAAGCTGCCAAAACAAGTTTGTATTCCATTCACATACCTCCCCTTGAGAAGATGATAACAGCCCACTCCTAGGCACAGTTCCAAACACAGATGCCCTCGTAAAAGAGGAGCAAAAATGCCATCCGGAGCAAGACAATCCCAAGGTCAGTCAATAAATTCTATGCAACTCTGTAATGATTCCCCATTTACATTCCATTTCAAATGCGCTGCAAATTAAGGCAGATAATCAAGTGTCTTCCCCCTGCTGCTTACAATCGTTCCCTCTGCTGCTTTCTGTCTGTCAGTTACAATCAACATCTCACTGATATCAGTGAAAGGGAATACACATTTGAAGAGCTCAGATAGAAAGTAGATTGATAAAAATATCAGTCATACTATCTATGATTTCAAAATGAATTAAAAAAAAGAATCAGAAAAAAGAATGAATTGGAAACCAGGCGCAGACAGTTGCTATTCCAACATTCTCTCTGCAAAGATAGAGAATATCAGAAATAATCATTAATCCAATGGTAACTCCAATTACTGCAGAAACAGAGCTCATCACTACTTTGCATGCAGAAGGTCCGTGATTCAGTCTCTGGCATCTCCAGGTAGGCCTGGAAGATAAAAATCATTAAGTGGTCCACCAAACCTCCCAGCAATGTTCAAGTTGTCCATGGGGAACAAAGTTTGGGAACCACTGATCTAGTCCAGTATTTTTTTATCACCAGCAGAATGTCTCCTTGTGCTCATAAACAAGTGATGGTTCTCACTAGTATTTTATTGCAAGCATCTGGTATTCCATGCCATTACTTCCATACTGGCTAGACTTGTGAAATGGATCCATCATAAGCTTTAAACAGAATTTTTGTAGAAGCAGTGCTAGTATTAAGCCTGATAAATATAATGAAAATGGCTGGTTTAACTCACCTTTGGATTTTAAAACAGGTTTGTTGCAGACAAGATGGGTGGTCCAATCGAAAGAGACAGATTACATGAATTCAGCTGGGAACTTCATATAAGCGAAATTGAATTTGAACTGAAATGCAATGTTGTGCCTGTTGGGAAGATCAACAAAGGGACCTTCTACCACAGGGCTTTGCTTTTCAAGGTAAAGTCAGTTCCTCAGTGAGGTACCTGATTGAAAAAATACATTTGTCATTATACAGATCTCATTTTATTAAGCATGTAGCACATGCTAATGTACACCATCTTCAATATAACCTTGCTGTAGTGTTATTCAGACCTTATTTATTTGTGTATTTAAGTCATTTTGTGTTTGGTTAGCATTGATTTCCCATTAAGCAAAGAGATGCACTCCTGTTCTGTAAGTATTCTAGTAATAAGCACAGTTTAAAATCGTTAGCAGAGAAGTGTGAGTGATGTTAATACAATGCTGCATTGAAAGCAAAAATGCAAATGACCATGTTTGAAAATTGGTGTAGAGCTGTGAGTTGGGAAGTCCACAGTTCAAATATCTCAGCTGTATATTTACTGAGAGGCCAAACACTGTTTCTCAGCTTCAGACCCCTCTTGCAATATGGAGATAACAGTACTGACTTAGGTCACATTCACACCATACATTTATTCCACTATTATTTCACTTTAAACAGTTGTGGCTTCCCCCAAAGAATCCTGGGAAGTATAGTTTGTGAAGAGTGCTGAGAGTTGTTAGGAGACTCCTGTTCTCCTCACAGAGCTACAGTTCCCTGTGTGGTTTAATAATCAATCCCTCTTCCCAAGGAACTCTGGGAATTGCAGGTCTGTGAGGGGAATAGGGCTAACAACTGTCAACACTCTTCATAGACTACACTTCCCAGGATTCTTTGGAGGAAACCATGACTGTTTAAAGTGGAATAATAGTGGAATAAACGTATAGTATGAATCACTAATAGGCAAAAAACCTTGTGATTTAAGAATGTACCTATAGCCCACAGCTATTTCTATCAAACTTTAAAAAGCAGGGAGATTGGGCAGCTATAGTGAATGCACCAGGGGAGCAGGAGACCTGACCTCCTCTCTGAGATATTGTACTGCCCTACAAAGTTGTGATGAATCTATCAACTGCCCTATAGTTACTGTAAGCTGCCCAGAGAACTCTGTTACTGTGCAGCATTTAGGTATTGTTAATAAATAAGTAACCAATCAATCAGTAATAAATAGTCATGGGAGAATGTTCCACATAACATATGGATCAGCTCTTGGAAGCTGATCCCTTCCAAGAACGGTCATTTTTCCTGGCTGCATGAGAAGGAGATGCTGCATTTGCACAGCACAGTACTGGTTTACCGTGAACATGCAAATAACTTCACTCCACTAGCATGAGCAACAAACCACAATTCCTGACTTAGCACTACATCCAACCAGGGTATTGTGGTTTGTTTTGTTCCAGACAAACCACACTGTAAAGCCAAGGGTTGACCTTTGAGCAAAACAAACCATGATCCTCAGGTTGGATGTCATGCTACGCCAGGAATTGTGGCTTCCTGCTGGTGTTACAGGAAGAATGAAACAGGAACAGTCATGTTTTACCTGTTACGTGCAAGCTGGGCCATTGGCTTGTCTGGGAACAACTGCCATTAGGCTCCTTTCCCCACCTTAGAACTGCCTTGTGCAGTGAACATAGCCCTTGGATTTGCTTGCATTCCTCTTATCTCCTTGAACAGAACAGTTTCTTTTTTGTACCATGTCTTTCTAATTGTAAAGCACTGTCTTAAAGTGCAAGCCGCCTTGAGTGCACTGACAAAAAGGCAATAATGCCTATGTAGTAAAAATAAATAAAATAAAATATATTTCTCATCTGGTTACTTCCTTCTCTAGGTTCTAGCAGACAGAATTGGTATTGGCTGCAGCTTAGTCCATGGAGAATACAACAGAGGATGGAATGAAGTGAAATTAGTTGATGATTCTCCCTTGGGAATACCTGGACTTCTGCTTCCCCCTCAAGTATATATTGTAGATCTCATGTACCAGCCAGGCAACCTGATGAAAGAAGGCAGTCCTGAGTCAGATCACTATAGGCGTATTTAATTATCTTCCCAGAGCTCTTTGAAATCAAAAGCTGCAAATTAGTTTTATTATGTATACGCAGAGAGGTTTGTAGGGCTTATTTTCAAAGTTAGGCTGGGTGCCAGCTATAACACCTTTACATGCACTGATGAGTCGATATGCGACTGGGTCTTTTATTGTCCTACTTGGAGGTTCTGAACTCCTGACTTTTGTTCTCAGAAAAATATTTTGGCGTCTCTCAGAATTTCAGGACAAGCTTGCTCATATTTTTGCTGCATCTTTTAGAATAAAATGCAAATATCTGGAAAGTAAAGTGGTGGTTAATTTATGCTTTATAAGTTGTGTTTTAAAATTCACAGTCCACCAGGACATTTGCTGTCACTTATGTCAAAAGGTCTGTTTTTTCCATGTCAATATAGCTGGAACAGAAGTTCTTGTATTATACAGTACCTTGTGTTTGCTATAGATTAACAGGTCTGTTCTCTTCCCTTTTTTCTGTTATGATTATGCAATTTCCATTAACTATTATTGAAAATGACATAGAACTGAAACACAAAAAATAGACTATCTTAGAGCCGAACTAGATGTGATAGGGCAGTGATAAATGTTCATGTACCTTCCCTGTTCCTATATGAAAAAGAGTCTTATTTTTTACATTAAATGGAGCAAGAAGGGCAGAGAAGTGAAAATATTCCTCCACCTCTGCTTTAACCTGCCGTGATCTGCTGCTTGACATACTCTTCTCCCAGCACTGTTCCCATAATGGAAGTTAACTGAACTGGGGGCAACAGGAAGAGGGAATGGCAGATCACAGTCAAGTATGGTGGCAGAGAGAGCAGGGTTTAATTCCCCATCCCTGTGTTCCATAAACCTACATTCATCCCTTTTTATTTGTGAATGGGGGAGACATGAAGCTTGTCTCTAAGAATCCCTAATGGAATGGAAACCAGCCACAGAAAATGGTGATGTGTGCGCTGATGCCAGAGCTGTATCCTAGCATCCAACACTCAGGTCTGCTGGATGGGAGGGTGTGAATACTGCTAATAGTTGGCACTGTTAGCGTAACAGTGCTGCTCATATGCTGGGGAAGAAAAAAGTTAGGCGCCCTTTCCCCCTTTACACACTATGCATGGGGAGGTGGATTTAGGATCACCATTTCTCCAAACAGGATTTGCTGCCCAAGATGTGATGTGATGCCACTAGCTTTGATGACTTTAAAAAGGGATTAGCCAAATTCATGGAGAGAGAAAAAAGTCTTATCAAACTGTATAATGAAAAAACATGATTTTGTTTTACTCAAGATGTAAGGCAAATACTATATTAAGAATTTTTTCCATATAAATAAATGATCAGCAGTATGAATCTAAGTTAGTTGATATGGCAGAAGTTTATCATTCATTTTTTTGCTGCATTCTACTTTTTCCCTAGAACCATTTTATGCTATACAATTCAGCTGACACTCTTAAAATTTACCAGGGCACCAATAGGCTATACATTCTGTGTTGAGGTTGGCCATATCCTTAATAAAATCAGACTTCAAATTTATCCTTGTAAAAATCAAATTATTCTACAGAATGACTTAGTGTAATCAGAACAAGCACTTCATTTTATAGATCCAACTGATATCTCTAGAAGTAGGTATAACCATAATTCCTTTTAGCTGTTTTTTATTTGATTGGAAATAGAGGATTGAATTACTGATTCAGACCCTTTTTATTTTTAGTTGTAGTTTAAGTGGACATTTTCAGGCTAAGTTTGGGGTTACCACAGTGTGGGTCTGCACAACAAATGTCATAAAATTCTGATGAAAACAGAAAAGGAAGTGAAAATTGTTTTCCTGTTCTTCTGTGGTCAGAAATGGAAATCAGTGAAGTGAATATGATCATTATTCATTCACATTGGCTGTGTACACACTATACATTTAAAGCGCTCTCCCAAGAATCCTGGGAAATGTAGTTTGTTAAGGGTGCTGGGAATTGTAGCTCTGTGAAGGGCAAAATCTAGTTCCCATGATTGTTTGGGTGGGTGAAATGTGCTTTAAATGTATGGTGTGTAGGGATGGGGTTTGCTATCTGATTACACTTCATTTTTCAATTTGTCAAATGGGCTGCCAGTTACGATTCGCCATAAATTGTGTTCCTCTAGTTATTTTGATTCCTGGTTCTCCTTTTTTTCATTATTTTTTCTGAAAAATTACTGAATTTTTTCTGTTATTCCTTATGCTGTTGTATAATTTATGTAATGTATACAGCAGCAGCTGATTACGAAAATACTTATGTAAATAATTACGTAATTCTCAGTGTTGATTTTTTAAAAACAATTACAGTGTCACTGACAGCCTCAAACACACACAAAGAGTGGGAGCCTATTCGATGACAAGATGAACTTGTGGATTATCCCAGAATTCGATACCAAATTGATTTTGGGAATATTCTACACCATGTGTAATGGTGTGTCCAGAGCCATCATCATTGTTGTTGTTACAGGTCTGCAAATGATATGTAATTAATAACTTTTTTTACATTGTTTTGACAATTCCTTTACATTGAAATGAATATAAATAATTACAAAACTGTTAAATAGTGGACAGTGAAATGAATAACAGCATTTGTCAGAAACAGAACTGCAGCAGAATGAAAATTGTGACAAATACATGTCAGAATGGAAATTGCTGCCTTCTTACATCCCTACATCTCCTAAAATTTAGTTCAACAGCCATGTATTGTGCATAGCTTAGAAAGTGCTTGAAATTCCCCTTTTCTTTGCTATCAAACAGTAAACAGCCTCTCCCCTGCCAAAAAGAATAGTTTATGAAGTCTCTAGTGGGCCACCATTTGTGAGTGGTGGGCTTGGCCGCATTCAGTTTGTTGGGCATGTTGTAATATCGTAGACTGTGGTGAGGTCAGAGTTTTTTCTCCACTCCCTGTACTGCTTTTCATGTAAAAGCAATAGAGCCAAACTTACCCCACTTTATATTTTTACATATAGATATGCATGCACACAATAACTGTCTGCCACACCTGCATTTTGTTATCTTTTGCAGCTTCTGAAGGCTAGAAGGAGCCAAGGGTATAATTGAGTTGGTTGTGTCAATAAGATTTTGTTCATTAGCTAAACTGAAAGGGCTCAGAGGATAAAAACGATCACAAGATTTGGGTTTCACCTTTTCAACATTTGGAAACCCTAGTTGCAATGAATCACACGCATAATTATGAATGGTAGCGTATACAGTGGTAACTAATGCGCGCGCAAACACACACAAATGGTGGTGTTCAACACTGTACTCCTATAATATTCATCCACCTAATTCTTGCAACTGCACATATATCTATGAACAGCCATTTTAAGTCAGCTGTATTTAGCCATTGGGTGCTGATACTTTGAAAAAAAACCATGAGCACTGGGAAAGAGGAAGGGAAAGAATTTTACTTCATTATTTTCAAAAATGCATTTGCAGTACTGGAGTGTGATGCCCTTTTCGTGATTGAGTGCATGCATGCATATATGTTAATATCCATGCATGGCATCCTATTAAATGCAACTCTTCTGCATATATATAACTACTTAACATGGAGCAATCAGCAGAAAGGAGTGGAAGAGCAGCCCAGAGAGCAAGTGGAATGCTTTTTGAATGTGCTTATTTCCATGATAATTAGCCAGATATTTTTTCCAACTCACTGGTACATTACTGACATACTGTATTTTACATGATCGTGTTTTGACAAGAGTCATTACAGTGTTGGTATAGCAATGGCACTCCTGATGCCAACTGCACCAGTAAGCACTGGCCATTAGGCCAGGCATGTGCTTTCATGAATAAAAGTGCTCACATGCCACAAACTGTTACTGTCTGGGTCGCAGGGCGTGCTGTCTAGAGATCAAATAATGCCTTCTGCTCCATTTTTATATGGGTCTCTGCAATTTTCCCATGCCACCTACTAATTTTGCTGCTTACTGGTAATATAATTATGGGAAGACATCAAATGCAGCATTACTAAGTACAGAACTGTGTGTGGTATAATTAACTTTACCCACAGAATCTTTTAGAAAGCCAACGATAACAAAAAAGTATAACCTCCAACAATGAGGAACACAGTCTTCTCCATTGTGTCACCATCACGTCCTCGCTGCCTTTTGCAGAATGTGCTTCCAAGGGAAATACAGACCACCTGTCTAACCAGTTTTTGTTGACAAATAAAGATGCAGCTAAGAAATATAAATAAAAGACCTACTGGGGACTCTGGTGCACCTAATTAGGCCCATGAGCTGAAAGTTTGCCACCTTTGTGTTAGGGGCAATGTGAATTGAATGGCTAATGTACATAACAGATGGCCATTGTACACACTTACTCTTGGAGAATGGGCATATAATCTGTTCATGAAGAGAGAACTGTTCACATTTCCCAGTCAACATACATACCCTAACACACCTTGGGGAATATGTATATTTTCACAGGGTTTTGTACGTTCTTCAGGCATTATCATAAACTCCAGCACTGGAGACATATCGAATGTGCATATCTTGACAAATTTTGTACACTGCCTGCTTACTGGTATTTATATTTGACAGGTTTTAGTGTTTTTTTTAGTATTAGCATATTTTATTCCTTGTCAACAACAACAAATTTTAAGATAGTCAAAGATCTGATCATTATTCTTCAGCCATTTTACTAAGTAGTATAAAAGCAGGATATAAATAATTTAAAATAAAACCTGTACCTTGATTTCATCTCAGAAACTCCAACTTTTGCTCATGTAGTGGAATAGATTCACATGTGCATACAAGCCTATTTCACTGCATGGATTCTGGTCACTGGTTGCTCTGTATAATATTCACCCAAACACACGACAGTTCAGCTTATGAGAAAAACAAATTATCCTAGTCTGTATTTGTTTTAATTATTATATCTGATTTATATACCAAGGTCTCAGAGTGGGCAAAGATGTGAAAGCTTTTTTTTATCCCTTCTTTTCAATGGGGGGTACAGGAAACAAGGCTTTGGGGTGAAAGGGGAAAACATCCCCTCCCCATTTTTCCCATTGTGTTTTTCCCCAGGATTTCACATCTCTCAGATGGGTAACACTTACTGACATGTATCGAGAACCTGCTAGTCTGTGGATAATTCGGTGCATTGAGGTCTCACACCTTACCTGGAAGACACTTAGATTTGAGAATCTCTAGTACTGGGGTGGGGAACCTAATTTCATGAAGTCTGCAAAGATGGAGTAGCAGAGAGAGAGAGAGAGAGAGAGAGAGAGAGAGAGAGAGCATACTATACAGTATGTAGTCCTGTAGATCAGAGCTTGGAAAAGTTACTTTTTTGAACTACACCTCCCATCAGCCCCAGCCAGTGCTGGCTGGGGCTGATGGGAGGTGTAGTTCAAAAAAGTAATTTTTCCAAGCTCTGCCTGTAGTTTGTAGTCCTGTAGTACTACAAACTCCACCCATCATTGACTCTGGTTCAGCTGTAGCCTCTGATTGTTTTTTCCTGAAAGTCAATGGGACTCTAGGAGATAACAATTCTAAAGGTGGGATTTACTGCTATCTGAAGAGGAGGAAATCCTCAGTTTACCCTTAAGTGCTTACATCTCCGGGGAACTGCTTAAAAAAGAGTGGCACAAACATTATGCTTAAAATGGGAGAAGAGAGGGAGAGAGAATGAATGAATGAATGATGGCTTGCCTAAGAAGTCATTGTCAATGTGCTGAACCGGTGCCTGGCTGCAACAATGGACTGGATGAGGGCTAATAAACTGAGGCTCAATCCAGACAAGACAGATGCTGCTAGTGGGTGGTTCTTCTGACCAGATGGTGGATGTCCAACCTGTCCTGGATGGGGTTGCACTCCCCCTGAAGGAGCAGGTTCGTAGCTTGGTGGTTCTCCTAGAACCATCTCTGTCACTTGAGGCTCAGGTAGCCTCGGTGGCACGGAATGCCTTCTACCAACTTCGGTTGGTGGCCCAACTACATCCCTATCTGGACAGGGATAACCTGGCTTCAGTTGTCCATGCTCTGGTAACCTCCAAATTAGATTACTGCAATGCACTCTACATGGGGCTGCCTCTGAAATCGGTTCGGAAACTGCAGCTTGTGCAAAATGCAGCAGCCAGATTGGTAACAGGGACCAGACGGTCCGAACATATAAAACCGATTCTGGCCCGCTGGCATTGGCTGCCTGTATGTTTCTGAGCTCAATTCAAGGTGCTGGTTTTGACCTATAAAGCCTTACACGGCTTGGGACCACAATGCCTGATGGAACGCCTCTCCCTATACGAACCCACCCGTACACTACGTTCAAGATCAAAGGCCCTCCTCCGGGTGCCTACTCCAAGGGAAGCTCGGAGGGTGGCAGCAAGGGAGAGAGCTTTCTCAGTGGTGGCCCCCAAATTGTGGAATGATCTTCCTGGCGAGTCACGCCTGGTGCCAACACTGTTATCTTTTCGGCACCAGGTCAAGACTTTCCTTTTCTCCCAGGCATTTTAGCATGTGTTTTACATTGTTTTTATATTGTTTTAAATTTTTAAAATTGTGTTTTAAATTGTTTTTAAAATATGTGTTTTAAATTGTATATTTGTTTTAATGTTTTTGATTGCTGTAAACCGCCCAGAGAGCTTCGGCTATGGGGCGGTATACAAGTGCAATCAATCAATCAATCAATCAATAGTGGCTGTGATGGGGAACAAACACACTCACTGTTCTGCAGGTTCCATTGTGTCTCTATCTTCTGAAAATGGGGCACATGATGTTAGTGGAACCCTGCCCTTTTTACTGTAAAACCTGGTGGGAGCAGCTTGAGTGCATTTTTTAAAAAAACCCAGCTTCAAATAGATTTTTCAACTGATCTGCAAATCAACCCATTCCCCCTATTGGTGTGGCTAACGGAAAAGCTTTGCTTTGTGAATCAGGATTTCCCAGGCCTGCTCTAAGACACTACTCCCCTTTAGATGCATCAATGTTTTCAATAATAAAATCTAAGGAGACAGTCAAGACAAGCAGTTGGATTAAATATTCATATGAGTCTTAATCAACTCACAGCACTGAGGGGAAAATATGAAATGTAAATGGGGATCTCAAATCTTTACTGAAATACTGCAACCTCCATTTGATCAAATATTGTCTGTTCAAAATTATTTGAAAGTGGAGCTTTGAAATATCACTGTGGGCTTGAGCCATAAATACTCCCCTCATTTTTGCCCTCCCATCTGTCCTCCTGGGAAAAGACCTGGGGGGAAGAGAAAGGAAAGAACATTGTTGTAATGAAAGATCTCGAACTCCACTAATAAATCAGCAACAACATAATCCTGTATATTTTAATTAATCAGATACGTCATTTTTGTTAATTGCAAGATTGATGATGCCCCAGAAGACTTGGTGGTTTGGGGGAAAGCATTCCTTTGCTGTGTTTTCTCATTCCTAACCTGCTAAGAAGATCTTTTTAAAAAAAAGTCATTTACCCCTGATTGGTGTGTGAAACATAACATACACTTGCCCTTAAATCATTTATATTTTACTTTTTTATTATTCCTTTGTGAATTACCTCTTTCTGCATTTGTAATTAGAGGATATAACAGATGGCCTAGACTAGTTCAGGGTGATAAATCCATTAAAATAACCTACAGGAAGCCACTGCGGACAAATGATTCTTTGTCCACTACGGCATTCAAGATCTGTGCTCCCCAAGAACTTATGGATAGGAAAGATGATTATAAAATAGTCTGGCATAGAGACTGGACAAATCAACAAGCACTGTTTGAATGGGGGGAAGGACCCATGCAATACTGCAGTTGATGAATGGACAGTGTTTATTACATTTTGATTAAATGAACAGTGTGATTTTTTTTTAATGGTGACCATTTTGGAGATGTTTGACTCAGTAAAGAAATGGTGCTAAACTGCATAATTCTTCTGTATGCTGGAATGATGGAACAGGCTACGTGTGTGTGAGAGAGAGAAGGTCTGTCGGGTGATGGAAATACAGGAACTGGGCCAATGCCATCCGAATGATATTATTGAGATGATGAATGTGTCTGGGAGGAGTTATCTGTTGCAAACATGAGTGAAGACTTCAGAATGTCCTTACATATATACTTAAGGTCCCTGGTCATTGTCTGTAGCTTAAGCTTCATATTAACTTATCTTAACAAATCAAAATTATGCACCAAGGTATTCAAAGTTCTTCTCCAAGCTGAATTCTATGAACTGCACAAAAATGCAAATCATCCTAGGCACACATGTAAATTAATTTTGGCTAGTCATGGGGAACAGCAAAGAATAGGGTTGCCAGGTCAGAAGCATCCCAAAACCTGAGGTTTTAGGGGCGGGCCCAAATGATGTCACGGGGTTAGGGTTGCCAGGTCTCCGTTTTTCTGCTGGAGTCTCCAGCAAAAGGGGGCCGTCTCCGGCCTCCGGCAATATTTTGTTTAAACTGGAGGATCTCCGGCTTTTCATTGGCCCCCCCAGCCATGCATGCGTGATTGACACACGCATACTGTTGGGCTGTAGCTGGCCGCCTTCCCGCTCTTTCTCAGTCAGGCAGCAGGGACTGTGGGGGCAGGGAGAGTGAGCGATCTGATCTCTTACTTTTAAACCATTTAGGAGGGCAGGCGGGGGGAGAGAATGGGGGTGGGGGCAGGGAGAGTGAGCGATCTTACTTTTTACTGCTGGGGGGGTCCCTGCAGGGGCGGCGGCTGCTCAAGTCCTCCTGTCTGTCTGCACTGCAGTCCCTGCTGCCTGACTGAGAAAGAGCGGGAAGGCGGCCAGCTACAGCCCAACAGTATGCGTGTGTCAATCACGCATGCGTGGCTGAGGGGGCCAATGAAAAGCCGGAGATCCTCCAGTTTAAACAAAATATTGCCGGAGGCCGGAGACGGCCCCCTTTTGCTGGAGACTCCAGCAGAAAAATGGAGACCTGGCAACCCTAGCAAAGAACTACGCACTGCAGTGTCCCCATCCACTGCCCGTTGCAAATCCTGCTCAGCTGCCTCCTACCTCTCTTTCAGAATGGGGTAGTCAGGCATTGCCTGCACAGATTTAAGGACTAGAAAAAGAAGAGGAAGAGGAGTGTGATTCTTAGGATATGGAATCCTGTGCATACCAGTTTCTTTTGTGCTTTTGTAGTGTGATTACAGAATACACACAGTCCTGCCTATAGTAGGTTTATATGGCCAACAAATGGATTTTTATGTGGTTTTGATGGATAGCTGGCATTTCATGTACCTCTGCTGGTGGGCAGAATAGCTCAGTGTGAAGCACGAAATGTCTGAGAAATGAGATGGCTACCAGCCAACTGACTGCAGGTCTCCACAAGTGCTCTGTGCTTTTGGACTAGTTCATTCCTAACACCTATTTCCTGTCAGGTTCTAATTATTATTATTATTATTATTAAATTTATTTATACCCTGCCTTTTGGCCAAAGGCCCTCAAGGTGGCTTACAAAGAAAATTAAACACAAGTATAATAATACAACAATAAAAGCAATACAATTTACAAATTAAACTAAATAACAAATAACATTAGAAAAAACATGTTAGAGGCCTTGGCAAATAGTCAAACCAGAAACAACTCTGTGCCCTATTAGCCTTGAGCACTATGCATAACCGTCTGTAATACCTGGCCCCACAACATGATTTCATTTTCTGTGTTTACATAGCTCATGTGCTTGGATAGTGAACGAACTAAACTAAGATACCTGATTTTCTAATCCTAAGAGGTCTCTTATTTCTAGTTAATTTGTAAAATGGCTGACTGTAATCAAGAGACAATGACTTCATACAGGGAACGAATACACATGACTTAACTAGAAGTTCCTGGCCCTGCTTTGCCACTGCCACTCATCTCTTTGAACTCAGATCCACCTGGCATGAAGCCACTTCCCATTTGCCAATCACGTATTTGGTTCTCTCTTATTGACGCCATGGCAATGCCAGGATTGTATCCACTGATTAATTTTCTTTTACTTAAATCTGTCTCCTGTCTTGGAACTGGTGCAACCAGAACAAAGGGAGAGGGTCCTACCTCCCTGTAAACATTATACTTGTGTGCAATAGTGTAGTGGCAAATTCAGAAGTGCAGGTTGTGATGCTTCCTTCCCTGGCTCTCCCTGTCAGGTTCCTACCTGCTCGTGGTTACTGCCTGTCTCTAGGCACCACCAGGGACTCCACCAGTCCGGACCGCACTCTCTTATGGTTTACCTATCCGCTCTAGCACAGATCTCAACAGATCCCCCTGCTAGGCAACCACCAGTAGCGTCCCAATACTAGTATTCCCAGAGACTCTGAATACTGGTATTGTTATTCTCTTCACCGCTGCCACCATTTGTTACAGTTCCCCTTCAGCCTTGGTCATTACCTTACCCTCCCTTCTGGTCTGTGAAACCCCAGCCAAGGATCAGGCCTTTGGTAAACCAAATTAAGTATTTATTACAGATAACAAAGCTAACAAGATTAACAAGATTTCTTCTTAAGGCACATAAGCATATGGTTTTACTCAATACTAATCCGAACTCCACCTCCCTCCTTCTTCACTCTCTCCTGGCAAACAACTCTCTCAAACCCCACCAAGCAATCCACTCAGTTCTCTTCTCCCCCCCCCCCCGATTCCACTCTCACTCTTCCTTTTATACATTCAGCCATTTTAAACACTCAGCCAATCATCTTGCATTCTACTGCCCATTCACTCCCCCTCCTCTTTCACTCCACTTACCATGTATCTTCTAAAACAACAACACTTACCATATATACATTAATATAGGAACATCACATTTCCCCCCCCCTTAAACAACAGCAGAGTATTATTCCTGTTCCAGGATTTATACGTCACGTTAACAAATAAAAGTCTCTATGGGGAAAATGTCTTTCTTTGTTCCTCTGTCTGGTCACGTCACTGCAGTCCCAGCCACTTGCCTGGAAAGTCCATCGGCCAGTACATTGTCCTTGCCTTTTATGAACTGGAAGCCCACTTGATAGTCCTGTAGGGCCCATTACATCCCTTCCCAGTATTACTGGTTCTTGTTGCTGGGCATTAATGCCTACTTTATATCGGCCCTCTCGGCCTCTCCAAGTCATTTCCACCAGGGCCACAGGCAAACTTTCTGGTTGACCCCTCACTCCTTGGATAGTCACAGTTTCCTGAGGTAATATTACCTCAGATTTTATTAAATCTGGCCTCAGATGTCTGAGCGGCACCAGTATCAAGCAATGCCCAATAATTTGCCCCTTGTACACTCACTTCCTCTCTCAGACTTGAATCATGGTCTGTTACTTCTGTCCAGTTTATCTGGCAGAACTGAACCTTTTTCGCTGTTTCTAAAGCCTTGGGCTCTGTTTTCACTGTCCTTGTCTGAGCAGGATTACTAATGGGTTTGGCAACCTCACATTGAAAACGTAGGTGCCCCGGTCTACCACATTTGTAGCATAATTTCTCCTCACTTTTAGGGTACACAGATCCACTCTGGGGTGTCCTGTGCCCTTCAGATTTTACTGGAGGACTCACTCGCTGTGGTACCACATCCCTTCTGCCAGCACTATATGGTCTGGGTTTAAACTCTCTTGATGTTTTCCCCACCCAGCCAGTTCTATTGGAGGCGAAGTGATCCGCCATCTCTGCGGCCTCCTACACAGATGTAGGGGAACGGTCTTTGACCAGGAGCCTTATTTCTGGTGGTAACTGATGGTATAATTGATCCAGTATCATGAGGCTTTTCACCTCTTCCACTGACTGAGCTTTGGCACTACTCATCCACTTTCCAAATATATCCATCAACTTTGCTCCCAGTTCCACAAAAGACCTCCCTGTCTGTATCTGGCAATTTCTGAAAAGCTTTCTAAAATAATCAGGCCCCTGTCTGAATCTTTTAAACACTGCTTCCTTGAATTCAGCATAGGTGACGGGCCTGTCTGAGGGGAAATATTGGTATACCTCAGCCAATTCCCCTTTAATCAGGTTTGATAAATACTGCATGTATTTATCTTCAGGTAGCCCCCACAACTGAGCTGCTTTTTCAAAGGTGCTGAGGTAAATTTGAGGATCTTGACCAGGCTCATAGACAGCAAAGTCCTTTGGAGTAATTTTTATTTTTGCTCCATCTCTGTCCTTTCTTGTTTCATCAGAATGAAACTTCTCTCTTTCAAATTTTAACTTTTCTACTTGTAATTCGGCATCCACTGCTCGTTGCTTCTCCCTCTCCTCAAACCCCATTCTCATTCTCTCAGTTTCCATCTTCAACTTCTCAGCTTCCAACTCTCGCTGTTTATCTTTTTCCTCAGCCTCAAAGACCCGCTGCTTTTCTTTCTCATCAGCCTCCCTCCTCAATCTTTCAGTTTCCAACTCATGCTCCCATCTTAACTTCTCTCTCAAATACTCTATATAAGCGGGATTGGTTGAGTATCCTTCTGGGGTCTCTTCTCTGACAGGTTGTTTTTGCTGGGCAGTTGCAAATCCTATTAGTGCTACCCTCAATTCATCTACCCCTTTACCCTCGTGAGGTAAATTGAATGTTACGCACTTCTCCACCAGCTCCTCTCTTTTCATTTTTATGTATTCAGCCATGGTGTTTGAGTTCACTCACTCTTTGCCACACACTCTTTGCCAGTCACTCTCACAAGAAATCTTGTTTTGTTATTTCTGTTTGCCACACCACTGTTCTGGATTCTCTAGTATTCGTATCTGGATTCTCTGTTGTTCGTATCCCACCGCTACTGACACCACATGTGAGGCGTCCTTCCCTGGCTCTCCCTGTCAGGTTCCTACCTGCTCGTGGTTACTGCCTGTCTCTAGGCACCACCAGGGACTCCACCAGTCCGGACCGCACTCTCTTATGGTTTACCTATCCGCTCTAGCACAGATCTCAACAGATCCCCCTGCTAGGCAACCACCAGTAACGTCCCAATACTAGTATTCCCAGAGACTCTGAATACTGGTATTGTTATTCTCTTCACTGCTGCCACCATTTGTTACAGTTCCCCTTCAGCCTTGGTCATTACCTTACCCTCCCTTCTGGTCTGTGAAACCCCAGCCAAGGATCAGGCCTTTGGTAAACCAAATTAAGTATTTATTACAGATAACAAAGCTAACAAGATTAACAAGATTTCTTCTTAAGGCACATAAGCATATGGTTTTACTCAATACTAATCCGAACTCCACCTCCCTCCTTCTTCACTCTCTCCTGGCAAACAACTCTCTCAAACCCCACCAAGCAATCCACTCAGTTCTCTCCCCCCCCCCCCGATTCCACTCTCACTCTTCCTTTTATACATTCAGCCATTTTAAACACTCAGCCAATCATCTCGCATTCTACTGCCCATTCACTCCCCCTCCTCTTTCACTCCACTTACCATGTATCTTCTAAAACAACAACACTTACCATATATACATTAATATAGGAATATCACACAGGTCCCTTCATAATGGTCACAGTCATGCCATCCACAGCCACAGACCTTTGAAAATTATACAACCAGTTAAGATTATAGAATAATCTGCCTAGTCTTCAATACTGCTTTCTGCTTCTGTATCACTATCACCATTTGGCTGTCCTTTCTCACTGCCAGATATATTACTTGAATTAATAAATTCAGTGTCTACACTTTTATCTACCTGCTGCTAGAGTCTTCTCAGTGGCTGGCTCACCTCCTTTCACTCTGATTGGCTCCAATCAGCAGGAAAGGTCAAGGAAGCAAGCTAGAAGACTTTTCTCAGTCACTAACACACTACCCTTTCATGCTGATTGGCTCTAGGACACTGGAGATTTAGAGACCCTACTGGGACCTGGCTCCAAAAAAAGTAAGTGGTTTAAGACCTCCCTGAAACCTCAGATGACTACACTCCTGCTTGTGTGCTATGAGTTACTACAGGCAGTTGCAGAACTGGGATTGCT